>NC_137828.1:45906914-46001914 GCF_963921795.1 Nannobrachium achirus
GAATTTGGTGCGACACCCCTGATGGCAACATCTGGGTCGGAGGGCACAAGACTGAAGGGGACAGAGGAGTTTCACCAATGGCCTATGTTCCTAAGGGAATTAGTCAGTATCTAAGTATGCAGGTAGTCCATCTCTATGTCCCTCCATGTCCCAGAATATGCGATATCTCTGGAAATGTCATGACATTTTAGTAGGTGGTCATAGGTTAATTTGTATTGATAAAAATGCATGCACATTAACATATTTTTACATATGTCTCAAAAGGAAATGCAATGTGTCTTTAAACAGCGCCCTGGCCAACTCAGGAACAATGTAAATAGGGAATGAATGCCCCGCCCTTTAATGCAAACCCCATTATACCTGTTGTCATAGGATCTGTTTTGACCATCTGTTTGCGTGTGTCCATTTATGCCCATATATGGAGATATCTGTCTGTCTACGTCCATTTTATGCCCATACATGGAGATCTCTGTAGGACCCGTTTTGACCATCTGTTTGCCTGTGTCCATTTATGCCCATATATGGAGTTATCTGTCTGCGTCCATTTTATGCCCATATATGGAGATCTCTGTAGGACCCGTATTGACCATCTGTTTGCCTGTGTCCATTTATGCTCATATATGGAGATTTCTCTATCTGTCTGTCTCCATCCATTTTATGCCCATATATGGAGATCTCTGTATCTGTCTGTGCCTCCGACTGTGTTGCAGACACAGTGCCGGTTCCCCCTTTAATGCAAACCCCATTATACCTGTTGTCATGCAGTACTGATACTTTTACAAAATGTGAGTACTTTTTCCACAACTTGTGGAAAAGCACTTTCACTTTTGCCCATACTGAGAAAAGTTGCACAGTAACTATGTTGTAGAAAGACTAATTCCTCGCTCTGGAGAGCTTCCATTTCTTCTTATATGATATAATGATATCGCTGGCCTGGCCTACTACAGTATGGTTACAGCATTTCCACTAGATTTTCATCTCCTATATATATACCGGTAACCATCATTTTTCCATTTGTGGGTTTTGTTTTCTCTTTCTTAACAACCAAGAGACCTCGCATTGAGTTGTTCCTCCATATCTGAAGATCAATCGATCTGCCCATCTTCTGTACAACAAAGTCTCCTGTCTAAGCGAGAGATAAAAACAAAAAGAACAAACAAATGCGGCCACTCGGCTGCGGCCATGCACCCGCATCAACAAAAATAAATCTCTGATTAAGTCACAAAGGGAATATCTCTTCCTTGAAGAACTCTCCCTCTTTCTCGCCCAGTCTCTCTCTGCCAGGGGTGTGTCTAGTGTGTAGACACAGATCGAGGAAAGGAATGGCTGCAGTTCACAGCAGAGTCAAGCGTAGATAATTCATGCCTCAAAAACCCCTCCAATTGGAAGTGTTTGGGGAATAACGTCATGGTTTGTGCTGTCTGTACAAAATGCAGAATTCAGAAGATAGGAGAAGAAAGTATTGTCTCTGTCTGAATCTATTGCAATACCAGTTGATGCAGTGACGGACTGGGACTAAAATTCAGCCCTGGCATCTTGGCCAGACCAGCCCCCACAACTAGCGCGAGCGCAGATACTCTACCGACTCGTCAGGTGGAGGGCGGCACATTTAAATACATAAGCTCTTAATACCGCAACTTTTACATACAACATAAATGATAACTACACAACTACACAATCCATAAATCGTATAAGTTAGTGTACAGTTCTCACCACCAACAAGGGCAGTATGAACATGATTACATGCCAAAATGTCAGAACTTTGGCTAGTTAGCTAATGAATGGAAACTAATAATTGATCTGAGAATTGGACAAACAAGTTGTATTTGATTGCTCAATATGCAGTAGGCTATTAGGCTGTATATATTATATACTAGAGCATAGCAAAACACCAAACTGAGACTGCACGCAGAACTATACCCAATATATATACCCAACGGACAACAACAAACAATGCTTGCAGGGCAGAATTAGGACAATACCCACTCATTATAAAAGTAAAAAAGAGAGCACTTAAATTCTATAATCACCTAAAAGAAAGCAACCCAGACACGCTCCATAGCATAGCCCTCAACCACAGTGAAAACCTACAGGGTTGCCCCCTCAGTCAGCTGGCCCAGGGACTCTGTGCACAAACAGAAGCCCAACTACCAAACGGAAAACACTTTGGACCAAACCAGATTATAATAAAACAAAAAGAAAGCTACCTAACACACTGGAAAGAGACAACCCAGAACCAAAGCAAAATAGAATGCTATCTGGCACTAAAAAGATAATATACATTAGCAGAATATCTGAGCACAGAAAGACAGACTATGCAACCACTGCACACAAAATGTGGTAGAAACAGAGCTACACCTTCAGTAACCACCTGCCAACTATACCAAGACATCAGAGACACATACTCCCCACAGATTACACACACCCAGTTTGAAAACATGACAAATGATGAAAATAAAATAAAAAATAACCCATTGGTGGTGATCTGTAGCTGAAACCTGAGAACAATCGCCAACAAAAACTGCAGATGTAAATGTTGGCTTTGACATGTTAATGTCTGTCTCCACCCTCTAGTCTAGAAGAGGGTGGGGACTGCCCATAAGTCCTCCATCTCATTAGTCCTACATCTCATTATTTTACATGAAAAACAAGTGAAAGTAGTAGCAGATCTACAAGTCCACAATAAATGCAAGTTGTGATACATTCTATGTAGCTATTTATTTTTGTTTTCATTTGTTGTTAACCTTTTTTTTTCTCTCTCACACACACACAAACCACTACATCCTCCTCCTCCTCCTCTCCTCCTGTCCTGTACTCGCACTGTTTGGGAGGTGGTAGGGCATGTGATCCATTCTAGCCGCGTGATAGGGCCACTCAGTTGAAAGACAAGACATGCCACTTCTGGTTGGGCTGATGGGATTACCGTAATGGCCGTTGCGGCCGCGCATGCATTACCGTAATGTCAGTTGCGGCCGCGCAGCAAGATTCTTTTTTCTTTTTTTTTTCTTTTTTAACGGGCGGCCCCCCAGCCCCCTAGCCTAGCGGCCCACCGGGCAAATGCCCGGTATGCCAGATGACCAGTCCGTCCCTGAGTTGATGCAAAGAGAAAGTAAGAAAGAAAAATAATTCTTGACCAGGTGATAACTAAAAGTGATTTGCTCCCAAATTTTTTTTTTACTGAGTGTTGTTTTATTTAATTAGAATTCATTTAGTTTTTGGTCTGTTCTTGACATTCTTCAACCCCCTCTCTAAAAAGGGAAGTGGGCTCATTTGTGGAGAGCTCTACTGCTAAAGGTTCCCACTCTCACCTTCCTCTCCCCGGCAGTGCACCCAGTCAGTAATTATGGCCCAATTACACAAAGAAAGCACATTACGCTGCAGAGCACCCAGAAGAACACTTTTTTTCTTCCAACACGTTTAACCACTTGTACCGTACCTATTCTGCGGTGAACATTTTGGCCAAAATAGCAGATCTTCAAGCTCGCATTGTGAGCTTGTAGACTGTCTGTTTTCAGTAGCTACGGTATATAGGATTTTAACCACTCAACCACAAAAGTGTTATTTCGAAAGGAGACAAACTAAAAGCTCATTTGCTCACAACTTTCCAAACTTTTTATCACACATGGAGAGTGCATGTTTTAAACCATACAAATTGAGCCCATGGATATCACACAAGCGATCAAGCTTTCCAAGAGTTATTAGTGATGGAATCTCACCTGCCACGGAATTGCCACGGCAGGCACAGAACAGGACCGGCAGGTACCACACGGACCGGCAGGTAGGACCGGCAGCCGCCGCACGGACCGGCAGGTAGGACCAGCGGCCGCCGCACAGACCGGAAGGCGGCCTAACCCTACTGAGGTTAGGGTTAGGGTTAAGGAATGGGTTAGGTAACCCTAACCGCCGGTGCCGGGAATTGTATTTGCTGTCCCTCAACTGGCCAGTGGCCATCGTAAGTGACATTTGTGAGAGGTTCTGGCTTCTACAAGTTTTCGATTTTATACATTTCATACAGGACATTCTACATAATTAGCATAAGCCTACTTTCTACTTTATGTACATTTTGATACCAATACTTTTGTAATTTTGTACACATTTACAATGTTTTATTCTGGATGTTTACTTGTAACAGGGTATTTCTACATTGCAGTATATCAACGTTTTTACTAAGGAATTTAAGAATAAGTTTTCCACCACTGATTGCACATTGTTTGAAGCAGTAGCAGTACAGTAGCTAGCCTCATTTTGGATGAGCACGTCTGTTATTAACAAATGGCACTGTTTCTCCCACAAAGTTGTCATTACAGTGCTCCTCTTTTGTTTCCAGGCACATAATGTTGGCTTGGCCCGGTACGGATCCATCCAATCAATGCAAATGATAGACCCTGCACGCCTCTATTAAGATTTAATTTAGTTTCCTCAATACACAGGGAGGGAAGAGGCTTGCCAGCCAAAGCCCTGCAATTCCAGGTGCAATTCAGTGCTGGGGAGAGAGCCTCTCAACTGTCTGGAGACACAAAGGCACTGTGTGTCTGTGAAATTACCATCATGGCATGGCTCCTCTTTCTCCCCTCTATGCTGCAACTGTCCCAAACACTATAGGTTTCATTTCATAAAGAAAAAAATAATAACTAGAGGGTGGCAAGAGTACGCCTATTTTGGCTTTAGATCAGACTTTAAAAATGTACAAATATGTTCGCCTATGATGATGCCATTGAAAGTGGTTAAAGGAGAATTCCGGACTAGCATATTAATTACCTGATTATCTGATGTTATCACCAGGACAAGTGGTAGAGTTTTATTTTATTTTATTTTTTCTTATCTTGAGCCGACCGCAGCTCTGATGGGGTACAGTGCTAAATTGCTTATTTGTATGGCTGGAAAGGTCTTCATACTGTATACATATGTGTCGTTCACAATGCTCATTTGGGACACAAACTCTGTGGACAGTATGAAGTCGTCGTCAACGACACATATATAAAGAAATAAAGTTATTTTCCAGCAACACAAATAAGCAATTTAGCGTTGTAGCCCACCTCGAGATTAAAAGAAAAGAAAACTCTACCATTCATCCTGGGATATCTGTAACATCAGATTATGGTAATTAAATACTAGTCGGGATTCGGGAATGGGTCAAAAGGGTAAATACTTGTAAAAGCATGTTTTCATGCAGAAATGAATTAAAACATTCTCCTGCTAACATGCAGTAAACATTCGAGGACACCACAATGTACACAGGTTTTTGTGTGCGTGTTGGTTTGTTTGTTTGTCTTTCAGTCGATTAATTTGAGATGATGCTGCGTTGACACACTCCAGAGGCAATCAGGGAACTGTGCTTGGGAATTTTGAGCGGGGAGAAAGAGAGAGAGAGAGAGAGAGAGAGAGAGAGAGAGAGAGAGAGAGAGAGAGAGAGAGAGAGAACTTTACCCATCACAGATCTCTCCAGTTAAATAGTCTCCAATTAGCCAGTGGACCATGCAGACAGTGTCTAGCTGGAACATCAGCTCACTGCAGGGGGAACCAAATGAATTACGCTCACACTGTGAAGCAACACGTTCTGAAGAAACAACTTTCTACCTACATTACATTACGTCTTTGATCAGAAAGATTGTGTGTGCGTGTGTATGTGTGACATGTTAAAACCACTCAAACCCTTTATGTGTGACCGCCAGGTCGCAAGTTACTATGCAAAGCTCCACCGACTGTCCCTCCATTAGTCAGTCAGTCTGTCCGTCACATCACACTTTTGCCCTACTTGTATCTCTGGAACCGTTGCCCCTATTTTGCACAAACACTCCTTGGATGGCAACTCACTGATTTCTCATATGGCCCTCTTCAAGCGCCACCATGAGGCCGATTATTGCAAAAAACATTTTTGGACACTGCTCCTACAGATTTTGCCCTAAAATCACGCAAAGCGCTACAGTATCTCTAAAGTCAGGTCATCAGCATGGATCTGTCCCATTTCCCATATTCCCTCCTGATTGGCTATGATTGCCTTCTAAAGTTTGTGTATGCGACCTGACAGTTGCTTATCTCCCGATAAGGGAGTCTTACTGGTACTAAATTTAACAGAGTCCAACGGTGGTCTATACTCTTAACTAGGCTTCATTTCCCCTCTACACCAAATCTCTTCTGCGAAAATAGCCAGTCTACAAGCTCACAACGTGACACGAAGTGAGCTTGTAGATTGGCTATTTTCGCTCAATGGGATAGGCGCTGGGGTTTACATGTAATAACGATAATGAGCACTGGGCAGGTTGTAAAAAGGCCTTGAACTCATATCTAAGGGCACCTCTACATCACATCCAACATCCTGGTATAATTTATGCATTCATTTCTATTCATCTATTCAATCAGCTGTTCATTTAATATGCATTGTTTGAAGGCCAGGTTATACACATCATTAATGCGAGGAGAGCGAGACTTCAACGTTCATTATGTCACACATCAAGTCAATAATAATAATGATAATAACCATAACATTAAACTACACTTTTATTGGATCATTTTGCGTCAGGAATGTCTGGTCTGTCTTGCAAAACAATAAACCACCAACACAATTAGATTGTGAAAACAGCCAATCTACAAGCACACAACGCCTCGCACGAGGCGTTGTGTGCTTGTAGATCTGCTGTTTTCACTACTTTTGTGCAGCGGCCTTGTATGATGAAGCAGGGCTTTGCTTTGCGAAAAAATTTACAAATTTGAAACTTGGAGATACGAGGTTTCTGCCCGACATTGACGGTTTACTTTGTTGGCCGCCCAGCCCCCAAAATGGAACAAAGGCCGATTTTTTTTTCTTCCTAATGGCTGGCTTGGACCGGCCAGGAATGAACCGGCCGTTCGGGAGTTGTCCCGCTTTTCCCAATGGCCAGCACGTCCCTGCAGCTCGTGTCTTTGAAACGGTTTGACGGTTTAACGTGCAGTATTATTTCGGCGACACCATGGCGCGGAGTGCGTGTGGATTGTGCACGATCTAATGGATCTTACTTGAGATGGATACGCTGTGACTACTTTTAAAAGGTAAGAAAAACTAAGCGGGCATTGAATGACCAAATGTCGAAAAACAATGGTGGCAGTCAATTAAACCATCAGTAATCGGTGGTCTAGGGCAGTGGTTCTCGACCTGTGGGTCGGGACCCCCATGGGGGCGTTGTGAGGCATTGTGAGCATGTAGATCTGCTATTTTCACAATAGAACCGTGTTATACTAAATTTAATGCCTCAACTCTTAGTGCTCGTCAGGGTGGGGTGGGGGAGGGGGGGTCGCGGCCTGAAAAGGTTGTGAACCACTGGTCTAGGGTGCTCCAAAATCGGGATCGGCATCAGGCCCCAAAACCTGGCATCGGTCGGGCTCTAAAACAAAGCGCTTTTAATTTCACCAACATCGTCCCTCATCAGAGTGCGTTTGGTCGGACAGATGCACTTCTTAGATCAACGGAACGGGCACAATTTGATTGCGCTGTTTTACGATCCCAACGATCTACGCGCGACAAGATCAACAGAATGAGATGTCCACTAGACATAACATCACCGCTCTACCGCTCTCCGTCTTTATATCGCCACATTACTAATAGGATTTGTCACAGACGGGAAAATATAATGATCTTTTCCCCCCACCATATCCTAGCACCATTAAGCCACCGCTGTGTTTTGTCCCTCCAGTGTGTGTGTGTGTGTGTGTGTGTGTGTGTGTGTGTATGTGTGTGCGTGCGTGCGTGCGTGCGTGTGTACAGTATGTGTGTGTGTGTGTGTGCGTGTGTGTGTGTGTGTGCATGCGCGTGTGTGAGGCTTACTGCACCTTGCTTCCTTCCTTCGGAGGTAGAAATGTTTTATTACACGGTAATTTAAGACATGGTTCGTTCATCTCCAAGTGTCGCCGATGGACATACAAATCACAACGGGGTGGCCCGCTGATATTTTCATTCCTCATCTTCCAAAGCCCACACATTAAACATTTTTTCATAATAATTTGTGTTTTATTTGCATTTCTTTTTCAACCCCACACCCCCGGCGGTGCTAGACGTGGAGAAATCCTCCAGCCGTCTGTCTGTCTGGGTTTTATGCGTCTCGGTTCAGCGAGGGCCCCCGGGAGATTCATCACCTCCCCTTGGGTCATTGTTCCGTTTTATGACGTCCATTGATCAGCCGAGGTGTGCGGCCATTATTGCCACATCAAGTACATTACGGAGTGTGGATGTTGTAGGCTGGCCCCCTCCCCACAACCCCTGCCCCTCTCGCATCCTGGCCCGGCCCGCACCCCGGCGCTATAGGCTACTGACAGACAGTTGTCTTCTTTGCAGAAGCGATTATTAACCTTTTTTTTAACGCAAGCTTGTAGATATACTATTTTCAAATAGCTGATGTATAAAGAAGATATACGTATATATATATATATATATATATATATATATATATATATCTATAAATGCGACAAATCTCTGTCTGTCTGTCTGTTTGTTTGTTTGTAATCCGCGTATCTCGAGAACCGTTCGTCCCACCGGCTTCAGATTCGGCACGCGCGTTCCCCGCCGCCGCGCGGAGTGCAGTGCCGGGCCTCGACCCGACCCGACTCGCGGTTTTCCGAAACCGGCGCGAAACGTTTGGAATCTCCTTTGTTGACATCAGGCTGTTCCGGAGGAAATCGGCGCAAGCGCTGAGTCATTGTGACATCACTTCATAAAAGGCTCTGACATCACGTACGCCACATGAGTCAACACAAAATCTCTGTGAATGTGTATGTATGTTTGTAATCCGCGTATCTCGAGAACCGTTCGTCCCACCGGCTTCAGATTCGGCACGCGCGTTCTCCGCCGCGGCGCGGAGTGCAGTGCCCGGCCTCGACCCGACCCGACGCGCGTTTTTTCCGAAACGGCGCAAAACGTTCGGAATCTCCTTATGCGGAGCTGATTGTTGACATCAGGCTGTTCCGGAGGAAATCGGCGTAAGCTCTGACTCATTGTGACATCACTTCATAAAAGGCTCTGACATCACGTACGCCACATGAGTCAACAAAAAATCTCTGAGTGTGTAATCCGCGTATCTCGAGAACCGTTCGTCCCACCGGCACGCGCGTTCTCCATATATGGGCATAAAATGAATGCCCCCATATATGGGCATAAAATGGATTGCAGACAGACAGATACAGATATCTCCATAAACAGATGGTCAAAGATCTCCATATATGGGCATAAAATGGACGCAGACAGACAGATACAGATATCTCCATATATGGGCATAAATGGACACAGGCAAACAGATGTTCAAAACGGGTCCTATGACAACAGGTATAATGAGGTTTGCATTAAAGGGGGAACCGGCACTGTGTCTGCAACACAGTTGGAGGCACAGACAAGCAAACAGATGTTCAAAACGG
Source organism: Nannobrachium achirus (assembly GCF_963921795.1). Lineage (NCBI taxonomy): Eukaryota > Metazoa > Chordata > Actinopteri > Myctophiformes > Myctophidae > Nannobrachium > Nannobrachium achirus. The sequence continues at coordinate 45,916,293 of NC_137828.1, forward strand.
GTCCTATGACAACAGGTATAATGAGGTTTGCATTAAAGGGGGAACCGGCACTGTGTCTGCAACACAGTTGGAGGCACAGACAGATACTCCATATATGGGCATAAAATGGACGCAGATAGACAGATATCTCCATATATGGGCATAAAATGGACCCAGAACTATAACTGCAGTGATCTCCATATATGGACATAAAATGGACGCCGACAGACAGACAGACAGATACAGATATCTCCATATATGGGCATAAATTGATTGTTGACATCAGGCTGTTCCGGAGGAAATCGGCGTAAGCTCTGACTCATTGTGACATCACTTCATAAAAGGCTCTGACATCACGTACGCCACATGAGTCAACAAAAAATCTCTGTGAGTGTGTAATCCGCGTATCTCGAGAACCGTTCGTCCCACCGGCACGCGCGTTCTCCATATATGGGCATAAAATGAATGCCCCCATATATGGGCATAAAATGGATTGCAGACAGACAGATACAGATATCTCCATAAACAGATGGTCAAAGATCTCCATATATGGGCATAAAATGGACGCAGACAGACAGATACAGATATCTCCATATATGGGCATAAATGGACACAGGCAAACAGATGTTCAAAACGGGTCCTATCACAACAGGTATAATGAGGTTTGCATTAAAGGGGGAACCGGCACTGTGTCTGCAACACAGTTGGAGGCACAGACAAGCAAACAGATGTTCAAAACGGGTCCTATGACAACAGGTATAATGAGGTTTGCATTAAAGGGGGAACCGGCACTGTGTCTGCAACACAGTTGGAGGCACAGACAGATACTCCATATATGGGCATAAAATGGACGCAGATAGACAGATATCTCCATATATGGGCATAAAATGGACCCAGAACTATAACTGCAGTGATCTCCATATATGGACATAAAATGGACGCCGACAGACAGACAGACAGATACAGATATCTCCATATATGGGCATAAATGGACACAGGCAGACAGATGGTCAAAACGGGTCCTATGAAAACAGGTATAATGGGGTTTGCATTAAAGGGCGGGGCATTCATTCCCTATTTACATTGTTCCGAGTTGGCCAGGTCGCCGACTAGACGCTGGGCCGCCCAAAGGGCGGCCCAGCTTCTAGTATATATAAAGAGAGAAACAGGACTGGAGTGCAGACACTCAATCACTGTCAAAGAATATGAAATCTGAAAGTACCATACAGTAGGCTACAGTGATGCAACAATATGTACAGCAGGTAGTTACATTAGAAAAAACTAAACAATATGTAAAGTGTCAATGTGCATAATCAAATCGGTGGCAACTGTTGAGAAAAGAATACAAAATAGTCATAAGCCAATCTGGGAATCCATCAGCAAAAAAAAAAAAGAGAAAAAGAAAAACAGCACCCTCTGCTGTTGTTTTCCTTTGAATGTGCCAGGATGTTAGCCTATTTGGTCCGCCATCTACACCAAACCTCTTGCCTATTTGTTCTCAGAATATGGACACTATGGGTTCAAGTGGTTAAAATTAAAAAGGAGACAAAGATTTAGAGGACCCCCTGTAGTAACTCTGAGGACCCCCTAGGGGTCCCGGACCCCCTGTTGAAGACCCTTGCTCTACGTTGTAGCTTCTGACAGATTCAGCTGCGGAGCTCTTGAGAGATTAGGCACATCGGGAACATGTAAGAATGACAATAGATGACATAGAAATAGTCACAGTCCAGCTTGTGCTTGTGTCTGTCTGGATGTCTATACCTGTCTGTCTGTCAGTCTATCTGTCTCCATGAGGCATCCCTCTCTTTTGTCTCTCATTGCTTCCTCTTGGTAGGCTTTTGTGTGTGTGTGTGTGTGTGTGTGTGTGTGTGTGTGTGTGTGTGTGTGTGTGTGTGTGTGTGCGCATGCGTGCGTGCGTGTGCGTTAGTGATGTGTCGTTCATGAGTCATTCATTCATAAGAATCAAATCATTAGCAAGATTCGTGAACGATTCGTTCGAAATGATCCGTTCACTGAAATGAACGGGATTTCCCATCACTAGTGTGCGTGTGTGCATGCAAAGAGTTACAACTGACCTAGAGTACTTTGGGAGTTTAGTCCAGATAAGTCAGCGGTTCCCAAACTTTTCAGGTCGAGACCCAAAAGAGAGATTTGACATTTGGCTGGGACCAAAACCAGTGAAAACAGCATATCTACAAGCTCACAATGCATCTCTTCACTGCGAGGCACATTTCGGGCTTGTAGATCGGCTATTTTCACTACTTCTTTAAACATTTGTGTTCTAATTTAAGGAAGGTCTTAGATTTTTCATTGAATTTTGTATTTAATTCATGAAAAACATATAGCTTTTTTTGGGAATGTTTATTGAAAATGTTTTGAAAAAGCCTATTAATAAATATAGTAACCAAAACCTAAAGGGACACAGCTGGACGCTGCTTCTCCATGTTTGGTTCTGATTCTGGGAACAAGAAGCAAACATGTTCCAGATTACCTGAGAGCTGGATGGTTCACCGTGAAACATTTGAATTTCAAGAATCCCCATAACTCTGAGAGTGTACAAATGTAACCAAATGCAAATGGACCTCAGAGTTGCAGACCTGTAAGGGTCCATTTAGGACTCCCCCCAATTAGGAACCCAGAGAGTCCCTGGACCCCTCTTTGAGAACCATTGAGCACAAGATTTTGTTCCTAAATCACTCAGTGGTTTATCAGAGTGACTGAGAGGCCAGCTCGCAACGCTAGCACTTTATAAACCAACAGCAGCAGGGGGCGTCAATTGGGTATGGCAGGGGTATGCAGCTGCCATACCCTGGGACCAAGGGGGGAAATAAAAGTTACTTTTAAATATAAATCCATGAATGTCTCTTTGTCTATCTGTGCTGGTTATTATGCTGTTAAAGTACAGTAAAATAACTACAAATGCAAAATTTAACAAAATGGTCACTTTAACAAGGTATTATAATTATATTGTCTACACTTGTATTCTCCCCATCTTGACAGAATGGTATATTCCCAGGTTCCGCAAGTCAGCTGCACAGGTGCAATGCATTATTGTTAATTAACAACTGTTCCAGCTGCCATATCCAGCCCAAGAAACCGTAGAAACGGGGGGAAAAATATAATGTACTTCTTAAAATAGATGTATCATGCCTGTTGCTAAGGTATGGCAACATGATTGGTGTCTTGCACGTGCACCCGACACCAGTCATGTTGCCATACCTTAGCTTTTTCTGAACTGACACCACTGAACAGCAGTATTTTGAAATCAATTATTTGACAGACAGGAGTGATATGATCCACTTTCTTGGCATTAGCAAGGACTTTGGCAGCAGCGTTTCAACCGCAGTCGATTTAGAGCGGTAAAGACACCTTACAGTAGTCAAGTCTACTGAAGATGAATGACAGGTTTTTCCAAATCCTGCTGATACATTTCTACTTTAATCCTTGATATAAATGGTGATAGCAGGCTGACTTTGGAGTTAATATTGCTGTTGAAATTCAGGTCTGACTCCACGACTATGTAGCGGAGTGAATTTGCCTGCGTTGTGTTGTGTAACAGTGAAATAACTTGGCGCCTCAAAGAACAATCATCAAAGCACACAAAAAAAGGTTATCTATAACCATATACAGTATGAGGAACACGAAGAACCAGCAAATAAAACCAAACAATGTTTCGGCTTTATCAAGTTGTATATGTAACGGAGGTGATCCGAACCTCCCCACCCGGCTTCGAACCCGGGTCTCCCGCATGAAAGTCCAATATCTTATTCTTAACCATCACTCCAAAGGGACATCCCTATGGAACGAGGGCAGATACTAGACTTTTGAGGCTTCAGGCTGGGGCTGCGACTCTCTCCGCCACACTCACCCCCCTTTGACCTCCTCCTACAGGGAAGCCCAGATCCGGGTCACGGCACCAATGTAACGGAGGTGATCCAAACCTCCCCACCCAGCTTCGAACCCGGGTCTCCCGCGTGAAAGTCCAATATCTTAACCATCACTTCAAAGGGACATCCCTATGGAACGAGAGCAGATACTAGACTTTTGAGGCTTCAGGCTGGGGCTGCGACTCTCTCCGCCACATATAGGTATGGCTTAGGTAGTGTGGTGGTTCGTTCAGACACCGCCCGCCAGGTAGGCCCCGCACGTCGGAGAAGCGCACCCTGGATGGGAGAGCGAGGCCCAGCAGAGCAGCGCATGCTGTGGGCCAAGTCATTGAAGGGCGTTACCTGCCGGCCCACATGCTTCATCAAGCACAAGCATATGCACCTGTGGGCTACTCCAAACACAGGGTGCATAAATAGAAGCCTCGCTCTCTCCCCCAGTCTGTGCTGGGACTCCGACAGGCGAACACATGGGCAAACAGGCGGTAAGAAACCACTATACTTCTCCCTCCACCGCATATTTCTGTGTAAAGCGCATTATAGTAATATCCTGTCTACTCATTACTTCTAGGCTGGACCGGGAGCGGACCTTCACTGAGGAGTGTGTACCTACCACTGAGGAGTGCATACCGAACCACTGGAGAGTGAGTACTCAGGTCACCTGTAGAGAGGAATACTCTCCTATCACCTGTGGGAAAGAAATACTTTACTTGAACAATAGTCACCTATTACCTGTGGGAAGAAAACCCCTAACTGACTCTTACCTACTCCTGGCCCCCCCCCCAGAAGAGGAGAGACGGCAGCCCCCGTCCGGGGAAGAACCTAAGTTGAACTGTTAATAATAATTTGAGTTATTCATATTTCTGTTGCACATTCATGCTACGTTGCATCATTCTGCTGTTGTAAACTAAGAATTGTTTAATAAATGCCCGAGTTGGCAACACTGTTCACGCTCTCTTGTGTCTGGTTTGGGTTCAGTTACCACAGTAGGTTAAATAGTTATAAAATTGTTCTTTGGCAGATAACGGTTCTGAACCTATAAGTTGGGGGCGGCAGTGGCTCAGGTTTAGAGTTGCCGGCCCGGTAGAGCGGCTGGATCTGTGAGGCTCCTCCAGAGTTGATGTCGAAGTGTCCTTGAGCAAAACACTGAACCCGTTGTTCTCCATGAGTAAGGGTCGTTTCATACCGTTATAAGGAGCCTAACTAATTTCGGTTCGGGAGTGCTCCCCGACCCGAAATTATTTAGGTTCGGGGGGAGTTCATCCATACTTTCTTAACGGCTAGTGCCTAGTCGCTTGTAAATATTGGAGGTCCATGGCATGACGACGTTTGTGGCCGATACATGAGCGTTGCAGGGCGGATATATATCTGACTGACCCTCGCGCTGCAAGCTGAATGACTGGAAGTCCATTAAGTAGCAGGCAGCTCCAGCAGGCAGCAGCACCAGTGACGGGGACACGGGGTCTCTCTCTTCTCTCTCTCTCACTCACTCTCACAAACGCTCAACATTTAATCTACAAGCTCACATTATAGACGTGCCGCGGCCGCCTCATTTGCTGCATGCATATCATCACGCAGTCACAACTCGTCGTGGAAAACCTATCAACACGGAACATTAGCAGAGTTGTGTCTATGCTTTTCTTTTCTCTTTAAAACGGTCGGCGAGAAGCGACCAAAGCTCTCTGTGTGTGTGTGTGTGTGTGTGTGTGTGTGTGTGTGTGTGTGTGTGTGTGTGTGTGTGTCACGCACGCGCCTGCCTGCCATCACTCAGACCCAGCTGCTGTCTGTATTCGCTATGAAACACTCAATACACGGCGTCCACAATCATTTGGAAGTCGGCGTGTCTCCCTCCCAGAAACGAACGCTGTTTCCTTGGATTCACAGCTGAGAATATGCACTTGAAGCCGGGCTGAATGAATGAGAAGACACCGCTAAGTACCGAAATTAAGTCGGGAGGTCACAACATTTTGGCAGCACCGTAGAGCCGACTAAAGTCGGTTGACGCCCCCCCGAACCGGGAGGGGAAACCCATATTTGGGTCTGGACACTGCCGAACCGAAATTAGTTAGGCTCCTTATAACGGTATGGATCGACCCTAGGGCTGTCACAATTAATTGTCTAATCGCAATTATTTGACATAATCGTGATTATTTTTCATAATCGTCATAATCATGTCCATGTTGAAAAATTATCATATATATATTTTTTTAAGTAAAAAATAATGGAAATCGCAGCTCACAACGTGTCGCTGTGAGCTTGTAGATCGGCTATTTCCACTACCAATGTTATTTTTTAAGTATAAAGTTGTCAAATCAGTAATGTCTTTGTATATTTAGGTTATGTGTCATATCTGCATGTGCAACTTCAAAGCCTAAAAGCCAAAAAGAAATGTAATTGTCAACGACAAAAACACAATTAAATTGTTAATCGCAATTATTTGAGTGACAATTAATCGTCAGGGTTAAATGTCATAATCGTGACAGCCCTACCGATGAGCAGGTTGGTGTCTTGCATGGTTTCCTTCCGCCATTGGTGTGAATGTGTGTGTGAATGGGTGAATGTAGTGCACAATCTATGTAAAGCGCCCTGGATAAAAAAATATATATATCCACAACTTCCCAACATCCCATCGTGCATTGCGCAGAAGTTGCACAATGCTTCCGGCACTGCAGCTGAGTGTGATCTGCAAGCTCACAACGGCTGCATCTGCGACGCGACGTGAGCTTGTATGTTTGCTGTTAACTGGAAGTGTGGTGCAAAAAGATCTCCAGTAAATTCCTGCGGAAAGAGGTGGATAAAGACACCATTTAAGTGTCTACTGGTGGTGTAGGCATGCTGTTGGAGGAGCGTTAGCTGGACTACGATGCACTGACAGGCAGGGAGAGAGAGCTTGGGTGTCTTGCGGTAGACCGGGTATAATGTGAAAATAATGACGCTCAATGTCAATTACATCAAAATTTGACATAACATAACATTTGATATTGCGAGCTGAACTCAAGGAAGGGGGGATCGGGAGGGGGGGTGGAGTTCTGACAGGGATATAGTCACATCTCGGCACAGCACCTGGCAGTGGAGAGAGAAGGGTCAGCGAGTTAATGGGAGGCTTTGAGCTGTGCATGTGTAAATAATCTATTCATTAACAGGGGGAGGGGAGCCGAATGAATAGAAGCACGTCCTTATTCCTGTGATATCTCCATCCATGCTGCACCCCCTCAGTCCACCCTCATCGCACACTCTCTCTGCAGGTCGAAAATGAAAGACACAGGGAGGATGTTTATTGGAGGGATTAAAGATATCTTTTTCCCGTTGCCGTGGTGCTGACAATTTTCTTTGCATGCGTGATCCGTCCGCCTGCCCCCATGGAAAAAGCTCGGTCAAATTGTGCCATTAAAAATAAACGTAACAAACATACAACAAAAAAGTAATTAACCCTCAAAGACCTGGAACGCTGCACGAGTCGCGTTAGATTTTAACCACTTTAACCATCATTTTATGCTTTAACTATTGAAAAATAGCAGATATACAAGCTCACAGCGCGGCACCGAGTGCCGTGCTGCAAACTTGTAGATCTGCTATTTTTGAAAAATCTTGAAAATGTGTGCAAGTCTTTGAATATCTTTGACCCGATCTTTGACCCAACTTCTAAATCCTTCTTCTAAATCAGTGGTCCTCAAACTTTTTCATGTCAAGGACCCCGAAAATTACATTTATTTGGCTGCAAACCCATCTCAACACATGTTGTTCCAGGGACCCCCCAGAAGCAGAGATTTGAGTTACAAAAGTTTGCTTTGAAAAATATAGGCTATAGGACTATTGAAAAATGTGCATACATTTTCACGATTTTTCAAAAATAGCAGATCTGCTATTTTTCAATAGCTAAAGCATTCAATAATTCGAGGTCTAAAGTAGTTAAATGGAGCCACCGGAAAGACGTGGCACACTCTCCATACCATGTCACCTCGCTGTTTGAAGCTCATCATGACACACACGCCATAATGAAGCTCCAGCAAGTAGGCTCCTTGGGAGGTTAGCGAAGGTGCCATCTCCACGCCGGCAGCTAATTGACGATTATGTACAGCACACGGGTTCTGAGCGGGAGTCGTTCATTTTAATGGGCTGATTATCGGCAGGAAAGAGGCGCGGCCAACGTGGCCCTCACACCGTGTGTCCTCTGGGAGACGTGGTGTAACGCCGGCGGTGGGCGTTGTGGTGAGGGTGAGGTCATGCACCGTCGTCACAGTCTAATCAGATCTCCTGACAGGCGAGCGTCACAGAGTGGCAAAAATACATCTCATTTGCTGTGTGTTCAGGGGCGTCACAAGGGCGGGGGGAAAAGTGGGACTGAGTTACTAGGGCCCAAGGTGGAGGGTTCTTAGTTATTTTATTCTTTATCTATTGAAAAATAGTCAGATATACAAGCTCACAGCACGGCACCGAGTGCCGCACTGCGAGCTTGTAGATCTGCTATTTTTGAAAAGTCGTGAGAATGTGTGCAAATCTTTGAATATATGTATTTTTTAAGCAAATATTTGCAACTCAAATTTTGCTTCTGGGGGGGTCCCTGGAACGAAATATTTTGTCCGTGGCCAAATATCATTTTGGGGGTTCTTCACATGAAAAGGTTTGAGCACCACTGACATAGAAACATAGTTTTTTCAAAAAACCTTGAAATATTAAAAGACTTGCACAGATTTTCACGATTTTTCAAAAATAGCAGATCTACAAGCTCGCTGTGAATCTGCTATTCTCCAGTTTAGAATAGCAGCTTTAGTTAAATCACAAAATAATGCGTCATAATGCGTTCCCAGTCTAGATGGGTTAAACCCCCTCCCCTTATGAAGAACCTTTATGGGGGGCCCGCAGTGAATCCTTGTATGCAGGGCCCAGAATTTGGTGCGCCACCCCTGGCCGCTGAAGAGGTGCTACAGGTGAAAAAGTGTAGAGACACATCAATGCTGATGGACACTGCTGATTGTGGCATGTTAATATCCTTCTGCCTAGCAGCAGCTCTAAACTAATTGGTTCTATGCACCGGCAGTCATACTGTAATATGCTCACAACGCAATGTGGTGTGAGCAGGTAGATGTAGCCTGTTTTCACAATATTTATCGGTGGAAAAGAGTCAAACTAAATGTAATGTCTCAAGCCCCCAGTTTCAAATGGGATTATGTTGGGGGGCCACGGCCTGAAATGTTTGACAACCACTAGCAGAGCAGTGGGTTCTCAAACCTCTTTGACTCAGGACACCCCTGAATTACACTGTTAATGTTTTGAATATTATGTCATATTACACTACGTAAATATGCAAATCTTTCCCTCTAAGATACAGTAGGCATATGTCACATAATTATGTCAAGGAGGAAAACCTGAGAGAATATCAGTTTCCATTAGAACAGACTGACTTTTAACCACTTGAACACTGCAGCATCCCTATTCTGAACGTTGAACGTTCACCAAAAATAGCCGATCTACAAGCTCACAACGCGTCACAACTCGACACGTTGAGAGCTTGTAGATCTGCTATTTTTTGGTGAAGAAAGTTAAGATATATAAAAAAAAAAAAAAGGAAAACTCATCAGGTATAGTGCAATAGAGGGTCTAAGTGGTAAACTGAAGTGATATTGATGAATTCCAAATATGATCAAAGTATTCTGCGGCACCCCTGGACTGGCGTCACGGAACCCTAGGTTGAGAAACCCTGCTGTAGAGGCATCCCGCCTCTGAGAATCCCAGTGTTAAGTTATTATTCACTAAAGATTGATCACATATCACCAGAACAATAGATGTCACTGTGTCTGTCTCTGTCACTCATGTGTGAGTCATTGAGAGCTGTGAACATCATCATGTCTTTATGAATTATGTGTCTTTGACCAGTCATGTCTCTTCTGAGGCCAAATCAATTGGGCTGGCCGGGGTAATTGTGTTCCCATCGATTTTCTTTTAAAAATGATATTCCAAGAGATGAGACAATGTGATTTACAGTAACTGTGTTATGACGTTACCGCCCCGTGCATCCGATGGCGCCGCGCCAGATGTGAAATGCTGCTCACAGTCTGACGATGAAAGTAACGTATGCACATTTACCCAAGTGTACTTAACTTAAAGGTCTCATTCCTCAATTACACCCCAAAAAACTGAAATTTGAACATGGAGATTTTTGTCGCATTCAAAGCCAATAATTTTGATGACCTGGTCATCAAAATTATTGGCTCAGGAATGTGGCAAAAACCAAAGAATCTCCATGATTTCAATGATTCATGGGGTGTGTAATTGATAGAAAATAAGTCATCTTTGGGTAAACCACTCCTTAAGCCCTATTTTATATTTCAGCTATTTTTGAAAAATGTTGATAGTATTTTTATACTTTTATTATGTTGAATTGTGCATACAGGACATTTACTTGTAACAGAGTATGTTTATTATATAGCCTATATTTATTGCGACCATAGGTCACAGTTAACTATGGAAACCGGCACCTCTTGTCCACGTATCTCTGTCTGTCTGTCTGTCTTTATGTCATGCTTGACACAGTGGTTCCCCTGACACATGTGACATCACAGGCTCAGAGCAGGGATAACGCCTGACACTGTGGTTCCCCTGACAAATCACTGTGACATCACAGGTTACATCACAGTCACATACTCAGAGCAGGGATCTCCATATATGGGCATAAACAGGTGACATCACAGTGGCGTGGCTGGTTCAGACAGGGATCTCCATGTATGGGCATAAAATGGATTGTATGTCATCATGCCCATATATGGAAACAAAAAAGCTAAGAAAGCCATTTAGACCGGAATTCTCCTTTAAGTAAAAAAAGCGGGGAGAACTTGGCCTGGGCTGCTGACGCAGCGGTTCAGGCACCTGGGCTCAGTGTAGCGTAGCCTGACAGCGTGTTACAGGCCCGACGGCCGTTGCTGCTTGTCACTCTCCATCTTTCTCCCACATTTCCTGTCAGCCTAAAACCTGCTGAGAATCGAGACACGCTAATTTGTCAGGTGGAAACCTTGTATGTCCAAAACTATTATACTTTTCACTTTCGCTTAATGAAATTCAGTGGTGTAAAGTAACTAAGTACATTTACTTAACTCATACAGTGCCACCGGCCACAAGGGGCGCTAGAGTGCCAGAAATGTCTCCATAGACCTTCGCTCTAGCTTCCGTCGACACTGTCCCAAGTGCCTTGAGATTTCACTCCAGCCAATGCTATGGGTGACGATAGGAGGAAGCTAGCTGACACGTAGCCAAAATGCTAACCCATTTAGAAGCCCGATCTAAAGCTATTTCAGTCGCAAAAAACGTTTTCTTTGGGTCTGGGAACACAATCCGGAGAAAATCCTGTCTAAAGATGTGATTTATCATTGGAGTGGGCGGCGCGATGCGGCCGCGTTGCCCGATTACGGGCCGGGGGAAAGGGCTTTCGGTCGGCCGTCTAGATTTTAAATTTAGAGCCAGGCTTGGTGCGGCCTCGGATTATTTTATTCATTTTATTAAAAAAGCCGGACTAGTTCGGGATAGGCACACTGGAATACGTCGCGCCGCCTACAGTGAACATTCGGTGAACATTGGGGGGGGGGGTCTAAACTTTATTTTAAACCATTTTCAATGGAATAAATCGTCGGACCATCTAGTGTCTCTCGTTGGCTAGCGCTGGACGAGCCGGGACCACCCACGTTGCTCCAAGCAGCTCGGGGTAAGTAAAATAGCAAATAAAATATTGGATTGGATTGAAATAAAGCCGAACTTGTTCGGGATAGGCACTGTAAGGGTTAAGTATTGTACTTAAGTACACTTTTGAGTTATTTGTACTTTACTTGAGTATTTCCAATTTCCAATACTTTTACTTCTACTCCACTACATCTTGGATCCAAATATCGTACTTTTACTCAAGTACATTTATTTGAAAACTTTAGTTACTAGTTACTTTTCAGATATAAATTGTAATATTTTAAAACATACATGAATCACTTTATTGCAACGTGTTGTGAGCTTGTAGATTTTCAAACATTTTGTACTTTTACTTTTGGTACTTTAAGTACATTTTGGTGCCAATACGTTCATACTTTTACTCAAGTACATTTTGAATTCTGGACATTTACTTGTACAGAGTACATCTACAATGCAGTATTGATACTTTTACTTAAGTACAAAATGTGAGTACTTTTTCCACCTCTGATGAAATGTGACGCACTGTGAGCTTGTAGATCGGCTATTTCTTTGGTACTTTTACGTGACACTTTTAGTATGACGAAGAAGGGCGTCGACTCACGAAAGAACATGGAAAGTTGAAACATGGAGATACGAGGTTTCTGCCTGACAGGCGGCAGCCACGCCATGCAGAGCAACCTTTGAGATGACACACGCTCCCTTTTTAATAATCCCCCCTGAAACTTCATCAGCACCATATAGTCTTCATTGTAATCTCTCACAAAAGGCCCTGGGGGGGGGGGGAGACAATACAAGAGCCCTCCAAGCTATAATAAAAGTCAGCCAAGCATGTGCCGGAGATAAACTTATTAACCAGCGCCAATTAAAGGATGCTGTTGTTTGTTTCTTTGCTTGTTTCTTTTTTTTTTCGGATGCTGTTGCCATGGGGACATCATTAAGGCAAAGGGAACTTTGTTTTGACAGAGTGCAGAGGCTCTGCACTGTGTGTGTGTGTGTGTGTGTGTGTGTGTGTGTGTGTGTGTGTGTGTGTGTAGTCGTCAGTGGTGGAAAAAGTACTCACATGTTACTTACATAAAAGTATCAATACTGCACTGTAGAGATACTCTGTTAGGGCACTGTCACACCGCACTTTTATTCTACCTTCTGTATGAGGGAGGATTCGGCCAATGCATTTCAATGGGAATGAGGTGGTTTGCGGATTTCTGCAAAGGAATTGAAATGCAGAATCCACCCTCATAGGTAGAATACAAGTGACCGTGCCCTTACAAGTAAAAGTCCAGAATTCAAAATGTACCCGAGTAGAATTATTGGCATCAAAATGCACTTAAAGTAGAAAGTTGAACTTTTGAAATTAACAGGCATTGTGAGCTTATAGGTTGCCTATTTTCAAATGTATAGAGGGCTGAAGTGGTTAATAGGTATATATGTTTTGTAATACTAATCAAAATCTACAAAGTAACTAGTAGCCTAACTGATGCAGTGGAGTAGAATAGAAGTACTGAAAATTGGAAATACTCCAGTAAAGAAATACAATAATTATAACACAATATACATGTATTTTGTTACTTCACACCACTGTGTGTATGTAGTTGTATTAGTAGGGCCAAATGCCGCTGCACGTATCAGTACAATTTGAGAAACAGACAAGAGAAACGGTTGTTTAATGGCTACCAAAACGTGTTTTTAGGCAATATACTTGAATTATGAAAAGATGCGTGATTAAGACGGTGACAAGGCTGTGACAGCTTATCGTCACGGCACGTGGCTTATTGCATCTGAACCCTGTCAACACTGCACTGGGAGAGAGAGGGAGGGTTCGTGTAAAGAAAGAAAGAAGAGATCTCAGTGCTATAAAAAGCGATACATGCTTAAAACAAAATCACTCCTGTTTCTTGTCAGAAGACAGAAAGAGAGAGAGAGAGAGAGAGAGAGAGAGAGAGAGACAACACAAAGCCAATCAATACTGTCATTATGGAGCCAGTGTAAGGCTGAATTAGATGTCACAAGGCCCTGGGGTTAAAGAGATGGCTTGCCATATGTGAACATTACGAGCACTATGTGATGGATAAGGCTGTATGTGTGTGCCTTGGTTTGAGCGTGTGTGTGTGTGTGTGTGTGTGTGTGTGTGTGTGTGTGTGTGTGTGTGTGTGTGTGCGCGCGCGCGTGTGTTTAGGGGCACCCAATGGGGGCGGAAAGTAGCCTAACAAGGATTCCATGGGGCCTCTCAACGAACGAAGCATTGACTTTTTTATTTCATTGTTATACATTATATAATATTTCATTGTTTAATAGCATTAAAAAGTCAGTGTGATATCAGTGTGATATCAAGGCATTGTGTGCTTGTAGATCTGCTGTTTTCACTAGTTTGCAAAATGAACGGTTTTGGACATACAAGGTTTTCACCCGAAAACGACAATATATTACTCTCTGTATGTATGTACGTACGTACGTACGGGTGTGCGTGTTTGTGTTACAGACAAAGGCCACATTTAGGGACAAATGGTTGGACATCAAAAACCTTTGATTGGGGGTTGCATGTCAATTTGGTGACAAGAACGTTGTCCCCAATTGGATTTCATTTCACTGCCGTAGGTAAGGTTAAGCATACTGTTAGTTTTAAAGTTAATTAACACCTTACTTTGTCCATAATACTGTCCCATGATCCCTGTAGACATGCACAAACCACTTGAGTAATTTCTTTATGCTTATTTAAACAATTTGCTTGCATAACTAAAACAAAGAACAAACATTAGACATGCATTGCCAGTCTAGGCAGGACACACACACACACACACACACACACACACACACACACACACACACACACACACACACACACACACACACACACACACACACACACACACACACACACACACACACACACACACACACACACACACACACACACACACACACACACACACACACACACACACACCTGATTCGGCCATGCAGTGCATGTTGCTCAATACTGTGTCAATGTGCGAATGTAAACATAAATAAAATTAAAAAGCCAACAAACAGGTTCATTTGAATTAGTCTGCTTTAGCAAGGGAGATTGTTAGCATCAGTGAACACCATGGCATTAATAACGCCCACAAACACTGGCATCTTAGAATCAGGATTTCGGCAACACCTTGTACTGGTGAATGAGAAGATGGTTCAGATGATCGAGACAAGCGTCCTACAGGGTGACAATCTGGCCTCCTTCCTGTTCATTATAGATGGACCATGCCCTGAGATGAATTCAGGAAGATCTGCCTCAAGCTCAATGCCAAGAAAACTAAAGTATTGATACCAGGGACGTGCAGAGAATAGGGATGGGACAATATGAAAATTCCATGTCACGATTATTGTGGCAAAAGAAATCGCGATTTACGATATTATCGTAACATTTACGTAATTTCGTGATTTACGACATTATCCTGGGGCGGAACATTTGCCAAAAAATAGCAGATCTACAAGCTCACAACGGGTCGCGACGCATTGTGAGCTTGTATATCGGCTATTTTTTGGCAAAGATATTTGATAGAGTGAAAAAAAGACTGTATCAAGTACGTATATTATAAGTACCTTTTACCAATTGTAGAGTGTTTTAGTGGTACCGGATATGCAGCTCTGCAAATAAAAGGTGAATTGATCCCAGTGCATGACGGAGGACGATATTGCGATAAATTAAATCTCGATTATACGATTATCGTGAGTGTTTTTTTATCACGATAAACGATAATATCACTTATCGTCCCATCCCTAGCAGAGAATGTTACAAAGGCAGGGGCTGAAATTTCTAAATGGGCCTTTTGGTGAAAATATTAAAAATAGCCAAACTCCAAGCTCACAATGCGTCACGCTGTGACACATTGTGAGCTTGACGGTCGTCTATTTTCGGTACTTGATACCAAACTGAACTAACTTGCATTATCAAGTCAATACTGGAGATGTGGCGTTTAGCATGGATTTCTACAATTCTTTCAACATAAGATGCTGCATTCAGGTTCAGGAGAGTTTGGACAAGGCAATTCTCTTGAATGCTGCCTTATATGGCTGGAAAGAGGGGGCATTTGCGTTTCTTTCACCATAGTAAAAACTGCATTCATGGTCTGGAGAGGGAACTTTTTACAGACAGATAAAAGGGCAGGGTCTCAAGCCCCCTTTGATGTCTATGTGTGCACGTGCCTGACTGACACAGAGGACAAAACCATTGCCACTGCCGACCGGGCGGCGCTCAAGGAATATCTGGGGGTCTGGACTGCTTCAACAGAACAGGACCAGATGGTCCAGAGGGCCCTTCCTGGAATGCCCTGCATAGGATGAGGAGAGTGTGGATATCTGGTATGGCCGAAGACCTCAAGAGGCGGCTGGTTGTAGCTACATCTGAGTCAGTACTGCTGTATGGGGCTGAGACACATGGGGCTCACAGCACAACAGGAAAGGGCTCGTAGGATGGAGTCTACATAAAGGCCTGTCCATAGTATCTCCGAAACCTCCGAAATGTTTGGTGTGTTGCGACTTTCCGACGTGGACGGTGCAAATGTGGCCCATACGGGGACACGTAATACATATAAATAGTCCATCGCCTACTACAATAAAGCACTGAGAAACTGTTTGTTCGCATTAGGGTCAAACAATATTTGCAGCTGACTATAGAATATCCCACAGAGGCTGTGGGCAGCAGCAGCAGGGCGGTGATGGAGAGCCAGGATACAGATGTCCTGCCGTGGGTGATGCATGGGCCAGACCGCCTATTGATCGCGGCTGCCCCATGCCCTGATTCATCATGTCATCTTTGTTTAGATGGCTGGATCCCGAACGCAAGCACCTCCATTTAAGTCCCGCAAAGTAAGAGCCCTTCGCCTGAGCTGTAAAAAAAGAACACAGAGCCGCTGAGTGTTGCGCCCTGATGGATCGCCATCACGACGCCGCTGCGTCCCAGAGCCTGAGTGCAGAGTCGTGACCCCGTGAGCAGCATCTTCATCAGACACGGCCCTGACAGGACGTCCATCATCGCAGCGCCGGTCGGTCACGCCGCTGCAGGGTGAACTATGCCGCCACGGAGACTACTGCTTTACGACGACGCACTGGGAGCAGACGTTAATACAGATTGAGGTGGAGTGGTGGGGTCCACCTCGTCCGGGGTGAATAGAATCCACCATTATAAGCAGGGTTGTCGCACCAAATTCTGGGTACAAGGATTCACTGCAGGCCCCCCATGAATGTTCTTCATAGGGGGAACTGGGAATGCATTATGTTGTGCTTTAGCTATTGAAAAATAGCAGATATACAAGCTCACAGTGCGCAACTTATAGATCTATTTTTGAAAAATCGTGAACATTTGTCTTTGAATATTTCATGTTCTTTTTTTTGTTGAAAAACCTATGTTTTTATGTTAGTGGTGCTCAAACCTTTTCATGTAAAGGACCCTATGTATTTGGCCACGGACCCCCATCTCAAAATATTTAGTTCCAGGGATCCCCCAGAAGCAAAACGTGAGTTACAAATGTTCGCTTAAAAAAATACATATAATCAAGGAATTGCACGCATTTTCACTTTTCAAAAATGGCAGATCTACAAGCTCGCGAGTGCCGCTCTGTGCAGCTTGTATATCTGCTATTTTTCAATAGCCAAAGTATAAAATAATTAAGGGCCCTCCACCTTGGACCCTAGTAACTCAGTCCCCCCCCGTGACGCCCCTGATTATAAGGCCACCAGAGTTCTTCTTTAGCTAGAAACGAGATTGGGTGTGCAACAGTTAATCAAACTAATGGATTTAATAGATTATAAAGACTAGTGTATTTTAATAAAATAGTCATCACATCATGAAAATGGCATTTGCACAAGCTCACACGACATGATGCGACACATTGTTTGTAGATTGGCTAGTGATGGGGTAAACATGTAGTCCATTTATTTGGAGTTGAGGATTTGTCTATTTTTTGTGCCTTGAAAAATAAATATTTGGACATGTCTTAAAAGTTTCATAAGATGGTTGTAGCAGGTCCCTGCACTAGTGTGTGTGTGTGTGTGTGTGTGTGTGTGTGTGTGTGTGTATACATAGAGTAACACCATGGTTTCACACTAGGAATCTCACAAACTAGACACAGATCACTGTTTGCACCTTTCAACAATACCTTCTCCTGATTCCCATCCTACAACTACAACCAGTAAGACTCCCTAATCAGGAGATAAGCGACCATCGGGTCAGCAGTGTCCAAAAATGTGTTTAAACAAATTGGCCTGATGGTGGCGCTAAATGGGACAGATCCATGTTGATAACATGAGTCTCTGCGTGATTTTAGGGCAAAATCTGTAGTCCAAAAATGTGTTTGAAAAAAGTGAATGGTTTTCTATATGATTTTTTTTTTGTATTTTGAGGGAAGTCATAATTTGTGCATGAGATGAATTTAGAAAAATTAACTCATTATTTTTTTCTCCCCAATTGTTGCATGCAGCAATATTCTAGCAAAACCCTCCACAATGGGCAATAACAGAAAACACAATATCCCCGTTAAAAACATGTTATCTTCAGTGGAACCGCAGGATGAGGAGCCCAGAACTAATTTCCCTGCGGGGACATTAAAGTATATCTTATCTTACAACGATGAAAGCTGAAGCCATGTATGTAAATGATATTGAGCTTGTAGAGTGAGCAGACAGATCAGTCAGAAGGAAAAGGCTTTGCTGGGGAGGAGAGAGGAGCGCATTGTTGCCCAGAGAGAGACTGATTAGGAATGTGACGAGCACCAGAGGAGAGCAGGACATCAGTGAAAACAGACAGTTGGCGGGGTGGGAGAACGCATTGAGGGAATGCGCTTTTCGGCTGGCGAATTTGAACTATCAGACCAGCCCCCCCATCTGCCGTATTAGAGTGGCGCTTTAACCCATTTAGGCCTACAATTATTGAATGCCTTAACCAGTGAAAAATAGCAGATATACAAGCTCACAGCGCGGCACCGAGTGCCTCGCTGCAAGCTTGTAGATCTGCTATTTTTGAAAAAGTCGTGAAAATGTGTGCAAATCTTTGAATATTTCAAAGCGAACGTTTGTAACTCAAATTTTGCATCTGGGGGGGGTCCCTGGAACTAAATATTTTGAGATGGCCAAATTCATATCATTTTGGGGGTCCTTCACATAAAAAGGTTTGAGAACCACTGACATAGTAGTCTCTCAAGAACAGACTAACTGAGCTCCAGTTAAGTGAAAAGGACCCTTTCTTTGATGATGGCGAGCCAGATTGCCGACAGAAACATAAGGTTTTTCAAAAAACCTTAGGTTTCAAAAGACACTTATAGAATCGGGTCAAAATTCAGTGGTTCTTAAATAGCAGATCTACAAGCTCGCAGCACTCGGTGCCGCGTTGTGAGCTTGTATATCTGCTATTTTTCAATAGTTAAAGCATAAAATAATGATACACAATAATGTGAAGTTTGTGAACCCGTTCTAAATGGGTTAAAGTGGCACCAAAACCATGGGGTCTGGCCTCTTTCCCAGGCCGGAGGCTAAAGATGTCAGGAAGTGAGGGAAAGAACAAGAGTGAGAAGAGGGGAGGCTAATGCCTGGTTTACAGTCCGCCGCACAGCAGTGGCGCTTGCCTAAAAGGAGCCGATGATGCTCAAACTGGTCAGCTTGAAGATCAGCTCATTCGCGGCGAGCGACAGTCGCACAACGGAATATAAATTTGATCTTAAAGAGAGAGAAGAGAGGCAGAAGAGGTAAAGCTACAGAAGAGTTTTATTTTGCATGCTACAGAGGTAATGCAGAGTACACACACACACGCGCACACACACAGGAGAGAGCAAGAGAGAGGCCGTGAGCGAGGGTGGGGTGGGGGGGGAGAAAGACTATCAAAAGCAGGAAACCAAGTCGCACTTCCCCTTGGTAGAAAAAGTTCTGCTTTTAATTGTACTGCTTCCAAACTAACCAATCCTTACATTTAAAGATGTAAAAAGTGGGAATAATATAGAAAATATACATTACGTTTTATTTCTAAACAACAAAACCAAGTTTGTCTTGACGTAACAATCAAGAGGTCACGATTATTCTTGTTAAAGGGGATCCAAATTATTTCCTTTTTTTTTTTACTTTCCCCATAAGATAACAGTTTGACTTCATGACTGGAGCTTCATTTGTCCTTCCTGAAATCAAAAACGGATTTCAGAAGTTTTCCCCCTCATCATTGTCACAATTAAATAAAAAGGAACACTAAAGGCACATAAACTTTGGTCCAACCGAGTAAAGCCCCCGCCCTTCAGTAAACTTTCACAGGATGACAATCACAGTGGACTCAATTCTGCTAGCTGCTTCCAAAAGCATGCAACACGTGTTTCTTATCCCACAGCCTAAAACATCTAGACATGCTTAGAAAACTTTCAATCCAAGTACGACACCAAATGGCTAGGGAATAAGAACAGAAAGAAGAAAAGAAAACAAATCTTGTGGAAGGTTAAAAAAAGGATTCAACTGCAGAACATGGTGGTTTAGCTAAAGGATTGGTTTGCTCTTTCACAATGACTTATTCAAATGTAGACAGCCACGTTGATACCAATCAAGTTCAGACTTGGAACCTTGTGACATGTCCTAAGAGTTTGCAAACAAATAGCAAACCTATGCTTTAAAACTGGGGGAAAGAAGCGTACAATGCAATAATGGAGTTTTGCTGTCTGTTGTATGTGGCTGAGAGAAATCTTGTCCCACTAATAGCTAAAGAAAAACTGATCTGAAATATGTCTTGTTGACTTGTTTCTACTACGCTACAAAGAAGCGTTTTATTTTCACTACTAATGTCCAAAGCTACCAGAATACCAATGTGCCTCCAAAAGAATAGTATGGGGGAATTTTAACACAAACTGCTCAGCTGTGAAAACAGTTATATATGTGAGGTAAGGCACATAAGTATCTTAACTAAAAAACAATCAAATTAAGCCAACTGTGGCCACTAAGACGCTCCTTCGTATAGCGGGTGGGGAGGAGGACGATGAGATAAAAAGAAATACGAGTTTTGTGGTAGTTACAGAGGGGGCAGAGGATGACAAGGGGGCAAATAACGCACAAAAGCACATTTTCTTCACGAGGGCGAAAAAGAAAACTTCAATCTCTCTCTCAAGGAATGACAGAATAAAACTAAAAAGTACAAATCAAAACAGCCAAACAACTCTTTATGGTCCCCCCCCCCCCCCCCACCCCCCACCCACCCCTGGGGTCCAGAAAAAGTCCCATATGGATTTTGCCCGTCAGGTTTGATGAGTCAGGAGTGTGTTTGGGTCTAGAAGACTGGGTCTAGATGGTTGACTTTGAGAAGGACACCCGGAGGTGCTGGCTGCCTCCCATGTTGTAGTTGTGGAGGTCGATCAGGACCTGGATGGCCTCCTCCACCGTCGACATTTGCAACAGGGCCATTTTGTGATCCCTGACAGCAACAACGACAACAAAAGAAGAAGGATTAGGAAGTAACCGACAGTAACAACGCAGCTCAACACAACTCATTCTCTGCCAATCATGTACTTCAATGGATTTTGGGGTTGGCCCACACCGCCAATCCCGTCTTTTAACAGATTTATTTTTACGTTAGCGAACAGCTTCATCTGGTGTACAAAGGGGGGGGGGGGGGAGGAAACAGTCCCACCGGAACACTTTTTTCCCTGTGTCAATTTGGTGGTAAATATACATTTGATAATCACACAACTAATCGTTATAACCACTAAGAAAATAACTGATAGTTGCAGTCCTAGTTTTGTACACACTCATTTAGCTGAAAAGCCGTCTAATCATTTCAATTATAGTTCTACTGTAATTATAGTAATGAGGAGCACAGTTTGAAAGCACCAATCTCACCTGCAGTGAGTAACTATGTTTGTAAACATACTGCAACTATATATAACCCATCTGTCAATCAGTTTTACAACCCACATTTGGGTGCGATTGCAGAGCACAGTTTGCCAAACACACTTGAATGACTTGTTTGTTTTAATTTACTCAACCATATACTCACAATGCAACACCGGCGGTAACAAGTAGAACTCTGGTATGTCTGATTTAGTGCTGTTTAATGTCGGGTTTGTTTGTTTTTTCACATTCATATGCATAAATATAGTGTGGACGCAATGATTAGTGTCTACTACAAAAAAAAATGTGACCTGCATGGCATACAGAATGATGCTGCATCGAACCAACGCATCACGGACGACTGCACGGATTGATTGATTTCCTCTTCAGCGTTTGACCCAAGATGCACAGCACAGCTGTACTGTCAGTATTGGCACATATTCAATATTAAATGACTCAAGATATTGATTGGACATTGTGGTAGATACCATTTTTCCTCTTTGGAAAGGAGTCGTTTCTGGTCACGGGTGCTTCTACATCTCAGAGGCAAATATACTTTTACTCCACTACAATTATTTGAAAACCTTAGTTACTAGTTACTTTTTAGATTTGATTAACACATCAGACGCCCACGTGGTTAACGTGTCTTAATTTGCTGGTGCCCATGGCAACGCGTCATTTTACCTACCGGCGAGAGTACTGGCGAGAAAAGTAATCCGAGTAAATGTAATCCGAGTATGTCTTGTTTATTTCGCGAAAATCTTTTCTTTCAGTCAGGACCGTTTTTTATCATTTCTAAGCCACAGTGTTTGTGTTACGGCAGGTAGAAGAGGCTGCCGTTTTGAAATGAAAGTGATTTAAAAGCTAGATTAGGAGAAAACAGCATTTTTGTGCAGCCGCTAAACAGGAAGTCAACGAGACACACAGCACATCCGGGTGACGTAATTGCGCGCTGCATGTTGGGAAATGGAGTTTGTTTCATCACCGCGGTAGCCAAGTGCAGTAGCTACAGTACAGTATAGTTTACTGTACAACGCGTCAAACGCGTCGTGGGCCTCCAGCGACATCAAAGAAATTGACTTGTAGACACCACGTGGGCATCCGATTTGTTAATATTACAAAACATACAGTAAACATTTCAGCCGTATATAAATTTCGGCCATTTGTTGATCGGCTACTTTCAAAAGATATTTCATACATTTGAACTTGTACACAACGATTTTTACTTTTGTTACTTTAAAGTACATTTTGATGCCAATACTTTTGTACTTTTACGTTCCGGACTTCCACTTGTAAGCATTTCTACATTGCAGTATTGCTCCTTTTACTCAAGTAAAAGATTAGTACTTTTCCACCACTGCCTAAAGCTGCCCGTATTTACAGACTTCAAGGTAAATGAGTCTTACTGGAAAAACTTGAATGCTTTCACAGTGCCTCCGGCATTGGAGAACAGCAGCCGCAGGTCATCTTCACTCACATCTTGTCTGTAAAAGGAGAAAGACACAAACACAGACTTGAGAGGGTTTCCAATTAAACTGTCTCTAAAAAGGGAGGGGAAGTGGAAGATGTAGGCTACTGACGGGATGTTGGAGAGGTGGAGGGTGGCGGAGGGTGGGAAGATGTTCTGGAAGTTCTTGGAGCCGGGCTTCTTGAAGCGGTGGAGTGGCGAGTTGGTGAAGTCCTTGGTCAGGCCCTGGTCGTCCAGGCCATCGCGGGGCAGGGCCACCGACTGGTGCTTGGACAGCGTCACCCGGATTATCTTCCCGTACATCTTCTGGCCGTTCAGATGGCTCATCGCTGAAGGAGAGGCACAAAGCCAGTAGTCATTTACTTCATTTATCCCTCAACTTTTTCCAGTGGGCCCTGGCCAAGAGGGCAGCATGCAAATAGTTTCAAATTAAATAAAAGTGTATAAAAAATTCAAAACGAGGAACAATAAAAAAAATATTCATTTATGGATCCTTGATATGAACATGTTTGAGAACCACAGGTTTAACCAATAACATTGAGAAGCAAGCCCAAATAAGCAAATACATCTAGGTCTTTACTGAAAAACAAGCCCAAAGTTGCTTGGGGACTGAGCATTGGTTGGACCTCCTGTTGATCCGACCAGGTTAACATTCACCAGCGTCGGTAGGTTGGCATTCACAAGCGTCGGCAGGTTAGCATTTCACCAGGTTAGCATTCATTCATTCTTTGTCCTGGTCCTTAAAACGTGTATTAAAATGTTAAAGCTGACAACTCCACTCCAGGGAGCCATGGCAGGTGTTTTTCTCTCTGTTCTGTGGCCTTTTGAGTAGCAAAGATAATATACCTAGTCACCAGAGATGTCGTAGTTCAGAGACTTTCATGGTCTGTCTCGGACCAACGGGAGGTCGAACCAAGTCGCTTATACCAAAGATTTTTAATATGGGAAGATACACCATCCGAATTGGAGTTACTAGAGGCGACATGCTACAAACATCCTACAAATGGTCTCCTAAGTGGGCACAGACGTCAAATCTTACGAACATCCCATGTTTACTGGTGCCTGACCCCGCTAGTGTGTGTTGCTCGGACAGAGAATTCTTGTTTTATGGTAATATTGTGTGGTTTGTGACGATCGGGTCCAATATTTAGTTCAGTGACCATGTGGGGGGCTAAAGAATGGTTCAGAAGCTGTGCTCACGTTCACTCTCCCATTGGTATGAATAGACTCCAGCCTGCTTCCCAATCTCGTAAAAAAGGTCCACTTCACACAGATGAGGGAAGTAAACCGGAGATGGCATGTCTTGCTATTTCCATCTTGGCTTATAAGAAGCAGTGGACATGGCAATACAGCAAAGACTCACCTAACTGGGCCTGGTTGCCGTCTGACATCTGGATAAGTGCGCTGTCCTTCTTGTTGTACAAGATCTTCACCCTCTGCACATCTCCGTACACCCCTGCATATCAGAGCAACAGCCAGGCAGCATTGACAGGAGGCGAGGAGGGAAGGAAGGAAGGAGGCAGAACAAGCAGATAAGTCAGAAAAAAATACAACAGTTAGCACTGAGAGGCTATTTAAGAAACGTATCTATGTAAGAAAAAAAGGTGTAGAGAACACGCAATAAAGTAAGAGTAATAAGACTTTAGAATGGGAGGTGTGTAGAAAGAAAAGGTAAAAAAGAGAGAGACGGAGAGAGAAACACCCTCTAAACAGATAAGTTATCGACTATCAAGCTGTGTCAAAATGGCTATATGAAACCAAAATAGCATGCAAACAATTCTAATCGTGCATTAACACAAATCTCCACCACTGAATCGGAGGGCAAAAAAAAAATCACTTTTCCAAATGGATAAAACAGAGGGGCCAATGTGTATTATACAAACTAATAAAACTACTCCGTGTAAACAAAAGTTATATTACATATGCTGACATCAATAATGAGGAATGTCTCAAAGACAGAAAGATAGAAGAACAAAAACAGGTAGAAGGAGATAAGAGAGAGATCAGAGAGAGAGAGATCAGAGAGAGAGTGATAGAGAGAGAGAGAGAGAGCTAACGATAACATACCGAAGAGGGTAAACAGACTTTGGGGCGTAACCATCTTTAGAGGGAGAGAAGAGCAACAAGCAGCATGAGACAGGTAGGTAGAGAGGTAGAAGAGTCGTAGAGCGGAGGTAGAGATGGACAGATCGGATCCAGAGCGGAGGTAGGTAGGTAGGGGATGGTTGGTTTTTGTTTGGTTTTTCCCCCCGGAGAGTGATGGAGAGGTGGTGGTGGGTCATGAAAGAGGAGGAGAGGAGATGAGGATAGATGAGGGAGGGGAGAGATAGTTGTGGGTGGTGTGTGAGGTGGTTTTGTTTTTTAGAACCCCATACACACCCACATACACACACAGGATAGTGGAGGTTTCCAGGGAAGGGAGAGAGACAGAGACAGAAAGACAGAGAGGGAGAGACAGAGAGAGGAGGGATGATAGGTAGGGACAGAGAGAAGGGATGGGGGGGGGAGAGGATGAATGGATGGTGGGGGGAGGGGGGGGCAATGCAAATTGGAGAAAACAACAAAAAGTGAGGGGACAAAAATAAAAATACAGGTCAGTAACACTGGAATAATGCAGGAAGTTTTGATCAGAACAATGGCTTGGATCAATGTTCTGTTTAGTTTTAAAAAAATAAAACAAAAGAATAAACAGCAAAATAAAAGGAAATGCATTTCACCCTGGACAGGCATGGGGCAAAGATACATTTGTGTCAAGAAAATCATAAATAATAATAATAATAAAAAGGCAATATAAACTAGATTAAAGTAATAACCATGGGAATAATAAACAACAACAACATGCATTATGATGTTAGGTCTGTAGATCTCGTAATGGTGGCAATATCAATGAAGATTTCTGAAAAAGCAGGTTAGTTAGAAGACCATGCAATGCCAATTCACTTCTGGTGGTTTTTTTTTGGACATGCAAGAGTTGATGCGAAGGCCACGTGCGAGAGCTGTGTGGCGTTCACACAAGTCGAAGACACAGGAGCGAGAGAGAGTCGGCCCTTGCGGGCGGAAAGCTGCAGCATCGCAGTATCTGAACATTTGTGAGGGGGGGGGGGGGGAGGTCTCCTTCAATGGTCTAGATACTGCCAGGACTCTGGCATGAAGCATTCACTCAGAGCCAGAGGGAGAGGACAGGAGGGGAGGGGGACAGACAGATGAAAAGAGAGAAGAGAAAGAGAGAGGTTAGATGAGAGAAAACAATTTAAGTCACAGTTTAGAGAGAGAGAGAGAGAATAAGCAGCAGAGAAAAGACAGTGTCTGAGATGATTTTGAGACACGGGTATATAGAGAGAATGATTTCATAATAAGCCAGGCTTAGAGAGAAAAACAGAAGAGAGACAGTTAGCAGAGTTAGACAGATACAGTTCGACATAAGTGATGAGAGAGGGGAGATAAGAAAATCCTCCAGAGGTAGAAGAATAGAGAATCAGAGGCCAGGTTGGATGTGGGATGAGACGAGACTGCAAATCAGTCAAAATGTTACAGTAATGAGAGTTTGATCCAAAAAATTTAATTATAAAAAATATATAAAATACACTAATGCATTCTTTTATGCTCCATCATGTGTTGCACACCAAAAGCAGCAGATCTACAATCTCATGTGTTGCATCCTGATTCGTTGCGAGCTTGTTGATCTGCAAATTCTCGGCACGCAACATCATACAACAAAGTATGAACCAGGCTTTCACATTTCTTTACAGTTTAGCTCAGTTTAGCGGTGGTGTTCTGGGTACATTCTGGTCCTAGCCATACATCTGTGTGGTAAGGCTTTTTCTGGACCGTACCTATGTTCCCCAGGTTCTATGTTCCCCACTTACCACCTAAACGTAACCTTAACCTCAGTAAAACCAACACTGGTGAATACTAACCTGGTGAAATGCTAACCTGCCGAAGCTGGTGAATGCTAACCTGTGGGGAACATAGAACCTGGGGAACATAGGGAGGAGTCCGCTTTTTCTTGTACTCACAAGGCAGACTGAATTGAACCTACAGGAAAAGGCAGGCCAATTAAATGGTTCTATGTGAGGTGTTTCATGCGCTGGGCCAAGCCGGAACATGGCCAGAATCTAGCATCCGGCTCAGCCCTGCAATTGACCAACCCAGACGAAAGTCAACGTCGACCTGTGTCAAAATGGACTCCATGAAACGTACACAAGACAGTGCCGATGACAATTGGAGGTAAAATAAGGAGAATATCTGGCAGAAGAAGGAAATTCAAGTATAGAGTCCAGGCTGGCTGTTTCTGTCTGTGTGTGTGTGTGTGTGTGTGTGTGTGTGTGTGTGTGTGTGTGTGTGTGTGTGTGTGTGTTCTCTTGCTAACCTCTTCATTGAGGTTGCTGACCAGGAGGACCCCACCAGAGCCAGACTGTCCGTGTCCGTGTCCACCCAGTGCCACCCTCCCGGCGGCAGCAGCTGCTGCGGCCGCAGCGCTCAGGGGATTCATGGCTCCTTGTAGGGGAAAAAAGAAAACGGCAGAAAAAACACAATCATGGCATGGGGTGCATCACTAGCAAAAAAAACAGCTGTCTTGCAAAGGAGAGACGTCCCTAAACAACTTTTGACTAGTTCCAATTACTAGTTCAGTGGCTACTTGCCAAAAGAAGATTGAGAACCGAGAGATTTATCAAGCATATAGACACAATTTTCTAGTGTTGGGGCTGGTGGGGGAGTGTTAATTTAACGCCCCGGCTTAGATCAAGCTGTAGGGATATTTATAGGCTTTGTTCGAGATGGGCGCGCCATGTGGGCTGTAGCGCTTACAACCAAGCCAAAGCTATGCATGTTACCACCGAGCAGCCATGCCTTAAATTAACTAAGACCAAATGTCTCCCTTCACTACAGATCGTTCCCCTTTAGCAGACTGGCTGCTGTTTTTCTAATCTCCCATACTAAAACCCACCGTCCTGCATGAAGGCACCAGAAGCACAGTGGGCTCTGAGAAAAGCCCGCTTTTGCGAGCAATTCAAAAATACAAAGTAGAAAGAATGAAAAAAAGAGCTGGATGTACCTGGGATCTTACCAAGCAGGGAGTTGGAGTCTTTGCTGAAGGCTGCGGCCACCGAGGGGTCGATGCTGGGCTGCCCGTCGCCGGCCGGCAGGTCTGGCCGCGTGTAGTCTCGGCTCTTGTCGTTGTTGTATTTGACGTTGAGGTTGACCAGCTTGGAGAAGTCGATGCGCAGCGTGCAGCACGAGTTGTAGATGTTCTGACCGTCCAGGGCCTTGAGGGAGAGGGGAGGAAATACAGATATTTGGCTCAGCTGTAAACATTTTTAGAAAGGGATTAAGTGGTTAAATAAAATAAAGCTAGGTTTGTGTGCATTTACTTGTGCTTGTTCATTAAAGTTGAATGTTAATTTCAAAAATTGAGGTTAACTCTTATACTGCTTTGGACGTTCCTGTTCGCCCCAATTCTCAAGAGACCTCCGCGCCAATATGGTGCTCGTTCGCGTTCGTTCGTTTACCTTGTTGATGTCCTTAAGCTGATGAGGGGTCGCGCCGCCGTGTACTGTAAACACATTTTCCGCGGTGATGGTGTAAAAAATCCATTATGCGTTAACATCAACGGAGACCAATTCACTTCCTTGTTGATTTCTCTGGCTCTGAGGCTCTGTGGCCAGTGACTGGTCTGAATGTACCGCAACACATAACAGGCAAATTCACATTCATTCTCGCATGACGCCGCCCTCTGCTGCCTGGCAGACCAAAGTGCACTATTGCACAACCAAAAAAATAATAATAATTAAAGCTGCAAGCAGCGATGACCGGGCCCTCGCAGCTCTACCCACGTCACAAGGCCAGCAGCCAATCAGAAACCAAACAGGAAGTCAGCCATTTCGACTAATTAGTGGCGTTTTGGCGCATTTTTGGCCGTTATCACGGGTCGCACTAACGATAGTTTAAAGTTTTTCTCAAAAAAAATTTTTTGAGAAAAAAAATTTTTTGAGAAAAAAAATTTTTTGAGAAAAAAAAATTTTTGAGAAAAAAAAAGAGAAAAAATGTTTTTGAGAAAAAAAAATTTTGAGAAAAAAAATTTTGAGAAAAAAAAATTTGAGAAAAAAAAATTTGAGAAAAAAAAATTTTGAGAAAAAAAAATTTTTGAGAAAAAAAGAATTTGAGAAAAAAAAAAAGAGAAAAAAAAATGTTTTGAGAAAAAAAAATTGAGAAAAAAAAATTTGAGAAAAAAAAAATTTTTGAGGAAAAAAAAATTTTGAGAAAAAAAAAATGTTGAGAAAAAAAAAATTATGACACCAGCCGCGAGTCTGTACGACAAACGGTTCATGAGTTATAGAGGCACTTCCTGTTTGGTGAAGGGCACTTCCTGTTTGGCGAAGGAAGCGTCAATTAAGGTTAAGGACTCTTAATCAAGTCATATGATACCAGCCACAACTCTGTACGATAAACGGTTGATGAGTAACAGCCAAAAAAGGAACAATCAAGTTTCGGCCAATCAGAAGAGGGGGCGGGGCTTAGTTAAACCAATTAAGGTGAAGGACACTTAGTCAAGTCATATGATACCAGCCACAACTCTGTACGATAAACGGTTGATGAGTAACAGCCAAAAAAAGGAACAATCAAGTATGGACCAATCAGAAGAGGGGGCACTTCCTGTTTGGTGAAGGAAGTTTGATGCTTCGCCACGGGCACGCCGTTTTACGAAAACTCACGATTTTGATAACTTTTTATCGTTAAGGTGTCTTGAGTATGCCGAGCGAACTTGAAGTTGATCCGATTAACCCCCTAGGAGGAGTTCGTTAAAGTGTGACAAGTGAAAACGGCCAAAAATACACCAAAACGCCACTAATTAGTCAAAATGGCTGACTTCCTGTTTGGTTTCGGACGTGGCGCCGAGAGACTTTTTTGTGAGTCCGGACACGATACAGTAGTGTACCGATTTTCGTACTTGTGGGTGAAACCGCATGGTGGGGCTTGAGGCACGAAGTTTTGTAGGAGGCGCTATTGAGCTATTAGGCCACGCCCCCTTTTTTTTTTTTTTATACGAAATTTTTCGCCACTTGTGATGTGTGTGCAAAGTTGCGCAACTTTTGGAGTACGTTTGGCGCCTCAAAAACGCGATTTACTTTCGGGAAAATAATAATAAGGGTAAGAATAATTAAAGCTGCAAGCAGCGATGACTGGGCCCTCGAGCTCTACCCACATCACAAGGGGCAGCAGCCAATCAGAAGAGGGGGAGGGGCTAGTTAAACCAATTAAGCTGAAGGACTCTTAATCAAGCCATATGACGCCACCCACACGTCTGTACGACAAACGGTTCATGAGATAAAGAGGCACTTCCTGTTTGGGAAAGGGCACTTCCTGTTTGGCAAAGGAAGTGCCAAATATGGTTAAGGACTCTTAATCAAGTCATATGACACCAGCCACGAGTCTCTACGACAAACGGTTCATGATTTATAGAGGCACTTCCTGTTTGGCGAAGGGCACTTCCTGTTTGGCGAAGGAAGTGCCAATTAAGGTTAAGGTAGTCTCGCGTGGCCAGACTGTTGCCTCCGCGATTTGGTCAAATGCTCCCAGCATACAGTCTGGCAGACGGAAATAGAAACGGTGAGTGCGAGATGAAGCGGAAGTGAAGCCCCCACGTCACTTCCGTTTCAGTCTCACATCACACATATTTATCATTATATAAATAAAAATCATATAAGCATGTTTAGCTTGCTGCTTAGCAGAAATGACATTTTAAAATGTATTTTTTTGAACGTTAATGCCCGTTTTCGATACTCGCCGTTCGGGAGCTGCTGTTCCAGACTCTATATAGCATTCAGAGATTGTGGAATAGTTGTCTGGCTACGCGAGACTAAGGTTAAGGACTCTTAATAAAGTCATATGATGTGACCGATGCGTCTGTACGACAAACGGTTCATGAGATGAAGAGCCACTTCCTGTTTGGCGAAGGGCACTTCCTGTTTGGCGAAGGAAGTGCCAAATATGGTTAAGGACTCTTAATCAAGTCATATGACACCAGCCACGAGTCTGTACGACAAACGGTTCATGATTTATAGAGGCACTTCCTGTTTGGCAAAGTTCACTTCCTGTTTGGCGAAGGAAGTTTGACGCCTCGCCACGGGCACGCCGTTTTATGAAAACTCATGATTCGCACAACTTTTCATCGTTAAGGTGTCTTGAGTATGCCGAGCGAACTTGAAGTTGATCCGATTAACCCCCTAGGAGGAGTTCGTTAAAGTGCGACCTGTGAAAACGGCCAAAAATGCGCCAAAACGCCACTAATTAGTCAAAATGGCTGACTTCCTATTTGGTTTCGGACATGGCGCCAAGAGACTTTTTTGTGAGTCCTGACATGATACATGTGTGTACCGATTTTCATACATGTAGGTGAAACCGTATGGTGGGGCTTGAGGCACGAAGTTTTGTAGGGGGCACTATTGAGCCATTAGGCCACGCCCCCTTTTGATTTTTTTTAAATACGAAAATTTTCGCCACTTGTGATGTGTGTGCAAAGTTGCGCAACTTTTGGAGTACGTTTTGCGGCTCAAAAACGCGATTTATTCGGGGGAATAATAATAAGAAGAAGAAGAATCATCTTTACGATTACAATAGGGTCCTCACACACTGTGGCCCTCATTTATCAATGGAGTGTAAAAAATGGTCTATTTTTTTCACCAAATTTTGCGTAGGGCAACGTGTGCACGGCATTTATCAATGCTTCCTAAACAGACACACCTGGCGTACATTTGATCCCAGCGTTGATAAATGCGCAGGCTGAAATTTAAATAACACGCCCTTAATTATTCTCGAAACGCCCCGATTTTACGACTAGAACGACCTGAATACGACCTAAAACAACGAAAGGAAAGCCAATAGAAGAGTGTCCACGTCCCACACAGACCACGCACACATGCACGCATGCACGCACGCACGCACACACCACCAAGCCCAGCAGCATTTAGGTTCACTGTGGAACCATTATTACCATTTATTTTGTATAGTAGCCTAAGCTTGCAGCCTACATGAGTGACACCACACACCAGTCATTGTCACAAATGGAATATATTAATTTAACCCAATATCGGCGACGCTGCAGTGCGCGTTTGAGTGGTTACAAAAAAAAGAAGAAAAAAAAGAACGCAAAATCATGTATTCCCGAAACCACAGGATGCCGTGCATGCGATGTTACTGAGAGATACTGACAAGGAGGCAGTTATAATCTGAAGGTTTGAAGCGTCGGGTGGGTTTTATCCTTAATACATAACTCCATAAGAGGACACACTTGTATAATACCTCACGGTCCACGAAAAGAATGTCACGGTCTCACTCTCACCACGTCGGGTTTCATCATTAACTCCAGCATAGTGTAAGCCTACTACAGTACTGTAGCGACTGTATAAATTGAGAGACCCCACAGTTACGTTTTGGATATAAATTTAACCCAATTTCGGCGACGAGCACAATGCGCGTTTGAGTGTTTGAACTTGCAATCATGCACCGTTCCCGCACGGGCGGGTCTTCTCCCCGCAGCGTGCGTGTGTTGGGCTGGGCACAGCCAGGTTTGGACCTTTGGGTTTTATCCATATTTAAAAGGACTCGCGTCACTGTATAAATTGGAGGCTCACGCCTCACGGTAAATCACAGCGGCGCGGCGCTGGACCCGAAAATGCTCTCGCATGCGTTCGTAGGCTATATCTGTGCTTGTTCTGAGCCAGTTCTGCAATCTTAAGATTTAGACTGTTAAAGCACTTAACAGTAGATTGCTTCTATATTGCTAGATTTTAATTGCTTGTCATTGTAACTTGGAAATAAAATCGGCGTGCATGTCTATGATGTAGCTGGCTATAATAGGCTATGCTTTTATAAAATGTAATATTTTCACAGGATTATTTATTATTGTGTTGGATATACATTTTCAAGTGGATACATGTGTCCATTGCCTGTCAGATAGTTAGACAATGCTGCTCCGCACGTCTACAATGGAACAAAGTGGTGTAGGATGATTCCTACACCACCTCAGGACTTGACGTGAGATTTGATCCTACCCTAGACCAAAGTCAAAGTCAAGTTGAAATGATAAATGTCGAGACTTCCCTAAATTTCGGTGTACACCCAAATTTTGATCTGCACCACGTTGATAAATGAGGGCCTGTGTGTGCTCGGGCCCTAATAATCTTTGCAAATACAATAGGGTCCTCTCACACTGTGTGCTCGGGCCCTAATAAAATAAATAAATGTCTATCTATCTACTATAACGTCGCAAAGGTAAGCCGCTTTTTGATGGCACCAGACCCAATAAATAAATAATCTGGCAGTAGGAGAGTTAATATAGTTAATTAAAAAAGATATATATCCTAATGTTATTTTTGATTGATATTTTAAGTTTTTGACACTTTGTCACGTCAGTCACAACATTGATAATTGGTGGTCTAGGTCTAACACTCTCCAAATCTGTAATTGGACAGGCTCTAGCCGCAACAGCAAGACTGATTTGGTGGTACACCAAATGAGGTTGTATTGGTAGCCAGGGTGAAATGGGTCTTACCAGTTTGGACTGTTGGGCGTTGATGGGATCACTGTACTGGAGCAGGGCTTGGAACTGATTGTTCTTGGTGAAGGTGATTATTTTCATGACTGTGCCAAACTTGGAAAAAATCTGTTAAGAAAAAGGATGACAAAAACTATAATTTAAACCATAAGAACCATGTTTTATTGCATTTTTATAGCGCTTTTCTAAGTACTCACTACTCAAAGCACTTTACAATGGTTCATTCATTCATACATTGGGAGGTGAAACGGCAAACAGTTGACGCTGGCATCCTCACTTCCCACAATCACAAACCAATGGTGGCAAGCAAACACTGACTGACACACTGGAGGAAATGCAGGGTTCAGTGTCTTGCCCAAGGACACTTTGACATGTGGACAGGAAGAGCCAGGAGTCACCTGATGACTTTGGCTTCATAGAGCTCAGCAGTGAGGAGGATGGTGGTTACCTGTTGCAGTACGTCCAGTGTGACGGGGTAGAACATGTTGTCGATGATGATCCGCAGCACAGGGCTGGAAGCTGCGGCCAGGGCCTCCTGGACGTCAGAGCTGGGAGAACCACCTGAGTGGACCGCAGACACCGCCTGCAGTACTGCCTGGGCTCGCTGCAAGGGGAGGCCACAAACAGTCCATCATCACTGGAACACACCTGCATTAACTGCTTAAGCCCAACATAATGTCCTGTGACAGTGTTATGCACTGAATATAGTCAATCTACAAGCTTACAGCATGGTTTTGAAAGAGTCCCATCTATAAATCTATAATAATTTTTGCTCACATTGTTCTATTCTACTTTTCAAAATGTTTAACTTAATCTCTAGTAGTCAAACTTTGTATGCCCAAAACGGTCAACTCTAGTTTTGTTGTCTTACCGTGTTGCCAGCATCAGTCTTGAGTTCTTTGTGGTTTGAGTACTGGATGAAGACAGGGACGTTGCGGACGTGAGGGCTCACAGTGGCGTAATAGTTCACCATGGTGATGGCCGCCTCCTCTGTGCCCATCTCCAGGAACGCCTTGGGCGAGAAAAATCAAAGTTGCGATGAAAGAAGTACAAATGTATGGTTTGCTTTAGTTTTTTTTCCCCCTTTTCTTTTTTATCCAACGACTTTGTCTTTGTAACCCTTTTTTTACCCAGTGCCAATTGCCTAAGCCATAATCCTGGGCACTACTCTCCCTCTGCCAACCTGGGGAGAGCCCCGAACTGAGCTCATGCTTCCTTCAGTGCATGAGGAGTGAGCAGGCTGCTTCTTATCACCTGACAGGGGGGACGAAGCGCAAGGAAGGAACACGTTATTCCAACCTCTTCCTTTCCCTTTCATCAGGTGCCCCAGCTGACCAGGGAGAGGTAGTTTAGAGACCAGGATTACTACGTGTTTTTTGTGGGGGCACGGGGAGAACATGCAAACTCCACACAGATAGGCCAGCAAAAAAAAAACAGAGTATGGGCACTGATGACGCGGAGGAGAGAACATGCCCACAGCGAACCTGGCACCTTCAAGCTGTGAGGCGACAGCGCCACCGTGGTAGCCTGATTTCAGACTCAGCTCACGCTTTAGTCTGAAACTGTTACAGGGGGAGGGACTTTTTTGCGAGCGTGCGTGCACGCGCGTGATCGCGACGCACAATGAACGGTACGCACGGTCGTGGCGTGTGTGTGTGATTGTGTGTGCCTCTCTGTCTGTGCCAGTGACTGCTTCCACACAGAACTGCGACCAGAAACATGTAATCAACATTAACAGCTTGGTGAAATCAGCACGCGCGCACGCGTGTGTGCCGGATTGGATATTCGTTAGACCCACCCCCACCGCGTTCATTGGATCAGCCGCAGTTTTTGGCTGCTTAACTGCCGATTCATGTACTCAGCTCCAGACCACAGAAACAGTCCACTCTGAGAGTGGGCAGGGTCTATGGTCTGGAACCAGGCAACCACTGTGGGGGTGCTCAAATAGTCAACAATGGCATACTATGTTATCTGGATATAGGCACAAATCAGAGATATTATATTGCTCAAAAGCATTTTGGGGGAAGCTGCTGCTAAAACTAGTTATGTTCAGATAAAACTTCTCAACTTCCTAGAACACAGAGGCTGACTGACAGTGCCACTATCAGATAGCGCTAGTTCTGCTGTACATTCAGAGGAAGCGGACAATTTATCATGACCTACTGAAGTTGGCACCATGCAGCCAACAAAGCTACAGCACTCCAGAGACAGCCTGGGAGGGCAAATGTCAATAATGTCCCGCTGCCCTCCTCAGTAGATGGACAATGGCCCGCTGGTCAACTTTTGTATTCCATTCAGGGAGCCTGTGAGTGCACTTGAAGTCAGAAGAGATCCAAGATAACAACACATAATATCTCCAGTGTACTCGTGGGACACAAAAGACAGTGGGCTCTTGGGAGACTCATGACAGAAAATCAAACTGAATCTGTCACTGTTCTCAACACTGAGGCGTCGCCCAGGACCTTCATGACCGCGACCCACTCGACTGCAGGCACACACAAATCTGCAGCACGATCACGAGTGTGGATACGTGTTAAACTGCTGTTGTGTCCTGAGAACATCCAGAAAGAAAGTATTAAACTTTTCAACATATTTCTTTCTCTTTTCTTTTTTAAACAAGGTTGATTTTCCTAACACAAATAAAATCAACCATCTGTATGAATGATGTGTCAAGTTCGAAAAAATCTCCCCGATTCTTGCCTCCCTACACTGTTCGGTATAGGATTCAGTTCAATATTTTAATTTCTTTGCTTTTAAGTCAACCCCCTTGGCTTTAAATGGGTTGGCACCATTCTATATATCATATAGGAGCTTCTACCTCCCAATAACTCTACAAGGGTCTTGAGGTCTACTGACTAGGGTTGGGGACGGTAACCGCCGTACCGCGGTACCGTATACCGCGGCCTACCGCGGTGTCAGGGTCCTTACCGCGGTCAAAAAAGACAATAAAGAGGCAATTCTTTATTGAGAACGAGCGAGATTTAAAACGGGGGAGATGCAAGGACCGCATGCGCTCCATGCCGCCCTGCTCTGGGCCGCGTACCACATGTTTGGAAGCTTAATGGGCCATCAGTTTCCTTTTCATCTAAAATGAAACTAAGGCTAGACCCTATAGGTTTTGCCGTCACACGTCGGAGACAGAGAAATCCCCACTGGACACTGACTGGAGCAGCTGTCTCGTAGCAGGCAGCAGCGTTAAACTTTCTCCATTATCCACACGACACAAGCATGTTTATACATACCTTGTGGCAGATTATTTTGTATTCATACGGACTTCATACAACCTTTTGTGTCAAGTCTTTTAACTAAAACCTGTCACTCAATGACAGGAGCAGATCTACAAGCTCACAACGCGTCGCGGATGTGACGTGTTGTGAGCTTGTAGATCTGCTCCTTTCAAAGCCAGACCCCGCTGTGCTGTACGGGGATGTATAACTCGGGCTGTGGAATCCGCGACGCGTTGTGAGCTTGTAGATCTGCTCCTTTCAAAGCCAGACCCGCCGTGCTGTACGGGGATGTATAACTCGGGCTGTGGAGCGGCAAATTCTGGGCAGATGATTGGAATATTTT
The DNA here is from genome assembly GCF_963921795.1 of Nannobrachium achirus. Classification (NCBI taxonomy): domain Eukaryota; kingdom Metazoa; phylum Chordata; class Actinopteri; order Myctophiformes; family Myctophidae; genus Nannobrachium; species Nannobrachium achirus. The sequence goes on from NC_137828.1 coordinate 45,953,239, forward strand.
GGCTTATCGCCGAACCTTAATTGATAGATACGGGGGTGCGGTAATTACCGCAATACCGGCGGTAAATGGGGAGACGGTGACCGCGATAACAAAATGTCGATACCGCCCCACCTCTACTACTGACCAGTCAATTCTTAAGGTCCCACCAAAGCTGAAGACCAGGGGAGATCATTTTCTGCTGTAGCGCATAAACTGTGGAAGGTCCTTCACCCCACGTTAAAGCTTCACAAACCATGCCTGTGTTTAAATCATATTTGACTCCTTGGCGTTCGAAAACTCAGGCTGAGTTACTATCTCCACTAGGCAATGTGTCTATATGTTGTCCTGTTAAGTTTGTATTGTTTGCACTTGTTATTTTGGTTTATTTTATTTTTTCAGTTCTTTGGGGGGAGTGTACAGCACTTTGGTTTTAAGTTTCAACACTGTTGTTTTAAATGTGCTCCATATATAAAGTGGATTGGATTCCTAAACCAGTAGTCTCACCTGATTCTTTCCCTTGAGTGTAAGGATGTTAGTGACCTTGCCGAAGGGCAGCCCCAGGGCGATGACCTCTGTCTCCGAGGCCTCGTTGGGCAGCTTCCTGATGTGGAGCACGCGGGACGGCGGGGCCTCCTCCACCCGCAGCTTTTTACTGTCACTGCCGTTGGACGCCCCATCTGCAAGCAGTGGCATCAAGACACATCGCTAGCATTGCATCGGCAGCATTCATTAAGACTGGGACTCCATCCTGTTTGAAGCCCAATTCATAGTACTCTGTCGCATGACTGTGTTCCTTTTTCAGAGCCGATTTTAGCACAATAAGTCAAAATGTGAACTTGTAGATCGGCTACATTTGCTTTTGCTAAATTTTACATTAGGCATTATATATTCAAGTTATTTGTCAAGGCTCCCTTGCAGAATGTTGGTTTACATGCATGTTCCACTGTTCAAAAAGATATTTGTATGAAAACTATCAAGATTTCATGATGGTGACAGCCCATGTAGCAATGTGACAAGTGACACTGTTGTGCAATGGAGCAACCTTCATGCTACAGTAGTCTTTGTGTTGTGGAGTGTATTTTGTTTATACATCTTTGTCTTGGGGAGGGGAGGGGGTAGGGAATACCAACTGAGCTTTTGTGGATTATCTTTGACTGCACTACAGCTCTTCCAGTCATCCCATATCCCCCTTTGTGAACACACTTTGTCTAGCCTCATCTTCCAAACGAGGCAGTGTTTCCTGCAGTTTGTTTATATAGTGCTCATTTCCCCCCAAACACCCAGTAAAGGGGCTTATATATCCAATACAGAAACTGACTCAACAGGATTATACGCCTCTGTGGCAAACAGGAGGCGCTAAATAAATAAAAATCAAGACGTGTTTGCCAGTCACCACCTGATCTTGGAAGAATTTCCTACGGGAAATACTATACAAGCCATTACAATGCATAGTAGTACTCACACACACCTCTATTCCAAGCACGTCTTGGCAGTGTGTGTGTGTGTGTGTGTGTGTGTGTGTGTGTGTGTGTGGTGGGGGGGTGTGTTGGGTGCCCACCTATCATGGAGCATGAGGTTATTCATAAAGCTAAATACCTCCCAACAAACAGATGAAGAGCAGCACTTGTGTGACCCGTCTCACTTTTTAACACCTATTCATCCCCTTGATATCTTTTAAATGTGTCCAGTTGTGGCTTCATGCAAATTCCAGGCTGCCCTCCTCCCCCCTCCCTCCATTCAGAAGGTGGTCGGAACGAACTCACCACTGATACTGCTCATGCCTGAGTTGGGACTGTTGTACATACTCAGCTCATCCGATCCTCTCTGCAAAGAAAATAAGACAAGAGACCTGGTCACACACACACACTAGTGAAATGTCATTAGAAGAATAGAATAGACTTTTATTGCCATAGAACAAGCGCATAGAATTCTGGAACTCAGCTCCCAGGGTCAGCATTTAAAAAGACAAATACAAACAAGAGCACAAATACAAGACAGAGAAAACATACATCCTACCAACTCAATGACTAATAAAAAGGTACTTCATAGTCTACACTAAAAACAGATCTACAATCTACATTGCCCACAAAGTCCTCTCAAAGACAACAATAAACTAGCGCACACAGAGGACAGTTTAAATACGCAAAAAAAGGATGCTGGGATAAAGAAGCAGGGAGGACATAAAATGACAGCTTAAGAATGCCTCCGCTCTTCCGTTCCCCACGCGGGTTTAATCTCTCAGAATTTAAGATGCCGAGATGTGTTTGTTTCATCCGGAGTTGCTCGGGGTCCCCACGGTCCCGCGGAGCCACGCACGGCAGCCCGCCAGCTGACGTGCTCCCATGCACTCTTAAACCTGACTGATGGGAACGGTGAGGGGAAACGGCTGGGGACCCATTACAAACACAACTTCTTAATAGCTTCAGACCAGCTCGCCCTCCTCCCTTTCTCTTTTCCCTTCCTGTGAGTGAATTTCAACCAATTGTTCCGGTGTCACCGGTATTCTTTATAGTTACGATAAACTAGAGGTTGCCGGGCCATGGCAGCAGGACACAACACAAATAAATTAAAAGGTAATAAAGTTGCCTTTGACACGGGCCAAAATGTGTGCACACGTTCCCCCCAACCTGAGAGAATGGACCAAATGTTTCCCTCCCCAGCCACCAGCAGGTAAATTCTTTGTTTGGCTTTGACATGAAATATTGATGAAATAAACAGGGTGGCAAAGAGCAATCTTATCAGAGGAATCAGTATTTTACGACCATTGCATTTGCCTCGGAGGAGGGCGGCTTTAACTTGGTTTAGTGCAGATGGAAATGCAGCTGGTACTTGACAAATAAGATTAGGTGCCCGCAAACAATGCATTTACACAAGGAAACAAGTTTGTTTGGGTAGGCTACCTGGACACAAGCCTTTCCCCATTTCATTACAGCCATTCTAATATCATGAGAGCTAGAAACAGGAAAAACATTTCAGAGATATACGACTGTTCCGGACCCAGACATTGGGCTGTAACGTCTTTAAAGCCATCAGAGTTTAAGATGAAATGTTGGACTTAACTCTATAGTATGCCCCTTGGAATAAAAATCAGACATGGTCATGGTGTAGCAACAGGCCTGAAAACTCAAAGCATTAGCACATTTTCTCCAGTTATATTTACCAGATGTGATGTACCTTGTTTCCAAAGAACACTACTTCTTACAACTATTATAATTCCAAAGAACACTACCTCTTGCGAATGCTATAATACAATGTATCTAAAAGCTCAAAACGTGCCACACAGATACCTTGTGTGAGCGTGTAGATCTGCTATTTGAAGACTTGTTAAAGTTTTGACAATGACATGCCCAAAATATATTTGTTTTACGACCCCCCGCAACCTTTCATTTTGCTCTAATTCCCAATTGCCCCCCACGTTGAAGCCTTCTGGTCTAGATCATGAGGAACTGACGACAAAGAATAGATAAAACAAAGCCGACCATCAGCCAACAACAGGAAGGGTCACCAAGGGTGGGCAGTGATGCCTTCATTTCTGCGTTTACTGTCACCTCATTTGCACAAAAACAATCGCATTAACTCAGTCTACAGCCGGCTTCTGTGAGGTCCGGATTACATGAGCTACTGTCAATAGCAAATTGATTCTATATCAAGTAGAGATACAGCAAAGACTGATTTGCTATAGCAAGGTCAGCCAGATAGGCACTTGGGGAAAACCTAGTTTTCATTATGATTCAGAAACTCTACCTTTGGTACATCGATCCCTTAATAAGCCAAAGTATCTGACTGTGGCTGTTCTGCTTAAAATGAAATGGAAGCAAATCGACTTGACAGTAGTCCTTGCTCATTCAAGAACCATACCATTTTAAATTGTGAAAATAGCTGCCATCTACAAGCTCGGATATTTTCGCTATTTCTGTACACCACTATTGAAGTATAATAATTTATTAACCAGACTAATCAATCTAGTCAATTTGTTGATATATAAGAAATATAAAAAGCCTGATTATTCGATTAACCAACATGAGCAAGAAGTCGGTTATTGGTTCTAGAAGTCGGTTTAGGGTTTTCAGTGAATTACCCAGTAAAGCCATCACTGGAGAAATAAGGGATAGAGCAGGTTTGAAAACTCACCTTCACCCCAACTGCAACATCACCGATGCTGAAAGAAAAAGGAAAGAAAACGATTTATTATTTATTTATTATATACTTGGAATTTTTTACGTTATGTAAATATTAGCATTCAAATACCTCTGATGTTTCTGGTGTGTCTTGTACCTTTGAAACTTGCATACAAGTTAAATAACTATCCAGTGACTTATGAATTGAAGATGTACTAAGAAATTGTTGTTTCAATTTTACAGTAACGTAAAAGCAAATTCCAAGGTGACTTTAGCTGAAGGCTGGATTTTAAACCAGTGGTTCGTAAAAAAAATACCCCAAAATTGATACATACAGTATTAGGCTCTGGCACGACCATTTGAAAATGTCTTGTACCAGGCAAGGAACCGAACAACAATTCATTAGTTATGAAATCTAGTACCAGATTCTACATGCCTATACTGCAGATGTGAAAACTATGATCTGTATTCTGATGTGCACTATAGTAATTTCAACTGCAACCCGCTGTTAAATAAAAGTGAAATTAAACCGTTCCTCATTTCACTGGGCAGCCCTGGAACAAACACCAGTGATGAAGTGATCATGTAGTCAGAAATGTTGGGACTACGGAAGTAAACTAGCATTCTTGCTAAATCCGGTGTGTTGGCACGACATTGTATGTGTGTGTGTTGTTCATCAATATGCACTCATTGCACTGTCCCCTAAATGTATAAATGAATGTTCAAGGTTTCTTTTATTGTTACATCTACAATCACATCATTAATAATTATGATTGTTGTCTGTGTTAGGAATCGTCAAAAGCTTGTGTTAAGATTTAAAGGACAACTTTGTTTTTTTTACAACAAGGGTTAGTAATAGTCAGAGAAAATAAAGATTGAGTGTTAAAATATTCTTTCTATCGTTTTAGTGATTTTAACGATTTAGATTTGCATGCATGCCCCCGAGCAGAACTTTAACGTTCCATATCATTTAAGGTACTCTGAGAGCGGCATTGACAGAATGCTTTAAGCATTTTATTAAATGAAAACATTTTAACACTCATCTTTTATTTTCTCTAATATCTAAAATATGAAACAAAGTTGTCCTTTAAGACCCAGCCGTTATACTTTCAACAGGAAAAGAGTAGTGATGTGTATGCCATCATAGGGTTTACTCTAACATTATTACCGTCACTCAATCATGCCGCTTGACATAATACTACCCGTCACTCAATCATGCCGTTTGACATAATACAGTTTACTGTAAACACCGTTGACATGAATAAAGTATACATCAGTGGTTTTAAGCAGTTTTCATATCAAGGACCACCGGGGTCCAAATGGAACTGTTTGGGAACAACTTACAGGTCAGTTTGGTTCCTAGCCCCCATATAGCCCTCACCCTCCGCGGTAGAACTGTTGTGCTCCGAGATGAGGTTATACGGCCCTATATGCCGGCTGCGGAGGAATTCAAGGTAGTTCCACGCTCCCAGAGTATGATTTTAAGAACACCAGCCCCAGATTCCACCCTCTCCATCCAGGCCCAACTAGTAGCTTATCAAACAATGTCAAGACCACAGCTCGAAATTTAGGGGTGTGGTTCGATTCGGACCTATCCTTTGATGGGCAAGTGTCTAGGGTTGTACAGTCCTGATTCTTTCAGTTGAGAAACATCTCCAGAATCAAATCATTCCTCACTTTTACAGATCTTGAAAAAGTAATTAATGCCATTTACACTTCACGGCTAGATTACTGCAACTCCCTATTCATCACCTTATTCCTGGCTCTGTCTAGGGAGGCCACCAATTGCCTTTTACAGAGGGCGCTACTGAGTTGTTCCCTGTGCTGCATCATTGAACACCTTTTCACTTCCTCCCAAGTATGTTGCCAGATTTTGCCAAAGAAACAAGCAGCCAGGTCTATGAAAATAAGCCCAATAGACATTGCAACACATTTTGAGCTTGTAGATTGCTATTTGAAAATATGTTTATATATATTGAGAAAAACATATCTATTTTTGAAACATTTTAACAACACAAATCTTGTGTGGAGGTCCTTGGCACCATATATTTTCAGATGGGGTCTGCGACTGTTGACAAATATATTAATCTGGGGTCTTGATATGAAAGACATTGGGAACCACTGGTTTAAAAAAAAATTGAAAGCATGTCCAATAAGCAACTACTTTTTTAAAGCCCCAAATTGCTTATTATAAGCAGACATGGCAACACAGTTTATTCAGAGCACCATCTACAATCGACATGTTAATGCAGCGATTTGTCAACGAACCTAAGCGCAACAGTGGGGGCTAGGGGTGGGCAAGGAGGTAGGGAGCGCATTGCTGTGTTCACTTGGACCGCACAGAGGTGCCGAAAGTCTTGGGGGCGAAGATTTACTATTCTGTCCATAACGGCACATAACTCGGTAACGGCACTGAGTCGGCTCATGTGACCGTCGCAATGCTCGACAGGGCGACTCACTCGCTACTGCTCGCTCGGCGGTGGCTCATGGTCGCCTGAGACGGCGCGCCTCCGTAGTCATCACCGAAAACAAGGGCCTTTACAGCCCAGGCACCTCACCTCTGGAATGCCCTACCCCAGGAACTGAGGGACGCAAACTCAGACAAATTGTTATGTGCCGGTATTCCGAAAATCATACTCTGGGAGCGTGTAACTACCGTAACTTTTTGGATACGATGTCACGAAAAGGGTGATATACATCGCTGTGGAGGAATTCCATTGCAGCCAGCATATAGGACCTTAGGACCTCATCTCGGAGCACAACAGTTCTACAGCAGAGGGTGAGCTCTATATGAGGCTATTTCATTCCATTTGTACGTGCCCAGAGCTAAATTAACACTGAAAATGTGTACTGTATCGTGTCGATTGGTATTCCAAAGAAACAGTCAATTCGGACCCCTTGTGGGCCCCAGACCAGACGTTAAGAACATCATCTTAAAGTGAAAACAATGTTGTGCTAGGATATGGTTAAGAATATAGTTTAAATAGCAACGGTTGTAAGCTTGTACGTCAGGTATTTTGCATAATATGACGACGTACAGGGTTAAAACTGTTTAACTGGTTTTGATGTTTTATATTAACTCGTCATTATGCAGGGGGCAGGGGACCCCTTGGCCTGGAACCCCCTCAAGGGTTCCCCGAACCCCATTTTGAGAGGCCACTAGACCTAGTTAGCTTAGCGGGCTGACTGGTTATTGTAACCGCTGCATTACAACGCACAACATTAGCAGCTAACCGGCTAACGATTAGCTACAACAAAAGAACACGGCAACGTCGTTTGTGGGTGGGTGTGTGGTTTAGCTTTAGCTCCAACCTAGCTCTGGTCCAGACTCCAGAGAGAGCATTAGCTAGGTAGGGCTCAGATACAGTACCAGGAATTCCACTACCCTACGAGGGCTCGACTACAGTAAAAAAAAAAATAATAATAATAATAAACTGCTTCGCTACTCACCTAAACAAAGGCAGTTTTGCATTGTTGAAAGTCTATTTTCCGCGGTGGGAAACCTGTCATCACCCCACCCACTCTGTAAAATACACTATTTGTTGGTCATAAAATAAAATGCATCCACCTCGACCGCCGCAGTTGAGTGTTCTTATTGAGGTGGATGCATTTCATTTTATGACCAAAGAATAGTGTATTTTACAGAGTGGGTGGGGTGCTGAGAGGTTCCCCACCACGGAGAATAGACTTTCAACAACGCCACACTAACTTTGTTTAAGCGAGTAGCGAAGTAGTCTTGTGGGTTTTTTTACGGGGCAGTTGAATTCCTGGTCCTGTATCTGAGCCTGCTGCCTGGCAGAGCGAGACCTCGCTAACGCTCTGGAACAGATATAGCCGGCTGGCTGTGGCAAGCAGTCGCGTCAGTTCAGAAAAAGCTAAGGTATGGCAACATGACTGGTGTCTTGCATGTTGACATACCTTAGCAACAGGCATGATGAATTTATTGTTTTCCCTATAGTCAAGGTATGGCAGCAGCCATAGCTTGCCATACCCAATTGACGCCTCTGGTGGCAAGCAGCTAGCAAAGCGAATAAACCTAGCTAAAAATGGGTAACAGGCTGCGTTACATGCACACGCCACTGTTATCTTGAATTGTTGCATTTAATTATGTATTCGTGTATATATATATACGCTTTTAAAATAATCAACGGAGGGGGAACAAACCAAACACACAAAAATAACTGCATTGGCGCGCGAGCTCCAAACTTCCTCGAGGAAGGAGAGGAAAAGGCAGGCGCGCGCGTGGTGTCTATGGAAACCCAACATCATTCAATGCTAACGCTAACCGTTCAGCTGTGGCTGACAAACAACGTCAAATACTGTCCAAAACATCACGCTGTGAACGGCAAAGCACTGTGCACCGCGGTGCTAAGACATACCAATCGAAATAAAGTCGATAAATGAAACTTACCCGTCCATTTCTGCACGTTTTGTTCCCTTCAACGTTGTATAAATTTGGCTTCTTCTCTTCTCTCTCCAAACACATACATACGCACACACATACAGCACGACACGATACGACGGCAAAATGGACGTCGCCCGCGGCCGTTGGTTACAACTGGAGCTCCGGAGATGGACGGAAACGCACGGAAAGCGACGAAAGGGTTCCGATGAACTAGTGACGGAAACGGACGAAGAAACGCGGAAATGCACGAAAAGTTCCGAGGGATTTTTTGACGAAGCTTGGAATGGACGGAAACCTCCGAGGGCGTTTGTAAGTTTGTGTAATAGCCTACTGTACGTCACATGAAAGAAAGAATGAATGAATGAATGAATGAATGAATATATTTAATTTAATTGCCATTTGAATTGATTGATTGATTGATTGATTGATTGATTGAGTATTTTATTAGACAAAAATGGAGTACAGTACAAATAGTCAATACAATAAAACAAATGTAGTTCATTTGTTATGTCATGGACATAACAAATAGCAAAAAAAAAAAAAAAAAAAACATTCAAAAATCATCACAGTTAAAAACACTATGCATATTTAGTTGAGCCGGCCCGGCGCATATCTGAAACTGGCCACAGAGAAGCTGTCCGGACTTGCTGTCGGCATTTCGGAAACACAAATTAAAACTAGCCATTGTAGGTGTAACAATGTTAGATTCCATAACTTCACGCCACGGCATATTTACCTGTAAAAATGTGCAAGTCTTTTACAAACAAGCCGTCTGATATTGTATCCATGGTTTAACTTTCTCCACCCGTGCTCTAATAAGGAGACTTTTCCTGCACGTCCTGCTGTCTAAAGGGCCGCTTATAGTTACGTATGCTTGATTTTGTGTACGTTTTTGGATGAGAGAGTACGGTAGATCCGTCGACATGCATAGTTCCTCTCTACGTTATACGTGCAGACCGCTCTCCGCTCCAATTCTGCTCCATTTGGGAGCATTTATAGCCAATTCTAAAACGGTAGTTTCATTCCTTGATTCTGATTGGCTGGTTGCCATGGTATACCTGAGACTATAACCCACACCTTGAATCAGTTTATATCAAAGCCAGGTGCGTTATTTCTTTCCACTGTGCCGTGAGGCTGAACTAGAGAAGCGAGCGTTTGATTTCCTCTCAAATCCTGCCGTGCGGGTGCTTCTAAGCACCGGCCGCATTCATAGGATAATGACTGAATGGCTCCGGGCGGGGCTTGTAGAGGCAACAAGCGCCCTCTATTCTCCATGCACCACTCGGCTGTTTAGCTTAGGTTGCTATGCTAGCGTTTTTGATGTGATGTTCACCCACATAGCAGCTAAATCTGGATGAAAATAAACATGTGTATGGATCGAATATGGTTCTTAACTTCTTAACATGAGACTGATCTAACACAAGTGTTGTTTCCCTATTATTTTGGCAAAAAGAATGACGTGACTTTGTAAACACACACTGGCTTCCGTAAGTCCCATTCCTGGACGTGACTGGTAAACGCAAGGAAATGTCTCTTCCTGGTGGCGGAGAAGTGTACTTTTTTCTTTAAATAATGCAATGCTATGATTTTCATGTTGCAATATTGTGACCGTTTTAGAAAAGCAATAAGCCACGCGAGGCTTGTGGTTACCGGGGTTGTATACACCGGCTGAGAGGGTCGGAAACACTCGGCTGACGCCTCGTGTTTCCCAACGCCTCTCAGCCGGTGTATACTCCCCCGGTAACCACTCGCCTCTTGTGGCTTATTGCTTTAATATACATAGAACCACAGAATTTCTTGACCCGACGACCGACGTGATGTTTGGGAACAGTCTGGACTGGTTCTGCAGCTGCTGTCTTGTCGGCAGCGTTATCGCGGTAAATGCAACTCTGCGAGGGTTCAGATTTAACCACCCGGACTGAGTAATGATAACAAAACACAGTGCACTGCACCCGTCTCGCTGTTGGAGGTGTGAGTGTGTGTGCACGCGTGCTTTTGTGTGTATGTTTTCTCATGCCAGTATGTTTTCTCATGCCAATAAAGCCGTTTATTCTGCCCCCACTACAAGGACTTAATTCTGATTTCTCCCCAATGTGGTTTAGCGCCCTCTAGGGGCAGGTCACTGTTTTTGTTTGTCTAGAGGTTTCTGTTCATAAAGTTACATTTGAATGCTCCAGGTGTCTAGAACAGCAATCAAGTGATTATGAGCAGCTTTGCAGTCAGTTCAGCTCAGTTTGAGAAGGCAGCTACAGTTTGATGTTCCTCCTGTCTCCTTCATGCCCTTTGTGAAGCAAAGTTTGTAAGTAAATATGTTTAGTTACATTCACAGTGATTTTGGGGAACACATGTACCTTTATTTTACCTGTTTGGTTACCAAGCCATGCCTTCAAGTTAAATGTTTGGGATGTTGCTGCATCTCCTACAAGCATGCTTGATAGTTTGGTTAATGATGTATACTTACTCACCTTATACATACATCCAGCTGTATTTTGATTTCTTACCTACCTGTATACCTACCAGTTGAATATTATGCCAGCTTCATTGCCTTTTGAGGTTATTTGTGATAATAATTATGTTTATGCAAATTCTGTAACTTTGTAGATCGGCTACTTTTACAAATGCCCTTTCTTTTCCTTCCCAGTTTCACAGCTTCTATAAAGATTGTCAAGCTCAGCTCCTGTCTTGGCTCCTTTATTTGAAGATTGTTTAGCTCGCTGCATAGCCACATACGTATACGTGTGGTGAGGGCAGAAGAGTGAAAAAACTAACTTCACCTCAAGAGCATCCTGCACCACTACCAAGAGCAACGATGTCGGACGCCGCAGAATCCACCACGCATCTCGACACAGATGTCAAGTCAGTCCGCAGTGGGACAGCATCACGCCGGTCCAGTAGGTCCAAGCATGACAACGAGGATGGCGAGTCTGAAGCAAACACAGTATCACGCTCCAGTAGGTCCTCCATCTGTAGGGCCGCAATAGAGGCTCGTGCAAAAGCTGAATCTGCACGAACAAAGGCAATTTATGCGAAACGTCAAGTAGACTTGGAAGTAGAGAGAGCAAGCGTGGAAGTAGAGAGAGCACGTATGGACGTGGAGAGAACGCGCATCGACGTGGAGAGAACGCGCATCGATGCAACACTCATAGCACTAAAAGAAGAAGGTGAAGCTGAAGCTGCAGCTGCAGTCGCAGAAGTGTACGAAGCAGCTGTAGAGGCAGACATTCAAGATTATAGAAGTGCACGCAGCCACCGCCTGTCAGCGCGGTCGTCTCTTCTTCTCACTAGTGAGTATGTTAATACTCATTTCAATAACCAGCAAGGTGACACATCCAATCAACAAACAGACATTCAAGAATCACAGGTTGCCCATGCCTCACAATCCACTTCACCTCAGCCTACAGTGGTCCCCAGTGTCAGTTTGAGCCAGCCACAGCTGACCCCTATGCATCAGTTGAGCCCTCAACAACAAACTCCTACTCGGCCAAGGAGCCCACCACAATTGACCCCTGTGCATCAACGGCCCCTCGTGCAGCAAACGAGCTCTCAGTCACAACCGGCACAGGTACAGCGCATGCAGCAGTCACAACCAGCCACCATGCAGCAGTCACAGCCAGTCACCATGCAGCAGTCACAACTACACTCTGTGCATCAACCAAGCTCCCAGGCACAAATACCTCGGGTCACCAACGTCACCTCCCCATCACACTACGCCAACGTCACCTCCTCCTCACTCTACGCCAATGTCAAAGTGTCCAATCCCTCCCCATCACATTATGTCAGCACAGCAGGTTACACACCTAGAGACGGTGGTCCTTCCTACACACCTGCTTCCAGGTCGACGGACATTTCTGACCTCGCCTCATACTTGGCCCGTCGAGATCTCGTCTCATCGGGGCTCAAGATGTTCGATAACCGGCCAGAAAACTATTTGTCCTGGAAAGCTGGCTTCTTCAATGTCATACAGGGCTTGGACTTGAAACCCAACGAGGAGTTAAACTTGCTCACCAAATGGCTTAGTGGGGAGTCACTGCGGCATGCTGAAAGGGTCAGAGCTGTTCATATCAATAATCCTATGACTGGTCTCAGCACAGTATGGCAACGGTTGGACAGGAGCTACGGCTCACCAGAAGCTATCGAAGCTTCGCTTTTCTCAAGACTGGAAAGCTTCCCGAAAATCCAGAACAAAGACTTCCAGCAGCTGCAGGAACTCTCAGATCTGCTCCTTGAAGTGGAAGCAGCTAAAAGTGGGGGTTATTTACCTGGCCTCAGCTTCCTGGATACCTCCAGAGGTGTAACCCCTATTGTGGAGAAACTTCCACACAATCTTCAAGAGCAATGGGTGACTCAGGGCTCTGATTTCAAAAGGAATTATCGAGTTCAATACCCACCTTTCTCATTCTTTGCTGAGTTTGTGCAGAGTCACGCAGAAATGAGAACAGACCCCAGCTTTGCTCTCCAAACCTGCAATGCACCTCCAAGAAGTGAGAAGCCCCCAGCAAAGCAGTGGAGAGCTCAGAACCCAATCTTTGTCAATAAAACAGAAGTGGAGAACTCTTCCACCCCAGACCCTGAAAACAAACATTGCGAGAACCCAGACAAGCAATGCCCCATCCACAAAAAGCCACACTCCCTCAGGAGGTGCAGGGGTTTCAGGGAGATGTCGCTTGAAGAACGCAAAAGCTATCTAAAGGAGCATTTCATCTGCTTCAAATGCTGTGCCTCGACGACCCATCAAGCTAAGGACTGTCAAGCTGATATACACTGTTCAGAGTGCGACAGTACACGTCACATCTCAGCCCTTCATGCGGGTCCAGCTCCCTGGGCAGACACAGCATCCACCACACCTGCCATAGAGCATGGCGGGGAGCAAGTTGAACAAGCCTCTGAAGTAGTCACTTCACATTGTACCGAGGTCTGTGGAGAAGGCCGCCAAGGAAAATCCTGTTCCAAGATCGTTCTGGTCAACGTCTACCCCAAGGGACATCCTGAGAGGAAGGAGAGGATGTATGCAATGTTAGACGACCAGAGCAACTTATCATTGGCAAGGTCTGCATTCTTTGATGTATTCAGCATCCAGGGGAATGCCACTCCTTACACCCTCAAGACATGCTCTGGCACTACTGACACCACTGGAAGAAGAGCCACCGGCTTTATGGTGGAGTCAGTGGACGATAACGAGCCCATGCCAATGCCACTGCCTACCCTCCTGGAGTGCAACCTCATACCTAACAACAGGGACGAGATCCCTACGCCGGAGGTTGCGTTGTGCCATCCTCACTTGCAAAGGGTGGCTAGCGAGATTCCCCCACTCAACCCTTCAGCTGAAATCCTTTTGTTGCTCGGTAGGGATATAATCCGTGCCCACAAAGTCCGCAAAACGTACAATGGATCTCACCACGATGCACCCTATGCCCAACGGCTTGACTTGGGATGGGTTATCGTAGGTGACGTGTGTCCAAGTGGAACTAACAAGCCCACTGTCAACAGTTTCAAGACCAGCATCCACGTGAAAGACAATTTCACAGCAACGGTTTCCAGTGCCCGTGCAGCAGCCCCAGTTACAACAATCCACAGCCACACAGAGGCTCCGCTGTGGACCAGCAACGCTGGGGTCCTGCTGCCTACCACTCTGCCTCAAATGGCATTAACAGTTTCCACCAAACCCCTGCATTCTGGCCAGCCGCCTGGGAGTCCCCTTCATGGTTCCCGGCCTTCTGGATGGCCTCCTGACAGGCCTGCATCACTAACTCTGCACCCTGGTCGCCCTCCAGGTCAACTCGAGGTTTGCAACCTCTTCAGCCATCAGTGGCAATGAGTCCATTGACTGACAGTACAGTGACTGTCACTGAGGCGATCCTCCTTCAATCAAGGGACACTGTTCTAATTAGTTTGACATCTTACAGATGTCAGGCGGGGAGTATTCTGCCCCCACTACAAGGACTTAATTCTGATTTCTCCCCAATGTGGTTTAGCGCCCTCTAGGGGCAGGTCACTGTTTTTGTTTGTCTAGAGGTTTCTGTTCATAAAGTTACATTTGAATGCTCCAGGTGTCTAGAACAGCAATCAAGTGATTATGAGCAGCTTTGCAGTCAGTTCAGCTCAGTTTGAGAAGGCAGCTACAGTTTGATGTTCCTCCTGTCTCCTTCATGCCCTTTGTGAAGCAAAGTTTGTAAGTAAATATGTTTAGTTACATTCACAGTGATTTTGGGGAACACATGTACCTTTATTTTACCTGTTTGGTTACCAAGCCATGCCTTCAAGTTAAATGTTTGTGATGTTGCTGCATCTCCTACAAGCATGCTTGATAGTTTGGTTAATGATGTATACTTACTCACCTTATACATACATCCAGCTGTATTTTGATTTCTTACCTACCTGTATACCTACCAGTTGAATATTATGCCAGCTTCATTGCCTTTTGAGGTTATTTGTGATAATAATTATGTTTATGCAAATTCTGTAACTTTGTAGATCGGCTACTTTTACAAATGCCCTTTCTTTTCCTTCCCAGTTTCACAGCTTCTATAAAGATTGTCAAGCTCAGCTCCTGTCTTGGCTCCTTTATTTGAAGATTGTTTAGCTCGCTGCATAGCCACATACGTATACGTGTGGTGAGGGCAGAAGACCGTTTGAGCCTGTGAGGAGTCGAGACGTCCTCTTCACCAGTGGTTGCAATGACGTTCCTTTTTCGCCGTTTCTTGCTAAAATATATTTCTTGTTAGGACACATTGTTTCAGAACCGCTGTCTTATAAGTAATTTTCCTCACTACTGCCACGGTTGACAAAAAATCGCCACGGGTAGTTCATGCACGTACGTTTTTATCGGTGTTAATGTGTCGGGTTGAGTGTTGTCCGTAAGGTTATGTACAGAGAAAAAAACGGACAGACCAACGGAGCTAACGGATTAAATCACTCTCCCCCTCCGTTTCTAGTGTAGACTTGCGGTCCTTATGTATTACTATGCATGTAGTCTCGCATAGCCAGACAACTATTCCACAATTTCTGAATGCTATATAGAGTCTGGAACAGCAGCTCCCGAAGGGTGAGTAATGGAAACGGGCATTACCGTTCAAGAAAATATATTTTAAAATGTAATTTCTGCTAAGCAGCAAGCTAAACATGCTTATATGATTTGTATTTATATAATGATAAATGTGTGCGATGTGAGACGGAAACGGAAGTGACGAGGAGGCTTCACTTCCGCTTTAACCGGTACTCATCGTTCTTCTTTCGATGCACCAGACTGTATGACGGGAGCATTTCCAAATCGCGGAGTCAACAGTCTAGCCACGCGAGACTACTATGCATGGTACTTAATCCGCTGGGACAACTGGAGCATCCCGAGTCACCCGAACGTTAAACGCTGGATACACTGTTTAATGTGACTTCCCACTGAGCATTTTTACGTTTATTAGTCTACTAATATCCGGCTAAATGACACCTGCACCACCTGTCTAGAAATTGACTTTTAACGGTCTAGAATTGAAAGTTTTTTAGTCGGATATATTTAAACTAGACGACTATTAGACCGCTAAGAGTCGGCTATATTTAGCCGTTAACGGCCGTCGAAAGTAGTGAAAAGAATCGTGAGGTTCGAACTGGTGATTTCTTGGTTACGAGACCAGGACTACCTCTGAGCCACAAGGCCTGTTACAAATGAGAGGGCGTTTGACCCTATTAGTAAGTGACATCGCTTCCCACCGTTGGTTTTGGAAAACATTTTTGAGTTTTCTGATAATGCAAAGTAGCTGTTGATAAATATATTATTATTTGTAAACAACAACACCTTCTTATTCCCCTATGAGATACAATAATCCATCACAAAGAAATAAGACAGGAGAGTGATGAGAGTGAGAATGGAATGTTTTACTATGGAGAGAGAGTATTCAAGACAAAGGTACAACAGAATAATCAATGGTTCATGCTCTCTCTGACAAATTATGTTTTGACATGAGTTTATGTATGGTCATTTGGTCAGTCAATGGATGACGTTTCAACAGTTCATAGGATATGTTTCTTGTCCACAAATGACAAGACAAAGAGTCCATATACAGGGTTCCTGGGGGGAGAGATGTCCTGGCTGGTGTCTGGATGACACCAGATGTCCCAGGCCGAGCCTTAGAATACCAAAACAATTCTCATTGTTTTAGTTACAGGCTCCAGTAGATAAGGCCTCAGTTCTACCAGACAGAAGTCTGGCCTTGTAAATGCTGTACATGACATGGCACAGTCACGGGCTGTGCCTTAGGGTCCGGTGGTCATCAATATGTATTGATAAAAAGATGATATGAACCATAACAAAATACCTATCAGCTGTATTGATGAATAGCTATTAAAATTATTTGTATTTAATCAATATATATATTGAATGATGGTGTGGTCGGGGGTTTGGGGAGACAACTGTGTGTGTGTGTGTGTGTGTGTGTGTGTGTGTGTGTGTGTGTGTGTGTGTGTGTGTGTGTGTGTGTGTGTGTGTGTGTGTGTGTGTGTGTGTGTGTGTGTGTGTGTGTGTGTGTGTGTGTGTGTGTGTGTGTGTGTGTGTGTGTGTGGTGTTGTTGTCAGAATGAATTATGTAATTCTCCGCCCAAACAGAGAACTTCGGCTTGTTGCTGCCTTCCATCAGCTTCTAGTTAGGCACTGCATTGTCTGCCTGACAGAGGTGGCTATTTGATCGTATATTTTGGTTTCTTTTTGTAAGACTTTATTTAATACATGGTCTAAACATAGTCATTAAAATGCTGTATATAAAACGACTACACCCAGACGTATACCTTATAGTGACGACTCGCTATTAAAATCATTTTACACCAATATTTGGAGATCAGTTCTGCAACGTGCAGTTGTTTTTTTTAAATAAATATTTATTGAAATATGGATTAACTTCAACTGTCTAAATTCGGTGTAAATATAAACGTAGATACGCCGACTATAATTAGTTGGCAAAATTTCGGCTAGATCTATACTTAATAATGATCAACCGATATTATAATTATGTTAGTCTATAATACCGCACCGCAGTAATGGCAACCAGGCACGCCTAACTTTGTCACCAGTAGGGAGAGCACACATTAGGATGAGATCCACACCCATTATGCAAATATTAGGCAGGTTTATCACCAGAGGCATTTTTTTAATCCGTCCCTTGGAAATGCAGGTTCCATACAGAGATTCCAGACTAATATCTAGGCAGTGATACCACCAGCAGAACTGGTTCTCCACAGCACCAAACCACGCTCAAAACCCAAACGGAAAGGTATACCTAAAGTTTTTTTTCCAGGGATCAATGTGTTCTTGAGGGGGTTCCAGGGGTCCTCAACTAATTGTATATCATAAAATCTGTTTGACCGCACCCATCTGCAAATTTGGACAGCGGCTGATCCGACTGACTGCATGCGGGTACCACACCCCCTTGCGTCCTCGGTTCTTGAGATGTGTGAAGGACAGCTACACTTAAGGGTTGTCCATATACTGTCTCCGACCACCGATCATTTGGTCGGAAAGGTCCGGTTTAACTACAAAATGATGTCACTCGCAACTTCTGAAACGCATTACCACGAATTTGAGTCCAGAAAGATGCACTCCCAGATGTTGTGACTCTCCGAGGAAAGGTTTGGTGTTCGGAGACAGTATGGACAGAGATTTAGCTAATTAATTGAAGGAGAGGCCTATACTTTATATTGTCATAATAACAAAGGCTTGTAACTAAATAACTACACTGTGTCGAGTAGAACACAGGTTCTTGTTTTTCCATTTCCTGATAGGTAACAGTTTTCAGCTTTTTTCCCTTTTTTTGTGGTGATAGCAGCAGAGAGGGGACTTCAAATTCCTGCTTATAGGGGCTGTGTACTTCTGGACAGAGAGGATACTGCTCTTCAATAAACTGACACATCTCTGGTGTCTCAGGGTGTGCAGACCTTCAGCGCAGCAGTGTGGAGCCAAATATCAGTGGGCACAGTAGCACTGACAGGCACATGATTTGGGGGCTTCGTTTCACTACCAAGGGAAGACAGGAGAGGAGGAGAGAGAGAGAGAGAGCGCCTGGCTAGTTTATGCATATAATTAATCTTGACAGACATACGTCATGCTCCTGGGCTCCTGACAAACGTCACGCCCAGGGTGAAATTAACGCCTAACTGCTTATCTTAAAGGACCTGGGATTTAATTAAAAATGACATTTCCCCAAACACTCAGTCGTGCTTCCGAAGCTGCCATGTTGAAATTAGCTGATGAGGGTCCCTCTGAGCAAAAGTGAAATAAGCAAACTGTCAAGCGCTCAGCAAATCACCGCCGTTTATCAGCGGCGGCTGTTCAGGAAATAACAGCGGGCCTGACATGCCGCCTGGCTCCCAAAGCACCGGGGATACAAGTCATGTTGCTATTAACCAGCGAGAAGGGGAGGGAGGGGGGGGGGGGGCACCAGGGCCAAAAAACAAGCCTGTCAGATGTGATATGGAAACAAACAATGGAGTTGGAAAAGCTGCTGACTCGAATGAGCCCTTTAGTGCACCACAGATATATTTTTTGCAATGATAATAAAATGCGTCCTTAATATAATATAATATAATATAATAATTTGTGCCACTAATTAACTTTGAGTGGTTACATACATACATAATGTACATACATGCAAAATTCCCACCTCAGAATGAGTGAGATATAGCACTGACACGAACACTTCTTTTGAGCAGTGTTTTCCAACCTGTCCCCCCCCCCCCCTTACAAAAAAATTACAAAAGCTGAGAATTCTCTCTCTCTCACACACACACACACACACACACACACACACACACACACACACACACACACACACACACACACACACACACACACACACACAAACACATGCAACAACGTGCCGCATCCTCCTGACACATTGTGAGTTGTAGAACGCCTATTTTCACTGTTTTTGAAACTTTATTTGTTTATTTATAAAAATGAAGAAAATGTGTGTTTTCTGTCGGCACACTGGACTGATATCATATTGAGAACATACAGACAGACAGTGGATGGAAGCAAGTTGTGATTGTTGTGCAACCATTTTGGTCTACCTCCAAACAGACCGCCCACGTTGTGATCTTTGGCACCCCGCACCCAGGTTGGGAACCACTGCTTTGGAGCATCCTGTATGGTGGCTCAGCAGCCACTTAGCAGGAGGAAGGAACAATGGGCATGTTGCCATGTCATGAGTGGACTCTTGGACGCCTAGCCTCTTAAGCCCCAGGGGGTCCGGGGGGAAAATCTGCCTAAAATGTATGCCCAAATTGGAACAGTTGTGGACACAAAACTGCAATGATTGTGGCTACTCTTTCTTGACTCACCAAATGTCAGCTAACCCCTGAAAATTCACAAATGTGAAAGGGCCTTCTATTAGGGGTCGATTGAGAGCCTGTTAAAGCAGCTCCACCAGCTGGGGAGTCGCACAGACAGGGGCTGCAATGCGTTGAGAAGGGCTGCACGTACAGCTGAATGAATTACTGCATGTGAACTGCCCAGTTTAGAGGAGATGTACACCACAATTTACAATTTAGGCACTTCATCCAGAGTGACTTACAATAAGCAAGGTAATACGTCAATACATCAAATGCACAGAAATAGTCATCTAAGAAGAACATACTGTAGATAGATCAAGCACTGTTTCAATGAAAACGTTATAATAAAAAAAATTCTACCTAAAATGCATGTATGGTCAATGAGGGTAGGCAAGTGCTACGTTAAGTGCTATGGGCTAATGGAGTCTGAAGAGGTGAGTCTTCAGAAAAAGAAAGAAATTGCGTGGTATTTCTGTTATGGTATTTCTTCTTTAATTAGCACAATCAATTACTTGATCAATAATATAACCATGTCGAGAAAGTACACGGCCCTATATCGGACCGCGAATGCTTTCACGATTTTCAAGTGGGCCCTGGTGCAGAAAAGAAACCACTGGAATAGACCTTTTTTGTAGCTGCGGTGTCGCAGTGCGAAGCGGTGTGGCTTGACACCGCAGCTATGACTGCCGCTCTGAGAAATAGGTCTAAGGCTTGCCTTACATGGTTTAATCAGCCACATTATTTTGGAATATACTGTATACTCATGCCTGCACAGAACAGCTCATACAACGTACCGACAACACACAATCAGCTCAAGTTAAAGGGAAACTAGGTAACTTTAAGCCTATGTTTATACTAGTCCTGTGCCCGGGGGTGTGCATAGTATATGAGTGCACAGTATATGAGGGATTGAATGTCCCTGAGGAGTCTCAGAAGTAATGTTGGAGAACCCAGACCGGTGCCCGTTGGGCAGACTAGTCACCATTGACGTCCACTTGTGCAATACCCGTTGTATCCGTCTATCTGTCTGTGTCCCTTTCATGCCCATACATTATATGGAGATCTCTTATCTGTATCTGTCTCTCTTTTATGCCCATACATGGTGTTCTGTGTCCAGACAGGCCAGTCTGTGATGTCATCTCCAAATCTGGGCACTGTAGTGATGTCACATCATGTCAGTCAGTGATGTCAGTCATCTCATCTCCAAATACTGTATGGTCACTTGTTTCATCAAATCACACAGACATCGGACAGGCATACAGGGTCAGTGATTTAGCCCTGCGAGTTTGAAACTGAAACATTTAAACGGAGAACACAGTAATGCCATCAAATGTCATTTGTGTCTAGGCATATACCGGCAGGAAGATATAAATGTCATCTCGTCGGTGAATATGCAAACATTTCTGGAGGGTCAGAGAACCCATTTATTAAAACCATAGCGCCCGATGAGACAGCATTCACTGTCATGTTTCACACTGACCCTCTAGCTTGACATTTTCTTTCTCTGTGTGACGGCACGCATGAGCCTGTGTGTGTGAGTACAGTATGAGCCTGTGTGTGTGCGTGTACCGTTGACGGAAATCCTCCCATTTTTAGAAGGCAATACAAAGCAGTGCAGTTGTCAAAAACGTCACCCCAGCGACATGCAACAGGCAGTGACATGGGGGATTGTCACATGTGCCCGTCATTCCGACGGAGTGTCACTCAAGCTATCAGAAAACACTCTTTTTGCTGTGCTGTCTGACCTGCCTTTGACTGAAGCTCCTTTTCAGTAAGGATTCTTTAAACTCCAAGCTTGGGGGAACAAGGGAAACGGGAGAAATGTGCCGTAACCGCGAAACTCTTCGTGAAAACGTGTTGCGCTCGCTATACGGTGCTTGTGAGTTTGAGCAATCCATCACTTTGCCCCCATGCAGACAACAGCTGTAGGAAGAATGTCAATGTCAAATGTATTCAACTGAAATCTCACAAACATTCATGGATCATGGTACAGCGAATGTGAATTTTATGTGCTTTGACACTGTGCCGAATAACTAATGATGTGGCACCGGTTTTCACTCGCTTGAAAGTCTGCCACAAATTGCTGCAAACTGAAAATCCCTGCAGAGAAGGCAAACCAGGAATATACAGTATATATACCTATTGGCCTACTGCCATTTCAGAGCCCATGACGTGATGTGACCAAATGCACTATTTATTATGTCCCCCCCCCCCCCCCCTTTTTTTAAGAGAAGCCAATTAGACCTACTCCTTTTTGCTCCCAATTTAGTCATTATGCCGATTAACCCCACCCCCCACAGACACACACACACACACACACACACACACACACACACACACACACACACACACACACACACACACACACTATTTTCATATATATATAGGGCTTTTTAGTGTGGCTGCCCCAGCAGGGCAACCAGACTATAATATAATAGTACTTCTCTGACTTTATTCCATCTTTCAATCCATCCATCTTTCCGGATAAACTTTATTTTGCCGCCCTACTCCTCCCACACTCGGGCTATGTGGCAAATTGACCAGTCATCGGAACACGTCTGCTTGTATTTTGCTAAGAGATATGTTATATAGTTTAATTTGTATAAATGTATTAGTGAATACATTTTCTCCATTGACTTGAATGGGAAAATGCAGAAATTTCAAAAATGGAGATGACTGACATCATAGACCACATGAGACTGACATATATGGGCATTCCAAGATATGGGCTTAATATTGATGACATCAGGGATCTCCATATATGGGCATGAAAAGGGACAAGGACTGACACAGAGATCTCCATATAAGGCCATTATTAGTGAATTAATTTCCTCCAAGAGTGACTCGCGTCACAGCAACCACACTTGCATCCTTCTAGTTTTCTTTTTTCCCCCTTTTTATTCTCTGCACTGTACTTCGGCATCGGCCAATCAATGAGCCACCGTCCAGGCAACCGCCTCGACCCTGTATTCAATTTACCATTGAATTGGAGCCATCAATTCTTTTCACCGTCCTGTGGCTTGTTGTGGAAGGAGCCTGGAAGTGGTGGACAAAGTACTCAACACCCCCATTACGTGTAGTCCAAGTACACAAATACTTTGTGTGTATGTCCATGCAAAATGGACAGGCCATCAAATACTTATTACGTATCCATACGTCCCTTTTTCTGATTGGACATTATAATGGTGAGACGTCATGTGGGTCCATCCTGTGACTATCATCATCAGCAGCAGCAGCAGCAGCAGCACCGCTCAGTTCACACAGGTGTTATTTTTTGTTTTATATCAGTGCATTGCTGTATATTGGATTCTTTTAAATCGAAGATTTCCCCAGACTACTAAAGGTTCGGTCATATTCGCATTTCTTTTAAAACACAGAGGAAAGCTATTTGTCCTCGGAGGAAAACTAATTTAATGCTTCATCCTCCGATGTCTGTCAACAAGACAAGCCCTGTGAACATTGTTATTATTTGACAGCAAAAGTGTTTGTGACAGCCAATTAGTGAGCGGCAAATCATTCACAGATCATTTAGCAATACTGACAATCCTAAAAGGTTCTGTCCTGGCACTCAATACGGTTCTCAAAGAGGGGTCTGGGGATCCACCAGAGGTCCTTGAGGGGGTTCCAGGGGGTCCCCAGCAAAATGTGTTAATGTGTCAGGACTATAGCTTTGACAATGGGTACACATGGCATTCATAAGATTGCTGTCATGTAAAATGTTGATGTGTACGCGTTACGACCCTGAGGTCATAGGGAAATGTCGTAAGGCTCAAAGGCTGTGTATTATAATAGGCGTATGTATGACTGTGTAACCTTCTGTGTCCTTGCGTGAGGTGTTCCTGTTGAGTTAGCCCTAGAATGTCTGTGATCTTACATACATTTCGTGTATTCCAAAAACACAGCCATAGATCGGTTGGGAAGCACAAATGCATGGGGCACACAATTGGCAGGTGGTTTGATTAATTACCACACACCAATCGCAACGCACCTGTTAATTGTGTGCCCCATACGTTTGTGCTTCCCAAACATTGTCTGTTCCCAAAGGAAGTTTTTGTATGTTCAGATCCAGACTCCAGCAGTCATTTCAGGTCCGACGTCATCGCCCGGAGATAGTAGCGAATTTAAGCAACGCTACGGCGACGACAGATGACAACGGCAACCAGAAATTATCAGCGCTCGATAGTTCAACCTTTCCACGTTGCGCTTAAAACGTCTGCTCCATAGACGCGTCGCCATGGGAACCAAAACGTTCAGTGAAAGAGGTGTGACCCCGTCGCCGACGGTTGTTTGCTTAGCGATTTGGACCTCAACGGTGATTGCGTCATAGCAGCCGTAGTCCCGCCTCACGTCGCGGTAGTGGAAACATGCTCCTTAAATTCCCCAATGATGTCTGTGTGCAGTGTGCAGATTGTGGAAAAGTGGAGATATTTGACAAAACACATGTTTTCTGCCAAACTTTCAAATGGAAATTAAACTAGAGGACAATATCTGACTCCAAGTCTGAGGAATAAATTATTGGGTGAGTACTGAGTACACAAGCAGTGCGGAGCACTTTATTGCTTCGGAGATCAGACTGCTAACCATTCGGGGATAGGACCGATCTATGGCTGGCCATGTATTTTGAAAACATGACACATATGTCACAGACATTCTAGGGCTACTGTTGAGTGCACTGTGGTGGCAGTGTAAGAGATGATGATTGGTGGAAGAGGATGAAAGGCTGGATTCTCTCTGCTTACAACTGGACTGCTAGCAAACATACATTGCTTTGTTTTTTGTTTATTCCATTGCTGGAGGTATCTGAATAAACAGCCTAATGTCAGTATAGGGTGAGTGATGTTTTATTTGGTTCCCCTTTTATCCTGTTTTGGTGGTGGTGAGGAGTTAATTGTTTTCTTTTTGATCTGTTATTTGTGGTTAGTTAAAGACTTACTGAAATTACATTTTTGTTCATGTGTTTGTAGCAAACTCACGCTGCCCCCGTAGAAGGACATGGCCAATGTGCAGAATGTTTGTTAGCACCAAATCAAATCAATAATGTTTTCAGATCGGCTACATATTTTAGTGTGCTGATAAAATGTAAAATGAGTAATAGACCTTGGGATGTCATCTTGAATGAGATTCAAAACGCGTAGCTCTGTAATTAAAATCAGCTGTGTTTGGAGGAACGAGAGATATGGGATTCAAACAAGTGAATGCAATTAATATTCATTCATATTCTATCTATCTGTATCATCACGAGGCACATTTTTGTTCACTGGAAGTAATTAAGATTGGCCTTTTAGCGACCTTTAATATAAAAATACACAACTTTTTTAATTTCTTTCTTTTGCATCTATTGCATCTAGGTTTGTCCATATTATGACCACGGGTGTGAAAAAAAACATATTTTTCATTTCTCTACAAATTTAAGTTAGGGTGGCTTTTGTTTAGTTTTATTTTCTAACTGTAAACCAACTCTGAAGAAGAAGGGAAAAAAACAACATCTCATGGCTGACTTCGTGCTTGCAGGTGGTTCTTTGTGAGTTTTAGAGAGAGAGGTCACACGTTTTCATGTTGCGCCTCGGTTTCTCCAGGCAGGGGTCGTATCTCTGTGTGAGTGTGTGTGTGTGCATGATGATACTGTGCAGAGGGGGTTGACAACAATTCATAACCCCACCCCCACCCCACCTCTCTCTCTATCAAGTTGTTTACCAGCGGGGCTGAATGCTGAGCAGTCAGGAGGGCCCGCCAGCGAGAGCAGGGATTGGGGAGCGAAATTGAGTCGGGCCCATTTTTCTAAATTTGATCCAATTTCTGTAATTCTCTTGCTTCCCATTTTCAAAACTCCCTCCACTCTATGTGGCAGCTATGGCTCCTGGAAGCCGCAGCACAGGCGCTCACTGAGTAATATAATCACCCGCCGCCACAATGGGGCCCAGGCTGCCCCCACCCGCACAACACCACCCACCCCACACTATTGGCACAGCTGCATGATTATGAAGATGAGGAGAAACAGAGGACTGCAAGCTGTCTTCTGTCTCCAATGGCCTATCATCATCACACCCCTCCCCTATCTCTCTCCCCCCCCCCCCCCCCCTCTCTCTCTCTCTCCCTCAACTTTGTCTCTCCTTTCCATTCTCTCTGATCTGCACCCTGTTCTCCCCATAATTGTACCTTGGTTCTTTTTGTCTCTGTGTGTGTCTGTCTGTCTGTCTCTCTCCCCACTTTCTTCATAAATCGCTCTCTCCCCGTCTTCCGGCCCATAGCACTTTACAGCAGAAGTGAGACCCACTTAAAGGAGTAATTCACCCCCAAAATGACTTTTTTTCTATCGATTACTCACCCCATGGAGACTTCAGAGTTCAATATAATTTGTTTGTATTTGTCGCATTCTGAAGCCAATAATTTGAGGGGGTGAACTGCTCCTTTAACGGCGGGTCCCCGATCGACGCCCCCTGATGCACGCTTGTTTTCCATTCCTGTTGTATCACTCTTACTTTTTATTTGTTGTTGCTGTTTATGTGCACTTTGTTCCCCCCTCCCCCTCCCCCCTGTTGCTTAGTTTATTGTCACTGTGACTCATTACAGCTCGGCACACAGAGCACTGAACGCCATCGCCACATTTTAGAGAAATAAATAATTTATTTTGGGTGCTTTTTCTGCTTCTCTGTCACTAACCTCTTCTTCTTCTCTCCCTCTCTCTCTCTCTGTCTGTCTGTGCTGAATTAAACGTGGCGTGTTTTTCGGTGACAGGTGTGGAAGGAGGTGAGTGCCACGCAGTGTCCTTGAGCAAGACGCTGAACCCCTAGCTGCTCCCCATGAGCAGATTGGTGCCTTGCATGATTTCTTCCGCCATTGGTGTGTGACTGGGTGAATGTAATGCACAATCTCTGTAAAGTGCGTTGGATGCGCTATATAAACTTACCATTTATTAACCATTTTGTACAGTTCATACAAGGCTTCTGCCCAATAGCAATGATATAGGCCAGGGTTTAAGTGTTACCAGCCATTGTGCTCATCAATCGATTTTGTAGCCCACTTTTCACGCAGTGCCAATATAGCTGTATCCTTGGCGCTAATTGTATTATAATACTGCAGCGTTTCCAGAATATTCTGCCCTCAGAAACAAGAATCAGCCTTACACTTGAAAGAGTCCTGAATGTTTGGCTTGTTCATGTTTCAACTTATGCTTATTCCAAAAAGCCCCTTTGAATTGAATGGAGGGGCGGTCAGCTCCACAATGTTTACCTACCTCCTGGGGTGAGACCCCCTGATCCATGCCTGCTTTGGCATGCAGGAGGACTACCACGCAGTGTGAGCCGGGGTGCGTAGCCACAGCTGCACCAGGCAGGGGTGGACAAAGTACTCATCCCCGGTACTTGAGTCGAAGTATACTCCCGGTCAAAAATTACCCGACTACAAGTGAAAGTTACATAGTCAAATGTTTTACTTTAGTTAAAGTACTGGAGTAATTGCTTTAAAAAAGGTATTCAAAAGTACAAATTACAAAAGTAGATAGCTGTATTTAGTGTGACAATTTTAATAGCATAACTTCAAGAGCTCTAAATCTGCTATTTTCACTGTATTTGAATTAGGACCGAAATAGTTAATTGATAATGCACCCTTTTCACCTTCCTAAGAGTCAACAATATTTGTCTTTGAAATGCAGTATAGTTAAGTATCCAATAATATAAATACTTAAGTACACATACTAAAACGATGAATGTGAGGAAATGTACTTCATTCCTGTCCACCACACCACTAGCCCCGGGGTGGTTCCAAGGCATAGAAAGCTTCAGGAAGGCAAATATTGAATATAAGGAGAGTAGAACCAGGACTTGGCCCCACAGTGGACCGCTGGGCTGGAATATGTCGATTCTGTTCTGGCACTCGATACTAATTAATTGTGAGATTATAGAGCATGAATAAGTGGCATCCAAGAGTTCCTTTTAAAGCCTATATTTCAGACCAAAGATTAGCAAAAGACCAAGCTGTATAAGTATTAAAGCACGATTTATACTCTGTCGTACAATCATGTCGCACGGCCAAAATAGACTATACCTACAAGCTCACAACTCGCCGCATCCGCAACATGTTGTGAGCCTGTAGGCTGGCTGCAATTGTGCCACCAAATAAATGGCAAAACGCTACAATTTTAACCCATTTAGACCTAAGTCCGCCTGGAAAAAAGCCTTAAAAACCTATGGCCGATTGGAAAAATACCCCTAAAACCTGAGATTTTATGGAAAACTTCACAGAAGTTGTTTCAAAACTGTTTGATAGCTTACACCTTTGGCTTTCATGGGAAATTACTTGTCATGGTCCAGACCTTTATCATTCTTTTAAAAAAAAATCTGCAAACTCAAATATTGTAATAAATCTTATAAAACGTCTAATAAAAAATACATTTCTCAGCCTATGTAGCACATAGAAACATAATTAGCAAATATTTGAGACCTTACACCATAGGCCACCACTTTGACAAGAAACAACAATCTACCAGCCTTTATATTGAATATTTCAATTATTGTTGTTCCACCAGCCTTTATATTGAATATTTCAATTCTTACGAGCACCCAGCTCAATATTGAAACTTCATCGCCCCTGCTTTACACCACACCAATCCACCAGATTTTATATTGACTGTGTCAATTCTTGTTTTTAGCTCCATTTAACGGTAAACCTGGCGAGCGACATTTGTCATTATTATTATATGTGCGTGCGCGCGTGTGTGTGCGCCTGTGTATGTGAATGAATGAACCATATCATCATAATCATTTTATAAGTGTTATTACCTCCAGATAGCTGCGAATCTGTTGTTCTGGAGTTTGGGGTTGACTCTGTGCTGCAAAGAGTCGGGTCTCTGAAACTAGCCGTGTCAAAGTACGTCCGTGAAAAGTTATCCAGTCCTGATGAAATCCATGAAACACTTCTTCATCATCGTCGTTGTTTTCAAACATATCACGTAACAATAACAATGCCAATTCCAGCGGGCCTGGTTTGCCTTCGCTCAACGCGTCTTCCATTTCGCCGCTATGAGTAGCTGCACTGGGATTCTCCGACAAATAAAGTTATGTAAAGCAAAAAAATAAATAAAAAATCCCAGAATGCTTTGCGGTAGTCAGGGAAGCATACATCATCGCCTCCTGATGCATTTCATTGGCCACGAGACCAGAAGAGGGTAAAAACTACAGGAAACGCATTTTGCGTTCCCGGTCTGAATGGATAAACAGCATTTTGCGTTCCCGGCCTGAAAGGTAGAAACGCATTTTGCGTTCCCGGTCTAAATGGGTTAATGATATAACATTCATATTTAAAAAGATATACATCAATCTCAGAAAATTTGAATATTGTGTAAAAAAGCATTGCAGATGCCATAGCACCCCAAATCATAACCAACTTCGGAAACTTCCCACTGGACTTCAAGCAACTCTTACTTCAGAAGGTTGACATTTCTCTATTATAAATCCTTGTTTTAAGTGGTCTTGTGTAATATTGTAATATTTATAAATATGGATTTTGATATTCATGAGCTGCATGCCATAAAAAATCAAATTTTAACAAAAAAAAAGATTTGGAATAATTCACAGAATGTGCAATGTATCAAGAAGAAATATTATGAAAGTTTCACGAATTTTTACTTTTACAAAATATTCTAATTTTCTAATTTTGTGTGTGTGTGTGTGTGTGTGTGTGTGTGTGTGTGTGTGTGTGTGTGTGTGTATGTGTGTGTGTGTGTGTGTGTGTGTGTGTGTGTGTGTGTGTGTGTGTGTACAATGTAGTATGTCATGGTATATTTTCTTTAAAACTTTGAAAACTTTGTTTTCATTGTGATACTGATTAATAAGTATATACTATATAATTCCCCTCATCCAAGCCAAGGAGCACAATCAATAGATTCATCATTAAAATACTCAGAAGTGGTCAGAAGGGTGGGCCGCAGACGCTTTCCAGATTTCCAAGAGGGCCCTGATGTCCAGAAAAGGTGGGAAACTACTGAATTAGTAAAACCGGCATATTACGACTGTGTGTCTGCATGGCTGCAGGCTCTTATGAGATGTCAGCTGCAGGTCAAGCGGTGTCGACCTTCGCCTCTGGATCCAGTAATACATTCAAAAAGGAACGCCACATCCCGTGAGACAGAACGAGAGAGCTGCGAGAGAAAGAAAGGGGAACTTTAAAATGAGCCATTTGGCCCGTAATGAAGGCTAGATAAAGTAATATCTCTTACCCACACGCACACTAATTGTGCACTGACTTCATTTTATGCAAATGTGGCTAACTATAGATGCCGATGCGATGCCGATGATGTAAAAGATGCATGATGCAGAGGATTAGAATGCAACAAAAAAAGTCTGACAAAAGGTTTCCTCTCCTTTGTGGTGTATTGTGTGTTGAGATGGAACTTCAACATCTGTGGATGACAATTACCGTGTGAAGAGCATAATCCAGGTAGATTCTGTGATTAATAACTTGATATTTTTGTTTTGTTTTCCTATCTGGAGCAGTCTGTTCCTGCATGCCTCTGGCTCCAAACATTTCCTTTTATTTGATAGCTTGTACGAAAAACTTTTCAACTCTTTAATTTATACTTGGTTGGACGCTGGTGCCACGCCCTAACAATTTATTAAGTTCAAATCTAGGGATACAATAGGCTATTTCTGCCCGATCGACAGCCATGATTTGCAAGGCAGGTGCGGCGGCTCACTTGCTAATTGAACCTCTGTATTCCTTATTGTATGGACAAACAACCTCCCTTAAATAACGGGAGACGATGGGTGCATAATCGAATAACGCCCCAACAAAAGTCCCCCGGAATCAGGTTATTGAGAGAACGAGACTGATAGAGCAGGAGGGGGAACAAGTGCTCATGCATGAACATTTTGGTCTTGATGGGTTTTAGTGCCTCAAATCGCTCGAGGGTACAATGTGCTCTCCCCTTTAGCAGAGATGGAATGTGTTCTAATGGAGAACACCATGTGAGGACACAGGCTTCCCACGCCGCTATTGCTAAAGTAGTATAACGTTCTTTCTCTCTGTGGGGACCGCACAGCAGGGTTTTTATCTTTTTTTCCTCCCTAATTTAGTCGTGTCAAAGATCCAGGCTAAAAAAACAGAGGTTACCAAGCCTTCGTGCTATGGCAGCCGTTCCCAGGCTCTGGAACAGATTGTTATTTTTTAAATCTTTATTAAAGACACATTTCTTCTCCCCTGGCCTTCAGCGACAGCTGAGCTTGGCACCCTATGTTTTCCTTTACTGGGGCTAATGTTTTGTTTGTTTCTCTTTCATTGGTATTTTATGCTAATTAGACAGGGCAAACGCTATAACAACCTGATTACCGGGTGTACCAAACTTTTCTCAGTTGATTCCCATGTACTTTTTGACGTAGAATCCATTTCTGCTTGGGACATTTTTGTTTCGCGTATAGTTAATGATATAATTTGCATATTTGACTAAATATGCGAATTATCTCATTAATTATGCACAATACAATAATATACAGGAAAGATTACATAAGGATCAACTGAGAAAAGTTTGGTACACCCGGTAATCAGGTCGTTATAGCGTTTGCCCTGTCTACGTCTGTTTATATTGCGTTGTTTTGTTTTTTGTTGCTTGGGTTGACCCCACAGTCATGTTAGATTTGTTCTATAATATAAATAAGAGTTATGACAATGAATTCCTCCCCACACGTTCCTGTGTGTTGCCACTGCCGTTGGCTCACCTGCCAGAGAGGGGGGCAGACCTCCATTCAGAAACACCCCCACTTAGAAACATCCCCATTCAGAAATACTCCCACTGAGGTTATAGGGTTAGGGTTTAGGTTAGGTTTAGGTGACACCTCCATTTAGAATAATGGAAGTCAATCTTCTGAATGGCAATGTTTCTGAATGGAGATGTGAGGAGTCCCCACCGGGACGACGTAGTATGCCTCTGTGCTACTCCTCCTGGCCAACAGTCCCTGTTGACAGGTGCTACCCCAGCCCGTAGGAGTAGGTGTATAGTGAAGAATATTCTTTCCTCCCTCGAGCAAGGGCCAACTGTGTTTGAAAAGAAAGTCGGTGCCCTGTGTTGGATTTGAACCCCCACACTCTGCAGTAGTGGGTACTTTACGGCTGCCCCACCCGAGCACTGCAGAATCCTTTTCAAGCGCAATTTGTATCTCTATTCCAGTCATGGACATGGTTTCCGCTATAGCAGTGGTTCTCAACCTGAGGGTCGCGACCCCCAGGGGGGTCCCCAAATTATCTTTGGGGGGTCCCCAGATGATTAACTTAATGTGCAACATTGTTTTCTCACTCAACAGTAAACAAACCAACATAAAGTTTAAGTGTATATGAACATTTCTAAATATTTAAAATGACAAATAAAACATTGGCCAAATTGTCAAATATTTGAAGCAGAAATTGTGAAAATAGCCGAGACGTTGTGAGCATGTAGATCGGCTATCCTAGCAACACCATATGAAGAACGACCAAAACCAATTCCAGCATCCTATTCCAGCACAACCATATGGCAGGCAACCGCACATTATGCAGAAATACATAGTGCATGCTATGCTGAACGTAATCCACTTAGTGTCATCTTTTCAAAATGCATATTTACCGTACAGTTTGTGTTTATATGCTTATTTCACAATACCTATTGCGCAATCCTCTGTAGAGCAATGTGTCATTATCATCATCAAAGTCTCAGGTTACAAGAGGGAAGGGGGGGGGGACGGGGGTCAGCTGCACAGGGAGAGAGAGAAAGATAGAGAGAGAGAGAGAGAGAGAGAGAGAGAGAGAGAGAGAGAGAGAGAGAGAGAGAGGTACAGTACAGTAAAGTACAGTACAGTAAGTGGATGGATGTGGATGGATGGATGGATGGGTGGATGGATGGGTGGATGGATGCATGGATGGATGGATGGATGGATGGATGGATGGATGGATGTGGATGGATGGATGGATGGATGTGGATGGATGGATGGATGTGGATGGATGGATGCATGGATGTGGATGGATGGATGGATGTGGATGGATGGATGGAAGTGGATGGATGGGATGGATGGATGTGGATGGATGGAAGTGGATGGATGGATGGATGGATGGATGGATGGATGGATGGATGGATGGATGTGGATGGATGGATGGATGGATGGATGGATGGATGGATGGATGTGGATGGATGGATGGATGTGGATGGATGGATGGATGCATGGAAGGATGGATGGATGGATGCATGGAAGGATGGATGTGGATGGATGGATGGATGTGGATGGATGGATGGATGGATGGATGTGGATGGATGGATGGATGGATGGATGGATGGATTGATGGATGGATGCATGGATGGATGTGGATGGATGGATGGATGGATGTGGATGGATGGATGTGGATGGATGGATGGATGGATGGATGGATGGATGGATGGATGTGGATGATGGATGGATGTGGATGGATGTGGATGGATGGATGGATGGATGGATGGATGGATGGATGGATGCATGGACGTGGATGGATGGATAGATGGATGTGGATGGATGGATGGATGGATGCATGGATGGATGGATGGATGTGGATGGATGGATGTGGATGGATGGATGTGGATGGATGGATGGATGGATGGATGTGGATGGATGGATGTGGATGGATGGATGGATGGATGGATGTGGATGGATGGATGGATGGATGGATGTGGATGGATGGATGCATGGATGGATGCATGGATGGATGGATGGATGGAGGTGGATGGATGGATGTGGATGGATGGATGGATGGATGGATGTGGATGGATGGATGGAAGGATGGATGCATGGATGGATGGATGGATGTGGATGGATGGATGTGGATGGATGGATGGATGTGGGAGGAACACTGCTGGCAAAACGTCAAGATAGCTGCTTCTGTACGAGACACTGAAACTCTGACATTTTTATTAGTGAAGCAGAATTACCAAGACAAGAAAGAACGGGACAAATACAAATGAATTGTGCTTAATTCTTCCTGCCATATGTGCCCAAGACAGCTGCTTCTGTATAACAGACAGTAAATCCCTTGTCTCAAGGACATGCCGCTTGATAACCCTGTAGCCAAAACACTGCCAACTCTACTACAGAAAAATGTCAAACTGACTCAGATAAAGAATGCAAAACACAGGTGGATGTGCACGTACTGTAACCATATTTGAACTGAAGCGTAACAAAAGGGAGGCCACAACTGAATTAACCTGGAAAATATCATGGACAATGCGTAATCATGGACACAAACCTAGAAAAAAAAACTACATTCACTCTATCATGTTTCTCTACCTCCATTTATTATTACACTTATTATTATTATTATGATTACTATTATTACCCATATTATTAGTCTGTTTGTTTCTCTTTTCTTTTCTTAATTTACTCTTACCTGCTATTAGGCTGATGTATGCTTAAATCCTAAACACTTTAAATTATTATGTAAGTAAAAAAAAAAAAAAAAAAAAAAGTACATTCATTCTTATCATGTTTCCTTTTCAGTTATTATTATTATTATTATTATCACCCTTATCCTTTTATCATGTTTCCTTTATCTCCATTTATGTAATTACATTTTTTTGAGAAAAAAAGTAGATTATTCATCTATTCATTTATTTCATTATCACCAGAAGGTAAAATCGTATACTCTTATAACATATTCTGATTCCTGAATTGCTAGTGTTGATGTATATGGAAATTCTTCCAACATGTTTTTTCCCTTTTCTTAATTTTCCATTTATTTTTTAATTTTTTATTTTCCATTCTCATATCTGCTATAAGGCCGATGTATCCTTGAATTTCAAACATTCCTATAACTAATCACTGTATTTTACTCATTGAATAAGTAGGATAGGCTTCTACAAGCTTTCAGCTTCAGCCTATTCCTTTTGACCACATGTAACAATGACTAAGTGGATGTATGACTTGTAAAAATGTGAGTGATCAAATAAACTAAACTAAACTAAAGCGCCTGCGAAGCAGGCGCGATCTCTAGATGTGAGCGGCACGAAGGGCCGCAAACCTCTAGTTTTCACAATAGAAACGTGTTATACAAAATGTAATGCCTCAACTCTTAGTTCTCATTAGGGTTGGGGGGGTCCCCAGTTAAATTATGATTATTTTGGGGGGTCGTGGCCTGTAAAGGTTGAGAACCCCTGCGCTATAGGATATTTCCTGATTAGCCAGTGTGGCCGACAAGGTTATATTTTTGCATGTTGTTGTGAATGTGCGTGCAGTGCACCAACCCACTGATCTCTCCAAGCACAACGCTTCTTTCAACATCAGGACTGCACTGTTTCCGCTCTGTTCCTGTGTTTATACCAACATAATGTGTATCCATAGTTTCAAAAAGCATAATTTATCTACTCCATCATTATTTGTCAAAAAGAGCAGAAAGTAGGCTAGTTACGATGAACAATCTTATCTGCGCCCACGTCAGAGACAGACAAACTGCCAACCATGACTTTATATTAGATACCAGAGGTCCTCAAATATTTTTGGCTCAGGGCACCCCTGTAAATAACTTTTCCATCCACGGCACCCCAGAATGACATTGTGAAGAGGCTAGGTGTATTGTAGGTTGAAAAAGATCACACCAAGTACAGTGTAATTCAGGTTCGTTCTAAGTGGTGTTCTGCTAATATTATAGACCAGCTATGTTTTCACTACTTTTGCACGGTGCTCTTGTATGATGAAGTAGGGCATTCATTTACCTAAAAACATAACGTCGTTGTCGGTTGGAAACCTTGAATGTCCAAAACCGTTCATTTTGCATTTAGCATTTTAAAAATGAATGAAACTAGTGAAAACAGCCGATTTATAAGCACACAACACTTTGCACCGCGAGGCGTTGTGTGCTTGTAGATCGGCTGTTTTCACTACTTCTGTGTGACGGCCTTGTATAATGAAGCAGGGCTTTACTTTGCCAAAAAACATACAAATCTGAAACTTGGAGATACAAGGTTTCTGCCTGACAGTGACGATAACCTAGTTTCATATATGAATATACAAGCTTTTTGCCCCGACGGCAATGATACGGTATGTCCTTTGTTACTGTCCACAGCTTTTTCAAATGTATGACATAGGTAAAAAAGAATAAGCACTACCTAACGCACCTCTGGGGACATCTCATGGGCACTGTGATCATCTACAGATACATCGATCTGAAGCACACTCGTATATATTGTGCCAGTAACAGTGTTTATATTGCCACTCACCATCTGTGTCGGGCCCTATTAGCAGAACCCTCTTGTCCTCTTGTCACCGGGTAACGCTCTTATCTCCATTTTTGCCGCCCCCGGGGCCACAGCTCGCTGCGTCATTCATCCTTTAGTCATTACCATCGCTGCGTATGCCATGCGGCGGGCGATGTTGATGCAATCATCTGCTTGTTACAATTGGAATTTCCATAAATCTTTCACTTGAGGTGGAGAGAGGGCACAGCCGACGTGTCGATTATTTACAACCCCGGGAGCGTTTCTTCCGATAGGCCACGGAGACGCGTCGGCGCCGAGTCTCCCTCCGTTGTTGCTGTCCCGTGGCATTTCAGCTTATTGATCACTTATGTAGAGGGCAAATTAGGAGAGATTAACAGCGGCAAGGCGTAATCACTAATTCTGAACTTCGAAAGGGCATAGTTAGGCCATTCACAAGGCACACAAACCAAGAGGATGTCGTCACTGCCAGGGGTCATCAACATGTTCGTGCACTGACAAATGTGTCCTTACAAAGACTTGGTCTTGGCAAATTTTAGATCTTCTTAGTTCACACCATTATAATCTTATTTTGATCATGAGCAACAATTACTGAATGTCACGTCTCCAGTTTTTCTTCACTGTGAGAGTGTACAAATCGTACTTGTACTCTCTCATTTGTACACTCTCAGAGTTACAGGTCTGTAAAGTACATTTGTAAAGTACAGTACAGGTCTGTAAAGTACATTAATTTCATCCGTCTTTCATCGTCAAATATTCTGCAAAGGAATAGGGTGTGACGTGCGCACCAAGCAACATCTCCAGGTGCTCCCCTGAGAACTAGCCCCCAAAAAGTTGCGTGCACCCCTGGACATATGGACATGAACAGTGTGTCAAATACTTATTTTCCCCACACGGACATACCGGTACACACAAAGTTGCGTATTGGAGCGGTCGGCGTAGAGGGAACGAGGGGGAGTGAATGAACGGCTATAGCCGCCACAGAGCAGACATCTGGGTAAAAGATTAGGAGGAAGTGAAGAACATTAACTGGCACAAACCGCGACGGCGGAGGACCGCCACACGCCCGCCAGTCGCCAACTTATATCCCAGCTCGGGATTTCTTCTTCCCCACCTACGTTCCACGCTCTCAGACCCTGCGCACATAAATCAAGGAGCGGAACTGTCCCTGTATGATAGAGGCAAATTATTACAGCTAAACACACAAGAATACGGGATGATTAACGTGTCCGGGGTGCTTCTAAAGAGGTAGACGGAGACATGATTTATTACCCTCCACACACAGACAGACTGAAATGAAGGAGGGATGGGGGGGCAGACTGAATACATTGAGTCTGGAGCTGCTGCGTGGTTCCCTCTGCAGCAAGAGTGTCTCCATGAGAAGACGGTTACAGTCAAGAGTGAACAGAGGAACACTTGGAACACACAGCCGCCGAACACACTATGGACGGATGTCTGGGGAGGTTAAATGGTGTATGTCTATCTTTTAGGCCCTCTCGGGAGAGCGGCCCATCCAGGGGAAAAGCCTGAAACACAAATAACGCTTAAAGCACAGCTGTTTGTTTTCAGGTTGAGAAATTCTGGCGTTCTTGATCACTATAGAGCTATAGGTACCGCCGTTGGTCAAGTAGACTTGGGCCTATTAGTAACAATAAAGAAACCTTGTTTTGGAATTTGACTTGGGGCGTGGCTCTCAGACACACAATTATATTGTCGTTGTCGGGTGGAACCTTGTATATCCAAGACCTTTCGCTTTGTATTTATCGTTTTAAAAATGAACTAATAGCAGTTTTAAAAATGAAAATAGCAGATCTACAAGCACACAACGCCTCGCACGGCGAGGCGTTGTGTGCTTGTAGATCGGCTGTTTTCACTACTTTTGTGCGACAGCCTTGTATGATGAAGCAGGGCTTTACTTTGCAAAATAAATTACAAATTTGAAACTTGGAGATAGGTTTCTGCCCGACAGTGGCGATATACAGGAACTATAAACATGCGATTGGAAATTGCACGTGTGGTTGCCGTGACACGAGTCAAACTTGCAAATATATCTGTATCTGTCAGTCCTTTTCCCTAACGAATAAATGTATATATATTAAACTATGTAACGTATCTCTTAGCAAAATGCAAGGAATCGATTCCCGATGAAGCTGGTAGATTTGACATTATGGCCCGAGTCCGTGCCACCAAAACTGTGGGAGGAGTAGCACGGCAAAATAAAGTTTATCTATAAGGGAAAGATGAATGAATGAAAGGATGGATGGAATAAAGTCAGACATTCATTGTTTTTTGGCCAGTCAGACATTCAAGTACTACATTCAAGCCCTGCAGGGCCAACCACACTAATAGTAGATATGCAATATAAGATACGGGTACCGGTAGCTCAGTCGATAGAGCTCTCGCCTTTGGACCACAAGGTCATAGGTATGACCCAGCACACCGGCAACTAAGCTTATTTAGTGGCATGGTTTAGACGCGGCTAATCGTACGGCGAATACTGGGAGCTGATGGTACGTAGGTGTGGTGCTCCACCTCTGCATTCCATCTCCCAGGGGTCTAGTGCATTGTAACAGCTGATACTGACAATAACTAGAAAGGAAATATAGCCTATTGAGGGCATGGCACTACATTTTCAAATAAAAGGATTTATTGGCATGAGAGAACGTGTGTTTACATTGCCAAAGCAAGTGTCAAAATAGGATAACAGTTGAACATGGGGAATGTATACAGTTGGAGGGGGTACAGCATTATGTAAAAAGAGCTACCGGTATATGTCACATGTTGTCGTTATATATATTATATATGGTATAAAGCTTTTTGAGACAAATAGCAGCAATCTGTTGCAGTCACTTTGGAACAAATAGCAGCATTTCTTTTAATTTTTTTTAATGTATTTATTTATTTTTTCAATATGATTTAAATAGTATACCACAAATTCATATTTAAAATGTATTAACGTTAGCAGCTCTGTTTATGTGCAGTAGGTCTAGATGTCGCCCAATGGTATGCAGTCCTTAGGGTGGTTGTATTCCATTCATTAGCCTTCTTGTATCGCAACATTTCACAAATCTTGCTGCTGTCCGTGTATTTCTCCCATTGAGTTTTTTGTTGTTGGTCATGTTCTCAAACACACTCCATACCTTCAGCGCATACACCCAACTAATGACTCTTAGTACAATGGGATATAAGAACCCTCCATAACCTGAAACTGTCCATAACCTGTGATGTTTTCTTTGTTTATGTTTCAACAATAATTTAAATATCACAACTTGACAATGTAAAAGTTAACCACATTAACCCCTGTCATCCCTTTTTGGGATAAATTGTCTACATTTGTCAAAATAGACTTAAAAGCTAGATAGGTTGGAGGTTGAAGCATTGCTCCTTCAGGGCATACAAGCACCATGGATTTGTTTATTTTCTGTTGGGGAAAAAATGGACTGGTGATGATGGCTCAACTCCCCAGCGGGCATTTGGGTTACAGAGAGAGAGAGAGAGAGAGAGAGAGAGAGAGAGAGAGAGAGACAGACAGACAGACAGACAGACAGACAGACAGACAGACAGACAGAGAGAGCAGGGATTGAAGCGTAATAACAGAAGAGAAATGTCATATTTGCATATCTCAGAAATACATCACAGGACAGCCGTAAAGGGGGCTGCACACAGTTTTGCATATTGAGAGAAATTTCCGGTGCTTTGTGGAGAGCCGCTGTTTATGTGCAATATTTAAGCGCAAGAAGATAAAGGTCACGCCGAGGAGGGGAGCGAGGCACGCAGCGCTTTGACTCCTGGAATTAAAAAAGCTGAAACGCAATGAGGGAGATGAGTGTTTTCATAAAAACACACCTTATGACATATGTTTGGGCCCCACACACAAACACAAAGTAAGACGCAGATAAAGCTAGCAGCGTGCGAGCACACGCTTGCGTGCATACACCATTCACACACGCTGAACCCAAGCATACAATATTCTGGGCATGTCGTAATAGGTGAAAATAGACAAGAAGTTGTGGAAAATAGACGATCTACAAGCTGCATTGTGAGCTGTATATTGTCTATTTTCATTATTGACAAACGACAATTATATGGGGTTGGAAGTGGTTAAAGTAGTTTGAGTCACGTTGCGCGGAGGCAGTGAAAAGTAAAAAAATAAATAAAAGAAAAAGAAACTGCAACAAGGATTAGCGCATTAATTAACACTGATTCACGCATCAGCCCGGAAAACTTTTTGGCCAAAGCATTAAAGTAAGTATTTGGTGTCGTCTCTAGGAAGCCTGCGGACACACATGGGTCTTTGTGTTTTAATGAGACAGTCAGTCAGGCCTCTCCATCCACTACTTTATTTAAACCCATCTGGTCCAGTCACAGTCAGCCAATATCTCAATTAGCGCCTTTCCTCCAACAGGTCTGCACAGAAAAGCCCTCTGTAATGTCTCTCCCCTCACCGTAAGGCAACCAGCACTCCTCTACAAATAACAGCCACATCGTGTTGACATCTGATTAAAATAGATTAATTAATTACAGAGCGCTGAGCCTGTTGTTGGTGATTAATGAAGCAGCGACGCCCAATCAGTTCAGCGAACGCAAAGACTGATTGGCTCTCCTCTCCTCTCCTCTCCTCTCCTCTCCTCTCCTCTCCTCTCCTCTCCTCTCTCTCTCTCTCTCTCTCTCTCTCTCTCTCTCTCTCTCTCTCTCACCTGAGCACTTACTTTACTGCTAAACCTTATGTGACCTATATGCGATCTTCTTCGCTATACATGCAGCTTTTTGCAACAATGCAAACGATCTCCTGTTCTTTCTCAACCTGAGCTTTGTGCAAGGGTTAATGGAAGTGGAGCATGGGTCATTGTTGAGAAATAAGCCCTGACACGGTGATTAGAGGCATTATTTAGAATGAACCCATAATGACCTGTTCCCCATTGATTATCCTGCTTATTAAAGGAGAATTTAAGCCTAGAAGGCTATCATACCTTTAAAAGTACTTATTTGCTCCCCCAAAGAATGGTCCAGATGTTATTTTTTCAAAAGATGCAATATAGTCCATTTTGGGTCCATCTGCCCTATACCCGACCAGAAGCGAAAGTCAATTTCTTCGCTAAATGTCTGCTGTAGATATTGGACGGGTTTCCCAAAGTGATTTTAGCCCTTCGTAGGTCACGCATGGTCGTAGAGACCTAGCCCTGACCGTCATGTTTCCGGGTTTACATGGGTTCGGGCAGAGCGACTTATTTAGAACACTACAACTACACAAACATTCAGATTTCACAAACAAAGTGCTTAATGTCTCACACCTGTCTAAATACGGTACGGCATTCTATAATTACTCGTATCCTCCGTGTTCTTTAATAAGAAGCCTTTTTATCTGATCGTTTTCTGTGTTTCTTTGTATTTCCTGGTGTTCCCCATGCGCCCCAACATAATGGACACTGAGATGTG
Organism: Nannobrachium achirus; assembly: GCF_963921795.1. Classification (NCBI taxonomy): domain Eukaryota; kingdom Metazoa; phylum Chordata; class Actinopteri; order Myctophiformes; family Myctophidae; genus Nannobrachium; species Nannobrachium achirus. The sequence goes on from NC_137828.1 coordinate 45,994,681, forward strand.
GGCGTGGCCTTGCAAAAATGGGTCCGGAAATACATGGGAAAACAGAAAACGATGGGAACCTCACGGTTCCCAAACGGCCGCTCTGCCGGCTATCTCTACCCCTGAGCCACTGCCACTCTACTTAATAAAGAAATTAATACCAAAAGTAAAAAACAAAAGGTCTCCACCAGGCCAGGCGTCCTGGTGGTGCTATAATAGGCCAATGTGTTCTTCACCAATCTTAGACCTTTCATGGTGCCACCATGAGGCTGATTTGAACATTTTGTAGTGTAATTTCTTCCTTGGCCTTTTGCGAATGTGCGTGCACAATTTCATTACAATTGCACGCTGTGTTCATGATTAGAGTCATTTTGTTCAAAACGGATCAATCCTGCAAGGTTTGGAGGCCAATCAGGATGGAATATTTAATATGGGACAGATCCGTCTTTATCATATGACTGTAGAGATACTGTGTACTGATTTGTGTTAATTTTGGGTAAAATCTGAAGGAATAATATCCAAAAATGTGTCTTACATAAGTCGGCCTCCTGGTGGCGCTATAAAAGGCTGATGTGAAAAATGCAAGGAAAGGGTTTTTCCTTGGCCTCTAGGGAGTGCGCTTACAAATTTTGAAACTGAGCGGTGGAGTTATAGGTAAAACCACGAATTGGCCTGTTATAGCGCCACCATGAGGCTGATTTCAAAAAATTGAAGTGGCATTTCTTCCTCGGCCTAGTGGGAACGTGTGTGCGCGATTTCATGTTAATTGCACTCGGGATTTGAGGCATTTTGTCCAAAACGGACCAATCTTAAAAACTTTGAAAGACAATCTCAGCCAATCAGGATGGAATATGGACAATCAGACAGATCCATGTCGATCACATGACTGTAGAGATACTGTCTACCGATTTGCAGGAGTACTGGCCAAAAGGTAGTTTTGCACAAATTGGCCTCCTGGTAGCGCTAGAACAGGCCCATGTGAAAAATGTGGGGCAGAGGTTCTGAATTGGCATCCAGGGAGTGTGTGTGCTCAGTTTGGCAGCAACCGGGCCAACGGTGCCGGAGATTAGCTGGTAACAAACCTCAAAAGGAGCATAATTAAGTGTTGTAAAAAGTGTTATTTAACACAAAAATTGCCCAACTATTTCTAGGTAAAAACCTCCTTATCTGCATGTTGTCGACTGCAGATAGGAGGTTTTTACCTAGAAATAGTAGAAATGGTAGATAGGAGGTTTGTTATTGAACACACATTTTTCTTTTTCATTTTCCCAACAAAGTGAATTTTTCAGATAGGAGGTTTTGCATTTTGGCCATCGATGAGAGGATTAAATAGGATTAAATGGGATTAAACCTGTCAAATTATCTACTGACTTACTCCAGACATAGGCAATTTTATTTGGCTTAAGTAAAAAACAAAAAAACTATGTGACGTAGGCCAAAAAGAAGGAGCCTATTTTGTCCCATGTCACACTAGGGAGATTATGGGGAGGCCATTATACCAAAAGGGAATAGCATGATCCTTTTCAATTACTGTAGGAGATATGCGATTTTACCAGAGGTGGCCAGACTGGCCATAGTGTCATGAGAAGCTCACTTTGACAAAAGTATTGTTTCCCCCAATAATTACTTAGGCCATTTAAGAAGGTGAATATAAAAAAGGAGAATTTCGGCCTAGAAGGCTATCATACCATTAAAAGTACTTATTTCTTCAAGCTCACTACTACTTACTTTTGTGTGACACTGCATGAAGTAGGCCAGGGCATTCATTTACATTAATTTAAAAAGTGAAATATGGAGGTTTCGGCCTGACAGCAACAATGTGGGGGAATCTTCATGCAGAGAAAACAAAGTGCTGGGTGGGTTATCATCTGATGACTCAAAGACGTGTTTCACCAACAACTTGGAGCTCAATACACTTAAGACTGCTGGAATGAGAAGTGATTGATCTCCGTTAAGAACTTCCCCTGCTGATCAGCTGATCAATGCTTCACATTTACATGCAGCCCAACACATGGTCAATCCTGACCATGTGGCTGTGGTGTCTATAAGCCCTTTCAATAACCCACTATCCATCCATCCATCCATCCATCTTCAACCGCTTATCCGGAATCGGGTCGCGGGGGTAACAGTTCCAACTGAGACTTCCAGATTTCCTTATCCTGCGCAACTTCCTCCACTCCCTCTGGGAGTATACCGAGGCGTTCCCAGGCCAGTCTGGAGATATAATCCTTCCATCAGGTTTGCCACGGGGTCTCCTCCCAGTGGGACGTGCATCGAGGACCTTCCTAGGAAGGCGCTCGGGGGACATCCGTACTAGATGCCCGAACCACCTAAGCTGACTCCTTTCCAAGTGAAGGAACAGCGGTTCTACTCCAAGTCTCTCTCGTGTGATTGAACTTCTCACCCTATCTCTAAGGGAGATACCAGCCACCCTTCTGAGAAAACTCATTTTGGCCGCTTGTACCCGAGACCTTATACTTTCGGTCATGACCCACACTTCATGACCATAGGTGAGAGTGGGAACGAAGATTGCTCGAAAGACAGAGAGCTTTGCCTTACGGCTCAACTCTTTTTTTCTTCACAACAGTGCGATTCAGCGACTGCAAAACCGCCTGCTGCTCCGATTCTCCGGCTGATCTCCTTCTCCGTCTTCCCCTTTCTCTCACTTGTGAACAAGACCCCGAGATACTTAAACTCCTTCACCTGGGGTAATGTCTCATTCCCTACTTGGACTGCACAATCCATCGGTTCCCTGCTGAGAACCATGGCCTCCGACTTAGAGATGCTGATCCTCATTCCGGCCACTGTACACTCCGATCCAGTGAGAGCTGAAGGTCTTGGACCGATGGTGCCATCAGGACCAAGTCATCCACAAAAAGCAGTGACTCAACCTTTAGCTCACCAAGCCTTATACCTTCTCCACCACCACTTCGCCTCGAGATCCTGTCCATGAAAATCACAAACAGGATAGGTGACAAGGCGCAGCCCTGGCAGGGGCCAACCCCCACCGGAAAAGAATCCGACTTATTACCGAGCACACGGACACAGCTCTCACTTTGGGCATACAGAGATTGGATGGCCCTCAACAAGGTCCCCCTCACTCCATATTCCCGCAACACCTCCCACAGAACCTCCCGGGGGACCCGGTCATATGCCTTCTCCAAATCTACAAAACACATGTAGACCGGATATGCATACTCCCAGGCCTTCTCCAGGATCCCTGCCAGAGTGAAGAGCTGGTCAGTTGTTCCACAACCAGGACGGAATCCACATTGTTCCTCTTGTATCTGAGGTTCGTATGGTCTTCCAGAACAACTTTGGTGCTGCCCGAAAGTCCTTCTCCATGGACTCCCCGAACTCCTCCCACACCCGCTGCTTAGCCTCAGACACAGCTGTGGCTGCTGCCCTTCGGGCCTGTCGGTACCTTGCAACTGCCTCCGGAGTCCCTTGGGATAACATATCCCAATAGGCCTCCTTCTTCAGTCGGACGGCTTCCCTGACCACCGCTGTCCACCAGGGTGTTCGAGGGTTACCGCCCCTTGAGGCACCTAAGACCTTCAGACCACAGCTCACAGCTGCAGCTGAAGCCATAGAGGCCTTGAACATTGCCCATTCCTGTTCAATGTTCCCAACCTCCACAGGGATGCTAGAGAAGTCCCGCCGGAGGTGAGAGTTAAATTCCTCCCGGACAGAGTTCTCCTCCAGACGTTCCCAGTTCACCCGCACTACCTGCTTGGGTTTGCCGGGTCTGTCCAGAGGTTTGCCCCGCCATCGGAGCCAACTCACCACCAGATGGTGATCAGTTGACAGTTCAGCCCCTCTCTTCACCCGAGTGTCCAGAACATACGGCCTCAGATCAGCTGACACGATTACAAAATCGATCATTGACCTTTGGCCTAGGGTGCTCCGGTACCAGGTACACTTATGAGCATCCTTATGTTTGAACATGGTGTTTGTTATGGTCATTCCATGGCTAGCAGAGAAGTCCAACAACAACTCACCACTCGGGTTCTGATCAGGGAGACCGTTCCTCCCAATCACGCCACTCCAAGTATCTCTGTCATTGCCCACGTGTGCGTTGAAGTCCCCCATTAAGACTACGGAATCCCCCACAGGTGCCCCATGCAGGACCCCCTGCAGGGTATCCAAGAAGGCCGAATACTCTGAGCTGCCACCGTCTATAATAACTAGGTGTGAAAAAAAAAAAAAAAAATCCAGGGGAGTACAGTATCAATATTTGCCTTTGGGATGTAGTGGAGTATAAATAAAACTATTGAAAACTGGACAACTTTATTTTTTACAACAAAGGTTCAGATTTTAGATTGTTGCAACCGTAGGTTGCATTTAAAAACCTGCCCTGAAGGATATAGCTGACCTGTTCTGACATCACGTCATGACGTTGCAAATTAATTCCGTCCTTGTCCCTTTTATGCCCATATATGGAGATCCCTGATGTCACCAATATCACCCCAGCTCAGCAGAAGAATATAGCTGACCTGTTCTGACATCACAATGACGTTGCAAATGAATTCTGTCCTTGTCCATTTTATGCCCAAATATGGAGATCACTGATGTCATCAATATTAAACCCATATCTGGAAATGCCCATATATGGACATATCTTGCCAGTCTCATGTGGTCTATGACATAAGACATCTATGATGTCAGACATCAGTCAACTCCATATTTGGGAAAATATGGCCACATTTTGTCCAACCTAAACAACCAACCAGGTCTGAGCATTTATTTGGTCAAAGTTGATCCCATGCCAAAGCGCCAACACTCGCCCAACCAGTCTGCTGTCACCCTCTTTGATTTCAGTGGATGGGGGATGCCTACAAGTGGCTAAATAATGTCTTTTTAGACACAATAAGCCGGCAATTTCTTTATTACTATTTAGGCTACAGTAACACTACTAGCCCCCATAAGTCAGACACTTAGCCACAGTACGCATGCCCCCACCCACTGAAATCAAAATCATGTAAAATGGCTAAAACTATAGAAAGCAGTAAAATGAAAACATTTTAACACTTGTCTTTTCTTTTGTGTAATTACAATCTAAAATATGAACCCTTGTTGTAAAAAAAAACAAAGTTGTTCTTTAAAGTGTTGAGAGGCGGTGGAAAGACTCTCAGACCCCCACCTTTTCTATAAAATCCACTTTTTAGCCAGAAAATGTTTTATTAATTCAAGTGCGCTACAGATGTGGTCAATAGAAAAAATGCCATTGACTCAAATTGCCATGTCTATAATGCCCCGGGGAAACAAATAATTCTTCGCTAGATAGTCAGTGTAAGGCACTTACGGTACAACACCAGAGAGATGCTGGTTCCAGACAGTGGCAGAATTGTTGATTTGTTGACACATTTCAGATAATCTAGTCGTACAATCTGTCCTGTTTGGCTGTTCAGCTGTTAGCTGTTATAGTTGCCTGAGAGAGAGAGCAAAGTGACTACATTGTCAGCCGTGCCAACGTTGAAACCCAACAGTAATGCATAATTTATCTTACAACAAATCCAGGCTTGAACAGGAAAACACACCCCGGTCCCCCCAGGAGAACACATGAATATTCCAGAGGCACGTTACCCTGGAAGAGTTCATCCGGGTAATTATGAATGGGATATTATCCCTGTCGGGATGGAAACCTTGTATGTCCCAAACTGTTACTTTTCAGGAAATGGAGGGGAAAAAAATATTCTGTGTCCCAATGGCTCCGAAAGTAATTATTTAGTCACGCAATGTTGTTAATGGTTTTCGTTGGTTAAATATTTATGAAACCCACAGACACACTTAATCTTTTCAAACCTTCCATCCCTATTTTTTTTTCTTTCCTTTTTCTTTTTTCTTTTTACCAGCTCAGTGGCCTTGAGATTGGGAGGTCGAGGTTCGACCAAAGACCAGTGCCTCCTGCTTTTGCACTCAGAATAAAGGGCTGGATTGCGGGTAAGTCCCTGTGGCATACTAGTGTCATGTCCAGGGGATTTACTTGTACATCAGGCTGCCTCACACTATAGAAACAGGAGATAGGCTCCTGCCATATGGGACTTTTTTTCTTTCTTTCTTTTGCAAACTATCTGCCCTTCTCAACACTTTTGTGACAACTGTCAAATGACACAACAAAGGGGCATTCTTTGGGATAAAACAAAAATCTAAATCAAAATGTATTTTAGGCAGATCCAAGGTTTTTGCTGCCCGCCAGCAACAATACGGTATTTCCCTTCACCCGTGTGTAAACAGAATAATCAAGCACTCTGAATATCACGGCTGTCAGGTGTAGACCTTGTATGTCCAAAACCGTTCCATCTTTATAATACAAATTCTAAAATAGTGAAAATAGAGGATCAAGCTTGTAGATTTTCTATACTTTTGTTCGGTATTCATTTATTAAAAAAAAAAAAGAAAATAGTGGTGCAAACACGACACACATGCATATTTCCTTGTATGGGCCGTTCTGTCCGAGACGTCAGTTACTTTATGTGTTTGAGCATGGATCTCCACACAAAGTGAAAAGTAGGAGCGGTTTGCACCACTCCTACTTTTTTTTTTACAACACAACAAAAGGTTGAGATAAGGAGATACAAGGTTTCTCCCTGACAGCAGCGGTATTGTGTGGTTGTTTGTGCACCTGTAATGGCCATAGCAGACAGACACTACAAGCAGGCTGAATAGAGAGAGGACAGACGTCTGCTCTGTGGATAAAATACAAACAAAATTCAATCAACATTGAATGTTTTTTCTTTCTTTCTTTTTTTCAAAGGATCACACTCCGATTATGTACGCCTTGCCAACAGTGTTGATTTTGACGACAAATGTAGATCTAGTTTTAGTCATAGTCTTTTGAATAAAATTCTATTTGGATTTAGCGTCTAGACAACTCAAACAGAGAATGAGTGAGCATAAAAGCTCTATTCGAAGGAATGATCGGGATTATCCCGTCGCTGTCCATTTTAATGATTGTAAACATGACATGTCGAGCTTTCGCTTTATAGGCATTGAACAGGTTTGCCTCCTCAAGAGGGATGGGAACCTGGATGTCCTGTTGAAACAATGTGAAGCGCTCTGCGCATGGATACACCACCTACAAACTCTTGCACCTAAGGGACTTAATGACGAATTTTGACTTAATGTGATGCTGTAATGTATTCTAACTATTGTTTTTTCGTTTGTTTTTTTTCATTCTCAATCAAATCTCTTGCCTGAACAGTGAATTGCGAGTGTTTTTGTACAAATTAAAGATTTCTCTTCTGTATTTTAT
>NC_137828.1:46006914-46011914 GCF_963921795.1 Nannobrachium achirus
TAAGCTAGTGAAAACAGCCGATCTACAAGCACACAACGCCTCGCACCGCGAGGCGTTGTGTGCTTGTAGATCGGCTGTTTTCACTACTTTTGTGCAACGGCCTTGTATGATGAAGCAGGGCTTTACTTTGCGAAAAAACATACAAATTTGAAACTTGGAGATACAAGGTTTCTGCCAGACAGTGACGATAAGCTCTCTCTCTCTCTCTCTCTCTCTCTCTCTCTCTCTCTCTCTCTCTCTCTCTCTCTCTCTCCTCAGTGGTCCATGTGTAGACTGGGGGGAGCCACAAACAGGAGATTGAAGGCATGTTGTTGAAATGCCCCCCCAACCTCCCATTACTAAAAGGATGCTCTTCCCGCTTCCCTTGCCTCCCGCCATCCCAGAGCCATCTCCATATCGCTGCTGCTGTGGTGCGCCAGAAACCTTGTATCTCCATGTTTCCACTTATTACGTTTTTTCACCTTTTTTTTAGCTGTGCTAACAGCTCCTACATCTGGCTTTGTCTGTTTCTCCCGCGTCTGTTTGTACGTATGGCCAGGGTCACATCCGGCCAAGCTTCACGGGACGCTTAATGAAATTAACTCGTAAATAGCATGGCTCACCTCATTTATTCCCATGTATTTCCTGTCAATGAATGCTGTGCTTTCTTCGTGTGTGGCACAGGAGTGTTACGCAAAAGGATTTGAAAATAGCTGATATACAGGCTCACAATTTGCCTATTTCATTAAAACAAATATTAATGATAAAAAAAAAAAGGTTTTGGACATACAAGGTTTCCACCCTAACGGTGAGGATATGAGCTCCCCAACGGCAGAGGTAATATTTTGTGACTGAAATTCTCTGGCTATTAGCCGCCGAGAGGAGCCTCTACAATCAGTGAGGCGGGGGACGCTCTCTCTCTCTCCCTCTCCATCTCTCTCTCTCCCTCTCTTCTTGCAACCCAGCTGTTATCTTTGAGCCAAAGAGACAAGTGTCACGCACGCACGCACGCACGCACGCACACACGCACGCACGCACGCACACACACACACACACACACACACACACACACACACACACACACACACATACACACACACACGCACGCACGTGTGCGCACACACACACACGCACGCACGCACGCACGCACGCACGCACGCACGCACGCACGCACACACACACACACACACACACACACACACACATTTTTAGGTCTTTTTAACTCACTGGAATATATCCAATTTTCACTTTTATTTCTACTCCATGACATCTCAGAAGCAAATATTGTACTTTTACTCCACTACAATTATTTGAAAACTTTAGTTACTTGTTACTTATATGTACATTTTGTCCATTTGAAATTAGCTGATCGACAAGCTCACAATGCGTTGCGATGCTACTTCTAAATTGCAGTATTGATACCTTTAAGCAAAAAATATTGTTATGGTTGTGAGGACATCAACATTTTTTGGGGGGTTATTTTTTATTAATGCAATTCTAGTTTACCACTTTTTTTGCCATTTTTGACACTAGCCCTCAAAATAACCCAACATACTGTAGGCTAGTTGATCAGTTGTAGATCTGCTGGTAAAAATCAAACCTATTCATCTCAAAGTGTTTCACACATTATGTTCTTATGGAAATGGTCCTCAAAATGTCTTATTCTGATATTCTCCTGCTTATGAGGGCAAGTGAGCTCACATGAGGTATAAGCATACACACATACGCACGCACACACACACACACACACACACACACACACACACACACACACACACACACACACACACACACACACACACACACACACACACACACACACACACACACACACACACACACACACACACACACACACACACACACAGTGGTGCCTGTGGCACAGCGGTAAACTCCCCCTCTCTTCATGAAAAGCCATGCGTTTGTGCGTGCGTGCGTGCGTATGTGTGTGTGTGCGTGCGTGCGTGTGTGTGTGTAAGGAGGCAGCGGAGCAGAGGCTCTGGGGAGATGAGGAGGAGTCTGCCATCGTTGCTTTACACGCCAATACTTCACCCCACAAGCAATAAGTGAAGGATCACAGCAATACACTGTGTAACCAAAAAACACACACACAACACCCAGAGCACTACTCAACCAGAGAGAGAGAGAGAGAGAGAGAGAGAGAGAGAGTACAGAGAAAGATACAGAGAGAGAGAGCGATTCAGAGAGACAGACAGGGACAGAAAGAGTGATATGGAAGGAGAGAGAGAAAGAGGGAGAGAGAGAGATATACGGGCAGAAAGCAAAGGGGATATGGACGATGAAAGACAGACAGACAGACAGACAGACAGACAGACAGACAGACAGGGGGTGAGATCAGTTCATTGGCCTGGGGACTGGGGGGGGGGGCTATAGCGTCTCTGTCAGGTGACAGACTGCACAGGCCCTCTGGGGCCCCGGGCGGAGCAGAAGGAAAGCACCTCTCCAAACTGATGTGTTTACCACAGCCAAATCCCATTGTCGCTGCCATGGCTCCCCGGGAGGTGCGGGGAGGCAGGGGTGTCGCACCAAAAATTCTGGGCCCTGGGTACAAGCATTCACACACATTTTGTGCTTAACTATTGAAAAATAGCTACAAGCTATACAAGCTCACAGCATGCTGCGAGCTTGTATATCTGCTATTTTTGGGGGGGGAAATGAAGATTTGTCTTTCCTTATAAGGTTTTTTGAAAAACCTATGTTTCTATGTCAGTGGTGCTCAAACATTTTCATATGAAGGACCCCCAAAATGATATGTATTTGGCCACGGAACCCCATCTCAAAATATTTAGTTCCAGGGACCCCCCAGAAGCAAAATTTGAGATACAAATGTTTGCTTAAAAAATACATTCAAAGATTTGCACACATTTTCACGACTTTTCAAAAATAGCAGATCTACAAGCTTGTAGATCTGCTATTTTTCAATAGCTAAAGTAAAAAATAATGAAGGCCCCTCCCTCCACCTTGGGCACTAGTAACTCAGTCCCATGCCCCCCCCCCCTTTGTGACACCCCTGCATGGAGGGGAGGGAAGGGAAGGGAGGGGTGCCGAGAGCAGTAGTAGTGGGACAGGAGAGGGAGCGTTTGCGGCGCCATTGTGCGTCACCTTTTTGTCTACATTGCCTCTGGGGTGATACAGACGGTAAATATGTTCTGGGACTGTTGCTGTAGTAGCAGCAGCATGCTACAGTACAGTCCCAGAACAGTCCCCTCCTGAAGGCTGGCCTCATGAAGATAGATTCTTTTTTTTCTTCTTTTTTTTCCAGAGGTGGAAAGTACATTCACTCAAACACTGTACAATGCTGAGGTACTTTTGTATTTCCATTTTTGAACATGGAAAATAGCTGGTTTCCAGGGGGGGGGGGGGGGGGGGGGGGGGGTCTTCAATATGTCTTGTCCTTGGCAAATGTTAGATGTTCAGTTTTTACACACCATTATAATCTTCATAATACCCAATTACTGCATGTCAAGTCTCCAGGTTTTCTTCACAACATGTTACTACAACACTATGGCACATTAGGAGTACAAATCGCCACTGTCGGGCAGAAACCTCGTATCTCCAAGTTTCAAATGTGTATGTTTTATTTTTATTTTTTTCGCGAAGTAAAGCCCTGCTTCATCATACAAGGCTGTCGCACAAGTAGTGAAAACAGCAGATCTACAAGCACACAATGCCTCGCAGTGCGAGGCGTTGTGTGCTTGTAGATCGTCTGTTTTCACTAGTTTAAATCGTTTTTAAAATGATAAATGCAAAACGAAGAGTTTTGGATATACAAGGTTTCCACCCGACAATGACGACATAGTACTAGTGGTTCTCAGATGTGTTATTTGCAAGGACCCCCACAACTTTGATTTACAGACCTGTTATGGTCATTCAGGGGCAGGGCTATTAGTACAGGGGCTACAAATTTTGGTACCACCAAAACATGTCTCTAGTTTATTTTTTTATACTACCGATATTCAGTGATTGGGTCTAATGATCAAAACAAGAACATTATAATGGTGTAGAAAATCTATAAAAAACTAAACATTTCCACGCTGTGACAAAATGACCCCCGGCCACTTTCATTATCACTGAATACACCTTTAATTGATGTTATCACCCGCTAGATTCGGTGTCCCGCATTAACTTTAATATACAGGGAAAAAAAGCTAAAAATGAATCCGCTTTAAGTAGCATATGAAGGGTCAAACTATGACTCATCACTTTTCATTCTTTTTTCAAACACTAAACCGTAGTTTTTAGGAAGACATGTAGGAAGACAACAATGTAAAAAACTTACGGTCACCTTGGGTGGTACCAATTTGTGAAAATATCAGTATAAGCCCCTGTTCTATATATCTCGTTATGTGTTGCTGGTAAAATTATTATTGTCATTTTCTATGTCCGCGGCAAAAAATTAATTTGAACAAAAATGTCCACCACAAGCCAGCATGGAGATGACCCCTGGCTGGTTGACAATGTGCCGCCGTAGCTAGGATGGGTAGAGAAGGTCCCAGGTTTGATTCCCCCGCAACCTTTTCATAGATTCCATATGTTTCATTGTTTGATAGCACAATCATCAGTGTATTTTGGATTCGTGTCAATTTGTGTTTTCAGATATTTAATCACTTGAACCGTCAATACTTAATAAACTTGACCTTTCACTCTGTACTTGGCCAACACACTTGGCCTGCTATTTTTTACCTCTACACCAAACCTATTTGCCGAAAATAGCCGATCTACAAGCTCTCCTCAGAATAGGATGCGAGGGTTTAAGTTGTTAATTTAAAAGAATGACCCTATCACAAAAGATTTTGGCGGACCCCATGTAGTAACTCTGAGGACCCCCTAGGGGTCCCGGAGCCCCTGTTGAAGACCCCTGTGTGTTTGATTTTTAAGAGCAGCATGAGGAGGAGGAGGAGAGAAAGAGAGAGAGAGAGAGAAGACAAAGAGAGCATTACATCTATCTATCTATCTATCTCCATTATTATGCACATGTCTGGTTGTGTGGTATAGGTGTG
>NC_137828.1:46019414-46056914 GCF_963921795.1 Nannobrachium achirus
TCTAATGTGGCTCCCTTTGAAAAAAATGTGGACACCTCTGTTCTAAACATTCTGTATGCCATCACGACATTTTACACTCCTGGCGCTGATCTTTCTGATCTTGATTCAATGATCCATTATTTATGACTCTTGTGTTCTATTGTTTTGTTTGTAATGTCTATCCTGTCATCCGTTTTGTTTTGTTTTTTACGTGTTTTGTCACATTTTATATTGTTTGTTGATTTGGTTTCTGTTTTGTTGTCTAATGTTTTATTTTCTTTGAAAATGTCTATTCACTGTATCATTGTGTCTCATCTCTTCCTAAATAAAGAATTTCAATTATCATCATAATATTTTTCTTTTGGTATTTTGAAAGCACAATAGAGCCGATGATGCCCAGTGGAGTTGATATAGTCAACAGCTACTATAGTCAAACGCGCTTCTCGATAATTCAAATAAGCAGAAAAGAAATCGATAGAAGAAAAAAGGAGCAAATAAATAGGAAGAGAAAGAGAGACAGTGCAGTGTAGGCAGGGAGAGCAACAGAGCGGGGGTGGGGGAGTGGACGGGTGGGTGTGTAGATTTATAGCGGTGTGTGTGCGTATATGTGTGTGTGTGTGTGGGGGGGGGGGGGGGGGCGTTGATTGATGGCTGTTTGACCAGTGGGTTGCTGAAAATGGCCGCCCTGCCACCGTTATGGTCCAGCAGAGAAAATGAGGCCTCTCTCACGCACCCATCCATCAACCCCATTTAGAGGCTCGTTGGGGCCCGTAAACGATTGTGTGAGAGTGTCAGCGTGTGTGTGTGTGTGCGTATGCGTGTGTGTGTGTGTGTGTGTGTGTGTGTGCGTGCGTGCTTGCGTGCGTGCGTGCGTGCGTGCGTGTGTGTGTCTGTGTCTGTGTGTGTCTGTCTGTGTGTGTGTGTGTGTGTGTGTGTGTGTGTGTGTGTGTGTGTGTGTGTGTGTGTGTACACTGTGCTCAAGCAGTCATTAGACCATTGTATCAGTGATGGGTGCCAGCTAGCCGTGTGAAGTGCACTGTATGTGCCTGCCTGCTTGTGTGTGTTTCAGTGGGTTGGTGGGTGGGGATCTCAGCGGCTAAAGGTCACTCTGCTAGCAGTGCAGTAAGTAGTATTCGTGGTGCTGTTAATATGATTGGTGGTCAGACTGTGATAATAATGGAGCTTAGTGTAGATGTAGTGCACTTCCACTGTAGTACACTACCATATTTGTATGACCCATGAGTCTCACTCCACTCCTCCACGCTCAAGGTCCACTAGCTCTCTAGCGAGGGACCTCCAGGACACAAACGTACAAAAATGCATTAAAAATTAACCACTTTAGCTCCTAAATCAGGGGTCTTTTCAGGCCAATTGTACCCCTTAGTTGAGAGAGAGAGATGAAGCAGGGACCCCCACAACCCTTTTGTATGGTTTCATTGTTTGCACAATCCTCAGCGTATTTTGGGTCCATGTCAATGTGTGTTTTCAGATATTTAACCACTTGAACCATCAATACTTAATAAACTTGACCTTTCACTCTGTACTTAGTGTGCTCTTTGCCGATCTACAAGCTCACAATGCCTCACAGTGCGAGGCGTTGTGAGCTTGTAGATCTGCTATTTTTGGCTAAAGATTTTTTTTTCCTATCACACAAAGATTTGGAGGCCCCCCTGCAGTGAGGACCCCCTAGGGGTCCCGGATCCCCTGTTGAAGAACCCTGTCCTAAATAGTTAATGATACAAAACCGCCTTCACTTGTACAATGATGCCTGAAGAAGGTCTCTGTGACCGAAACGTTGCATAAATAAAGGTGTTCCTGCTGTGCGAGTGCAGACGTTGTGCGGGTCAATGTGTTTTATTATATCCCTGGGCTACGCAACTGTCTCTGAGACGATCACAGACAATCAAGTGCAGTGAATTAACCATAGAAAAACATCAGCCTCATATTAAGGACCTTTGGGTGGCATGGCTGAATGGTGAGAGAGACTGCGTGGGGAACCGCAGGTACTCGGTTGTTCCAGGTTCGATTCCAGACCTAGCCAGCAATTGTGTATATAGAATAATGGCTGGTCGAAGTATCCCTGAGCAAGACACATAACCCCTAATTAAGGGTGCCGTGATGCATGTCCAGGGATGCGGCAGAACACTTTGATGATATTTGGAATTCATCAATATCACTTCAGTTTAACCACTTAGTAAAACAGACCTGAGTAGCACCGTACTTGGTGTGTTCTTCTTCGATCTACACCAAAAACAACAGATCTACAAGCTCACAACAGTTGTGAGCTTGTGGATCTGTTGTTTTTGGTGAATGTTCCCCCCAGAATAGGGATGATGGGGATCAAGTTGTTACTTCAAGTATAAAGTTATTCTCAATCTGTCCTATAATGGAATCGGATATTGTCTCAAGTTTCCCTCCTGACATACATGTTTATGTACCCAAAAATGTAAGGTGCTGTAGCCTAATCCAGGTGTGCCGTGGAGGAAAAGGTTATTTACCGGGGTGCCCTGCATGAGCCAAGTTTGAGAACCACTGCCCTAATTGCTCCACATTTAGTTGTGGTCAGTGATCAGCTGGGTGGAGCTGAAACTGAATGTGCCCTGCTTTAGAGTCTAAAGTATGTGTCTAAAGCAGGGGTCTTCAACGTTTTCAGGCCAAGGACCCCTTAGCTCTGAGAGAGATGAAGCAGGGACCCCCACCACATATCGTATAAATTGTGTTGCAGATGTACATTATTTTAGACTTGACAGCACTATCATCTGTGAAGGTTGGATTAATGTGTATTTTCATATATTTAACCACTTGAACTGTCATATACCTCTGTGCCAAAAAATATCTGCTATTTTTTGGCTAATGTTCCACTAAAACTAGGGATGTTAGGGTTCAAGTGATCAAACATGATCACACAAAGATTTGGCGGACCCCCTGTAGTAACTCTGAGGACCCCCTAGGGGTCCCGGACCCCCTGTTGAAGAGCTCTGGTCTAAAGTTTAGACACATACTAGGTAAGCAAAGGTTCAAACCAGTGACTTTCTTATTAGCAGACGACCTCTCCCGACTCACGTTGACCCGTATTTTCATCTATCTATTACCTCACAGATGACCTACGCATGGCCACGGCACAATTACATCAAACTATATGCTGCGTGAGTCTGTTTCTTATTACGGACTGCAGTCCGCCTGTTGCCTGTCGGCCATCCGAAGCCATTCAGGGGCCTCAAACTCCGCCTGTTTGGTCTCAGAGGTGCTTATACTCCCGAGAAGCTAGACAATTTATCTCTGAGACGAGCAAGCAAATAGGGTCTGCAGAGTGGTCTGCAGGCGTATAGCGAGGCGCCCTTTTCCTCTGTTCGCAATTAAGCTTCTGTTCTCTTTCCGGACATCAGTGTTCGGCTCAGTGAGCTGGGAAAGTAGAGGTCGAGGGTCCTCCTCTGCGGGACACGGGGGACACGCGGGACCTGTCACTGTCAGTGACATTTTGTCCGACATGTTATTAAGCACTTGAACCGCAGCATCAACCGCTCTAGGGGGTCCTCAGAGTTACTACAGGGGGGCTGCCAAATCTTTGTGTGATAGGAACATGTTTTTTTTACATTAACCACTTGAACCCTAGCATCCCTATTCTGAGAGGAACATCAGCCAAAAATGGCCGATCTACAAGCTTGTAAGCTTGTAGATCGCCTATTTTTGGCAAAGAGGTTTGTAGAATATTTGATGGTTCAAGTTGTTAAATGTCTGAAAATACACATTACTCCAAAAGGATGACAGTGCTGTCTAAGAAATCTATGAACGTTTTTAATCTGCAACACAATTTTATACAATATGTAGTGGGGGTCCCTGCTTTATCTCTCTCTCAGCTAAGGGGTCCCTGGCCTGAAAACGTTGAAGACCCCTGTCGGTGGGGACAAAGTACAGTTGTAATTCTAGCCAAGTTACAATTTAGGCATTTAGCAGCTTACATCAGCAATTTTCAAAATGTGTGTTGACATTTTTAATAAATGGGACTTTTACTTATGGTACTTAAAGTATATTTTGATGCGTGCTTGTGTGCATGCATGCAGTCATGACTCTGAGGGAGATCGAAAGATCGAATGTCAGTCATTATTTTTTGTACCAGCTCCTGAAACAACATCCATTATTTTATTTTAGCTATTCAAAAAGAGCAGATCTACAAGCTCATAGTGCGGCACTCTGTGACATGAAAAGATAGAAACATTTCGTTTTTCATACTTTTACTTTTGATACTTTTTTCCATCACTGCCCTTTTCTATTGGCTGAAGCCTCTACACTTCAACAGCCATGGGCAGCAATGCTATCGCTTTGTCCAGGGGTCTTCAACGTTTTCAGGCCAAGGACCCCTTAGTTGAGAGAGAGATGAAGCAGGGACCCCCACAACCTGTTCATAGATTCCATATAGTTTCATCTTTTTGACAGCACAATCATGTCAATTCGTGTTTTCAGATATTTAACCACTTGAACCGTCAATACTTAAAAAAACCTTGACAATTCACTCTGTACTTAGTCTGCTCTTTTCCCCCTCTACACCAAAGCTCTTTGCCGAAAATAGCCAATCTACAAGCTCGTAGATCTGCTAGTTTTGGAAAAAGTTCTCCGAATATGGACGCTAGGGTTCAAGCGGTTACTATAAATGTTGAGCCAGAGCTGCACCGACTTTCAAAAAAACATAAATATAGTAAATATAGTGCAAAGATTCCGCTAGCCTTATATTTAGCATTTGTACAGTTCGGAGACTTGCGGGCTGTACTGGTGACATATTCCAGGGCAGCATGGGGGGTTGAACCCTAAGACTCTTGAAAATGTCAACATCGATGAAATACATCTACGAGAGTCTTAATCTAAGGCTATAGTTTGGTAGTTGATGGTTCTTCGTGGAACTGTATGACCACCTTTATTCCAGTATGGAATGAATCAACCTGTTGCGAAACGTCCGATTCAAAGAAATGTGTTTCTAATAAAAATAAAAAAAATGGCTGTTAACGGACGGAGAGAAGGAGAAGGGAGGGAGGAAGGGTTCTGAAACAGCATCAGTTGGATTGACTGGCAGCTGAATTGATGTGCAGTCTGTTATTGTGGCGTGCTGGGACCCCTTGTTCTGCTAATAGTGCCATTTGTTCATAGCCAGCCCTCCCCCGATCGATAGAGAGGAGAGAGAGAGACACACACACACGCACGCACGCACGCACGCACGCACGCACGCACAGGGGTGGTGGTGGGGGGGCAGAGAATCGGAGAGACAGGCAGGCAGCCAGGAAGGCAGACAGACAGACAGACAGACAGACGGACGGACGGACGGACGGACGGACGGACGGACGGACGGACGGACGGACGGACGGACGGACGGACGGACGGACGGACGGACGGACGGACGGACGGACGGACGGACGGACAGACAGACAGACAGACAGACAGACAGACAGACAGACAGACAGACAGACAGACAGACAGACAGACAGACAGACAGACAGACAGGAAAAGCAGTTCATTGTGCTCTCAGATTCAAGTACACGACTGTTTTGCTCTTTCCAAATGTGATGCTTTGTATGGTACATGCTAATGTATGGTACATGCTAATGTATGGTACATGCTAATGTGAACCTTTCAGTCATTTCCAAATTATGCATCATCGTGAGTCCTCATGAGGGGCTTATTAAGGCTAGAGTCATTTTAAATATGATGATGGTTATTTGCCTAAGTGGTACATTTTACCACAGTGCGGACATTGACAATGTCTTTGCACCTTTACATGAATACGGTAATTATGTCTGCATGTTTCTGTTGTGCGTGCATGCATGCGTGCGTGCGTGCGTGCTTGTGTGCATGCATGCAGTCATGACTCTGAGGGAGATTGAAAGATCGAATGTCAGTCATTATTTTTTGTACCAGCTCCTGAAACAACAACCATTATTTTAATTTAGCTATTCAAAAAGAGCAGATCTACAAGCTCATAAGATCTACAAGCTCATAGTGCGGCACTCTGTGCCGCGATATGAGCTTGTAGATCTGCTATCTTTGAAAAGTCGTGAAAATGTGTCCAAATTTGGATAATATATATTTTCTAAAGCGAACATTTGTAACTCAAATCCTTCTTTCTTGGGGTTCCTGGAACAACATATTTTGAGATGGGAGTCAAACACATAATTCAATGGGTCCTTGACATGAAAAGGTTTGAGAACCACTGACATAGAAACATTTAGTTTTTCAGAAAACTGTTAGGACATTTGGTCGGTCCTCAGGTCTTAAAGGTCTCTTAACCCTTAACTCTTCCCACGCTTTGAACGTTAACGTTCGCCCCATTTTTTACAGAACCTCGATGCCAATACGGCGCTCGTTCGGTTCGTTCGTCTGATGACTGTAAGCTGATGAGGGGTCGCGCGGCCGTCTACTGTAAACACATTTTCCGCGGTGATGGTGTAAAAAATCCATTATGCGTTAGATCAACGGAGAACAATTCACTTCCTTGTTGATTTCCTCCGGCTGTAAGGCTCTGTGGCCAGTGACTGGTCTTCTTCTTCTTCAACACATAACAGGCAAATTCACATTCATTCTCGCATGACGCCGCCCTCTGCTGCCTGGCAGACCAAAGTGCACTATTGCACAACCAAAAAAAAAAAAAAAAAAAAAAAAAATGTCTGTCTGTCTATCTACTATAACGTCGCCAAGGTAAGCCGCTTTTTGATGGCGCCAGACCCAATAAATAAATAAATAATCTGGCAGTAGGAGAGTTAAGTGCTGTTCGGGTCATCTTGACCCGTTTTACATTTTCATTTGGAAAAAAAAGGTAGAAGTTAAAAATGTTTCCACCTGAAACTCACTGGCCTTAAAGATTCTTCTGAGATGAACATGTAAAAAAAATATTTTTGCACTACACCCATGCTACACCCCCCTCATATTTTTTGAACCTTAAGTGCTGTTCGGGTCATTTTGACCCGGAAGCAGAGAAATACACAGTATTATGCCAAAACACAGACACACAGTCACCCCCACTTCTAACACCCCCCTTCCGAAGCCCCATTCCGAACCCTCCCCCCCTTCCTATAAGCATGAGCAATATTGCCCAGTATTAAATGAAGTAGTTTTTTTTACATGGATTTCAGCTAAATCAGTAAAAACGCCTAGCTCTTTCAGTGTTTAATGTGATATAGCAAAGCAGAAATGCAAACATTTACCAAATATATCATATGAATTGTTTGGTATTGAGTCAAAGTCAATGTATCATGATGATTTGTTAAGTTAAAATTTATATTAGTGTTGTTTTTTTTAAACCAAATATCCACCGGGTCAAAATGACCCGAACAGAACGAAGGTGTAGTGAATCTGAACAGAACTTAAGGGTTAAAGTGAAAACTGGACCTGGACAGATATTCGAAACCTTCTGAGATTCTGCCAATAATAATATATCCTTTGGGACACACATCAGATTTTTTTCCACACCAAAGAAGGGAATCGTGTGACATTGATCCGCTTGTCCTATTCGCTCATACTAGGACATGGCGCAAGTGTAGTCAGAAGAATGGACCTTATTAAGGCCTACCTTATGCACCTTGTGTTCTCTAGGCTGGGTGCTCACATCAAGTTGTTATCCTGCAAGGTACATTACTAGCATCTGGCTCTCAAAGAGGAACACAATCCAGGGAGCATCAGGGTCAGTTGAAGCTGAACTCATGGCAAAAGGGCTGGTGGCAGCCCATCTCAGAATTGAATTTTCCTATTATAAAAGGATCTCCTGTCTAGAAGAGTTTGTGGAGATGTGGGGGCAAGGGGACATCTTGTGTATGGCTGTCACGATTAGGACATTTTACATGACGATTCCTTCCTGAGAAGTGCATTACCATGGTAACCAATAGCCAGCACGCTACTGCGAGCGGGAGTGAGGGAAAAGACTCAGTTTCCCATGACGCCTTGCGAAATATTGTAGTCAGGACATCCGGACGTCCATTGACTGTATTTATCATGGCTGCAGAAAAATCGATACATCTCTGATTATTTTCCCATATTGTGTGTTTTGTCAAAAGGGCCTGTTTTCTATGGACCATAACTTACACACAGATCATCGCGGTTGTATTTTATTTTTTTCTCTGCATGAAAGAAAAGACGTTTGTCGGCCGCGACCGGGACCCTGCACGTACTGTACATAATGGACACATGCTGTGAACACGGAGCCCTCGAAAATCAGGTAAATACAATAGGAAAAAAGCCTTGGCAGTAATCTACATTAGTTATGGCGAAACTATGGCTGTCAAAGTGTTAATTGTCAATCAAATAATTTCGATTAACGATTAAATTGTGTTTTTTTGTTGTTGCCAATTACATTTCTGTTTGGCTTGTAGGCTTTGAAGTTGCACATGGCACATATGACACATAATCCTAAATATTCAAAGACATGACTGAAATACTTGACATCTTTATACTTCAAAAAGAAAATTGATCTACAAGCTCACAGCGAATCGCATCACGACGGGTTGTGAGCTTGTAGATCTGCAATTTCCACTATTTTTGAAAATGTTTGAAATGATATGAACATTTTTCATCATGGAAACGATTGTGACGATTATGACAAAATAACTGCGATTATGTCAAATAATTGTGATTAGACGATTATTATGTAATAATTGTGACAGTTCTAGTCTTGTGTAGCATTGATCAAGAGTCACTAATTGTGTCTCTCTAAGGAAAAAAACAAAGTAGTGCATGAATGTGTTTTTAATACTGACTGATGTAGGTATGTTTGAGTGTAAATTAAAGGTTATTATAGGCTAAAGGTGCCTCCACACCGAAAATACTACAGGAGACTTGTTCAAACTGTTCACAGACTGCAAAGAACTGCAAAGAACTGCAAAAAACTAAGCACATTGAATTTTCTAGCCGACTGTATGCCGACTGTAATTACTGTACAGTTTTGCGCATGCGCACTGTGTTGCCATATCGGCTCGTTACAAGCGACTTTGATCCTGTTTTCCTATAATGTTGCTAGTTGTGGGTTACTTTTGTTTGGGCATGTTTCTGAATTGTAGTTGCTTATTTGGCCTTGCTTTCAACATTCTTTTAGAAAATAGCTAATGTAATAGAGCTCAATAGGTGAAACTGGACGCTCCTTTAGGCTTTGTTTTCGTAGACCTGGTCGCTTGTTTAACTCACAGAATCTGGCAACCGAGGAGCAGAAGCGGAGATGCTTCCTGTCCGGTGATTTCTTCTCCTCACACCAAAACAACACACATCACTATTACTAGCGTTGCCTTGGAGTTGATTAGTATAGGAAATTGAGAGTTGAGATTGTGAATATGCTGTTTAGTTAAAATATGCAACGGGAAAATGTCTCTAGCTTATTTAGGCTTGGTTTTGCTGCAGCAGTAGCAAACTAATGGTCCATTACAACTCGCTACAATTCACCGACGTGCAGGGGCGACTCTACACAACTGAGCAAGTCCAGTCTTCCAGTTTTCCGTCGATAACGTTCCCGACCCGCTGCCGAAAACCTACCGATGAGCTCCCGTTCGGCAACAGACGCTTTCCGCCGCCTTCCGCCGCCGATTCGGCCACGAATCTGTTTGGTTAAAAGTGGCCTTTAGTTAAAGGTCATTACTAGCACTCTGGACGTCCCTATGTTGGACATTTATTTGTATTATAGGCAAACATTTCTGAAGATGTGAGAGAGTGTTCTTTCAGCTAAGCTAATAACACATGATGAGAGTAGCAGTGAGCACCTCGAGCAGTGAGGGTCAGAACGTGTCACATCGCAACGTGTTCTGATCTTGTAGATCTTTTTTTTTAAATTGCAGAGGATCGAAGTGGTCATTTTGCTGGGGACCCCCTAGGAACCCCCCCTAATTAAAGGACCCCCGGAGGGGCCCTCAGACACCACTCTGAACAGAACCGGCTGTTCTATTGAACCGCGGCACTGATTGCCTTGGACACGTGGGTCGCGCCGCCCATCCCTGCAAGTTAATAACGCCACCAAGCTAATCCAGCTCTAATGTAATCACATCTATTCAAATGTAATCTAATCCCCCATGCCTGCTAATTCAATCTGGCTGATCAATTTATACGCCCTAGCTGGGTTGTCATGGTGACAGCTGAATCCGCGGCTGCCAGAGCTGAACACAATGCAAACGGATAGGTATCTAGCCGGGGCATGTTCACAGTTCACAATCAATCGATGCCTGTCCATCTTATTTAGATAAGCGGTTTATTGTGGTGCAATTAAATTCATTTATTTACCACTTTCAACATGGCATCCCTATTTTGGGAATGTCATTATAGGTAAACATTTTCAAACATGTTCTCTTTTTGCCCCCCAAACGCATAGCGAGGATCAGGATAGTGGATCTACAAGCCCTAAACGTGTCGCTTGGCGACGCGTTTAGAGCTTGCATTATGCCTATGGCTGGCTGGCTGGCAGGCAGGCAGGCATTAGCTTAAACATGAGCAGAGAGCGGACACATAGCCTACAACTACAAAAATAACTGAATACATAAATAGACCTTAATAAATAAATAATAGTTTTGTATTTTGAAAGCACAGTAGAGCTGATTGTTGTATCCAAGAACAACGCACACGACTAGTTAGGTGAGCTGAACATGGTCATGTTTACTGTGGAAAAAGGGGTAAGCTGGGAACGGTACGCCGGTAACAGCACGTAGCACAACAATACAACAACAATGTTCAGCATTCATTTACATGCTCAATGTCGTAACTTCCCAAGTGTCGTAAAACCCTGGAGCCAACGGTGCGCCCATATACTTAACATTTTCCCCCACTATAGAAAACCATGAGTCACAACCCCAACATCCAGTTACAGAACAACACAGTACACCAATGCCTTCAGAAATCTGTAACATAGTCTTTGGGATAATCTGGTTGAGCCCAGTGTCAAGCGGGCCGTGCCACGGGCACCACCGGGTGGACATCGGGTGCCAGAGGGTGCATCGGCACAACTCGGTGGACATCAGGTGCCGGAGGGCGCACTGCGGTCAAGTCTATATCACCTGCTACAAAGTCAAAGTCAGTGTCACGGGCATGGGAGCCTCCGCCCCCATAGCAGCAGGTGGTGGCACTCTGCCAATGCTGCTGGCATACCAGCGCGACCCATCAGACAGGCGGAAGTTGGCTGGTCCCACAGCTGGTCAGTAATCTGCGTAAGCGTGGACCAGAAAGGACTGCAGCTTGTGGCCCCGGTGGGGGCAGCGGATGCGGAACCAGTCTAGGATCCTCACCCTCCATGTCTTGACAAAGCGCACCTGTCTTCTTCCGCACATTCACCAGATTTGAAATCCACGGTGCCGCGCTGACTGGCTCAATTATGCCTGCCTCCAAAAGGTAATTGAACTCTCCAGCCACCCAGTGGCGTCGGTTCAGAAAAAGCTAAGGTATGGCAACATGACTGGAGTCTTGCACACGCGCGAAGCACCAGTCATGTTGCCATACCTTAGCAGCAGGCATGATACATTTATTTTAAGAAGTACATTTAATTTTTTCCCCCCGTTTCTATGGTTTCTTGGGCTGGATATGGCTGATAAACTTGGCATGTTAGTAAACGTGCCACAATTAACATTAACAATAATGCATTGCACCCGTGCAGCTGACCTATGGAACCTGGGAATATACGATCTTATCAAGATGGGGAGAATAAAAGTGTGGAGAATATAATTATAGCCTAATACCTTGTTAAAGTGACCATTTTGTTACATTTAGCATTTGTAGTTATTTCACTGTAATTTAACAACATAATAACCAGCACAGATAGACAAAGAGACATTCATGGATTTACCGGTATATTTAAAAGTAACTTTTATTATGCAGCTGCCATACCCCTGCCATACCCAATTGACGCCCCTGGCGTTGACTGGCTCAATTATGCCTGCCTCCAAGAGGTAATTGAGCTCTCCAGCCACCTCGTCACGCAGGGGCTGAATGACAGGGTGCACATCCCGGTTGAGGAGGAGCTGGTGGTTAAAGGCCAGTGAACAGTCCAGGCCATTGTTAGGGCCACAGCAAATAGACGTGATGGAAAGTGAGCCCACTGTAATCCATGAGTGCAAACCCTAGGTCAGTGAACAAGTCCAGGTCCATAAGATTAGCACCGTGGCTTGCTACTTGGAATGTGAATGTCTTAGTGCCATAGCGCACCACGGAGCTGAAGGCCCACAATATCAATCCTGGCTATTTCCATAGCCTTTGAGGGGCACTTTGGATGATGCAGCAAGCGTGTGGTGCGGAAAAAAATAGGCGACTGTAGCTGCATTTAAGAGGGATGCGTTGGCCCCAGTGTCAAGTAATCGATTTGAAAAGCCATTTCCACAGCCTTATTGAGAGTCAGGTCATCTGTTCCCAGTTTCTGGGGACATTATCAATCTCTCACGAACCTTTGGGTTGTTTGTGTGCTCGGCCAGCTGGTCTCTAATCATTTCATCTTCTAATTCTCCAAACTTGCACAGGCTGGCCAAACCCCTCAGATCGGCCACATATTGGTGAACTGGGGGAAATCTCGCTTTTTCGAACGCACATCATTTCTCACTTAGGGTTAGGGTTAGGTTTGGTTGTCGAAAAGATGACTTGTAGGCTAGAAATAGCGACACGCTCCCGGTGAACTGCATGGCTCACATTGTTGGCTCTGGCGAAACAAAATCCTACGGAGGATAACACTTTGTGGGGCTACGAAACTGGCGGCCAGTATTGTGACACAGTCTGCGTATTTTGCGGCGGTCCCGAGAGTGGAGAATATCAGCTGTCCTTCCATGCCAAGGCAAAAAAAAAAAAGGCTGGCCGTCAAACGAGGGCTGGTGCGTGCTCGTTGGTGCGTGCTCAGCGTGTGTGGGGGACATTGTGTGCGTGTACGCACCTGCAAGTGGCAATCAGTGCGCTGCCTTTGATCGGCCAGAGCAAGCATCTTTCAGAGTCAGACAGACATTTTTTTTTTTTTTTTTTTTTTTTTTTTTCAGACACTCAGCACAGAAGTGCGTCGCTGTTCTAATAGCCGGTCTACATGTTCACAGAACTATAGGTCTACACCTTTAAAGTTTGTGTGCGTTCATGCCAATGTAAGTTCTACATGTTTAATGTTATATACTGCAGCTTGTTGAGCATTGTCTAATGCCTCATTCACACTACAGATATATAGTTGAACGTTTAGCTTGGTAATTCAATGTAATCTCAATGGAAACCAGCTTTAAAGCTTTCAAAGCTTTGCTTGGAGCGTCTCCTGTATCTTTAAAGCTGGTTTCCATTGAGATTACATTGAATTACCAAGCTAAACGTTCAACTATATATCTGTAGTGTGAATGAGGCATAAGACATTATTTCATTACATACCGGTATATGATAATGATGATGTGTGCAGGCACTAGTCTAGGCCTTTGTCAGATCACATTATTTGTAACTGTAATTCATATATATTCATATATATTCATATATGTTTGTGTAGCTGCCTGTATGCTGCTTATGGGGAACACACACCGGACGCGGAGGCGGCGAGGAAGCGGCGCGTCAAAACATACGGCCCCATTATTTTCAATGAACTAACCCACACCGGCGGCGTCAGACGCGTGCAGCCGTGGGTCTGCCGCCTCGCCTGCCGTGCCGATACGCTGCTGTTCTATTTTTCCAGCGTTGCCGCGCGGTGAACATGTTCTTCCATGGTTCTCCCACCGGTGGAAATGGATGTGCTGTGTGGCAGCGCGCCGCATCCAGTTGGGGGTACTGCGAGGCACTTCACGTGCGTCGGCACTTCACGTGCGTCGGCACTTCCAGTGTCTGCTCCCTTTTAGGATAGTTAAGCATTGTCATTGGTGGTTTCATTTCATGTAGCCTATACAGTAATGATGACGTTGTTGTTGTTGTAATTATTGTATTACTTTCTATTATTGCAGACACCACACACCCCAGTGTACTGTACTGTGCTCATTTATTTAACCCTTCAGTAAAAACCCTTTGATGTCGAGTGGTCTGTCCTGCCTTCTGTGTTCTAATCGACTCCTCTGAGTGAAGCGGGGTATCCGGACCAGCCAAATAGTTTAATTAACACAGTCCTTGCCTTTAACCTTTAACCCTCACTAACACCAACGGTGCACTCTTACATAACACTAATGCCCAGTTTACTGATATAGTCAATAGCTAATATAATAGACAGACAGACAGACAGACAGACAGACAGACAGACAGACAGACAGACAGACAGACAGACAGACAAAATAAATCTAAACACAAAAGAAAAGTCAATGTGCTAATTTATACAATTTAATAAATAAATAAAACCTTAAATTGTACCTGACCATCTCTCATGTCAACAGCAGTGAACTCTAAAGGAAATGTCTCCCCCATAAATCAATATGTAATAATAACACAAGTGGATTTACTGTGTGTACACAGGCAAGATAAGGCAGTGTGTGTGTGTGTGTGTGTGTGTGTGTGTGTGTGTGTGTGTGTGTGTGTGTGTGTGTGTGTGTGTGTGTGTGTGTGTGTGTTCGTGTGTGTGTGTGTGTGTGTGTGTGTGTGTGTGTGTGTGTGTGCACGCGTGCGTGCGCGTGCGTGCGTGCGTGCGTGCGTGCAAGCGCGCGTGCGTGCGAGCTTGTCAGATGTCCTGGCTCTATATTAGATCATATATTAGATGTCCGTCTAAAACAGGGTTATGATTGGTCTAAAAGTGAATGTTTTTTCGACGGCTAAGCTTAAATTAGTCGCTGATTGGTTGTTTTTTAATAGCCGTTGACATAACGTTGTTTCGACGCCTGATCTAAGCTTAGCCATCTAAAAAGAAATTCACTTTTGGACGAGTTATAACCATGTTTTAGCCTAGCCGTTTAGACGTATTTTAGAAGTCTAATGGAAGAATTTGAGAAATAAACATTGTGGGGTCAATTTCTTGGTTCTCACAGGTGAAATGGTTGTTCTAACGTAGCTACACAATTGGGAAGTTGTGGTTACAGGTTAGGTTTAGGGTTTATGGTTTTAACCATTTTATTGTGACCGTAGGTCACTATTTAGTATGAAAACCTCCAGCTCATGTCGGTCCGTCCGTCCGTCCGTCCGTCCGTCCGTCCGTCCGTCCGTCCGTCCGTCCGTCCGTCCGTCCGTCCGTCCGTCCGTCCGTCCGTCCATCTGTCTGTCACACCTCATGCTTTTCTGAAATCACAATGATGTTGCAAATGAATGGCCAAGACAGAATTAATTTGCATTGACCTGTTCTGACATTAAAATGATGACTCGACCAGCTCAGCGTTCTCAACGGGCCTGAAAATTAAGGCCTGGCCCTAACTGGGCCGGCCCAAGGCCCCGTCTGGCCTTACTAATTAGCGTACATCGTATGCCCTACCCGGCCGAAAACGTCCATAAATGGGAATTTCCAGATGATGCCCTGTTAGGGCACACTAATACAATCCATCATATGCCCATATACTGTATGGAGATCCCTGATGTCATCAATATTAATCCCATATCTGGGAATGCCCATATATGGACATACTAGTCTCATGCGGTCTATGACGTCAAACATCTACAGTATGATGTCAAGTCATCTCCATATTTGGTAAAATATGGCCACATTTGGTCCAACTTAAACAACCAACCAGGTCTGCGCATTTTTCTTTTGGTCAAAGTTGAGCCCATGCCAAAGCGCCAGCGCTCACCCAGAAGTCTGCTGTCACCCAGGCGGATGTGTGCACGCGCCCATGTGCATGTGCCCTTAGGGTGTCTTACTGGTAGCATACTTAGATATGTGGCAATGTCACTCAATGAAAAATAACCAGAGTTGTATTGGTCGTGTCACACGGGTACACGCCGACCCAAATCTTTTTGAGCAGGCACACACACAATGTATTGATGTAAAACAACCCTTAAGTTCACACCTCAACAACGTTTTACAAAAGCTGTAGTGTCACACCATCTGGCATTAACATAGGAACAAGCCTGGATGCAGAGCAATGGTCTTCTAACTCCAGTAGTATAGGTGTTTAGCGATGTGCGTTTTTCATTAAATTAGTGTGCCCCCAAACATTAAATCACCAATACAAGACTGATCATGACCTAACTCAGGTACAATGTATGCTCAAGTAAAGCAAAAATACCTCTAAATTGTACTCTCTGTAAGCATAGTATAGTAAATGTACTTTGTTACTTTCCATCAGTGAACCCATAGTGAATGCAGAACAGATCAGCGTTAACAATAACATCCCTGCAGTGAATGGCCCTGCATGGAGACGCCGTCACGCATTCACACTCGCCATGAAATAGCGTTTATCAGCTATGTCCCTGTGGCCTGTTCATTCCACGCTACGTTAGATTGATTCCTCAACCCCGTCTCAGACGACACGTGGCCACATTTAAATCCACTCAAGAGGTCACAGCAGTGTGAACCAACTCTCTCTCTCTCTCTCTCTCTCTCTCTCTCTCTCTCTCTCTCTCTCTCGCACATTAAACTACATCTCCACGCTTGTAAATAATTAAAGTTTCAATATGATGTATTTAATTCCGCTCGGAAAAAGGATATGAAAATGTAATAACATTTGCATAATTGTGCATCAATTATACATTTGGTAGTTTTTTAATGAGTTAATCAGAATTTTGGTGGGGCAAATCCCGTCTATTGTGTCAGACGAGGGCGCGGGTGACAAAGCCAGAGAAGGAGCGACGTTTGTTGGAGTCGATGGCATATTATATGATGTTAAAAGGGCGAGCATTGTTGCGTTTCTTTTTACAAATAGGATAATGAGAGATGAAATGACACGAGTCGAGATCAATTTAGATTATGAGATCAGATTGATGGAAACTTTGGTTATTCCGGCAGTCAACATACTGTAAATAGATTGATTGATTGATTGATTGATTGATTGATTGATTGATTGATCGATTGATCGATTGTTTGATGCTTTCGACGAAAATGCACGTACTGTAGGCTACTTACTGTACATTGCGTCATGAACATAATAACCTGATTGTTAACCAGATTTTTGAGCGGTTCTCCTGGAAGGAGCTAAGCTCCAACATCTGGCTTTGTCCGTTTGTCGTACCCAGAGTCACATGCTTCGTGAGACACGAAGCTTGGCCTAAATCTGGCCAACATCTTTGAACAAAGCATTGACCAAGCTCCGCGGGACGCTTAATGAAATTGCCTCATACAAATAGCACCGCTCACTTTACACTAGGTGTGATTTTTATATTATATTAATTAATTTGGCTGGGGACCCTCTGCCCCTTCAAGGACCCCTGGGGGTCCCGGGACCACACTTTGAGAACCACTGGTGTATGGAATCTTCTATACTGTGTTAATTAACTTCATGATGACTTCACTGTGACTGTTGCTGTGCATAATGACATAAAGACCCATGGACATAAAGACACATGGAGTGAGCCTTAAGGGTTCTGTAAGCCTGCCAGTCCTAACGACTATTAGATGACAAGCGAGGCATTATGAGTTACTGTACAGTGCAATCGCATTGAATTATTCAAAAGACCACAAAACGAGTAGCGTTTTGACATCTGCTCACATTTCATGACTCACCTCCCCATTACATTACATGAACTTACTGTAG
Organism: Nannobrachium achirus; assembly: GCF_963921795.1. Classification (NCBI taxonomy): domain Eukaryota; kingdom Metazoa; phylum Chordata; class Actinopteri; order Myctophiformes; family Myctophidae; genus Nannobrachium; species Nannobrachium achirus. The sequence continues at coordinate 46,036,934 of NC_137828.1, forward strand.
CTGGCGTAGTCGGCAGCAACCTTGTCTCACATCAAGAGCCACAATAGCTCTTTATTTTCCATTTATGGAGTCCTGCAGTCTCTCTCTCTCTCTCTCTCTCTCTCTCTCTCTCTCTCTCTCTCTCTCTCAATTTTTGAGCGGTGGTAAACCGTGTGGCTGTGCGTGTGTCTGTAGCCACTTTTTCCTCAGCGTTTTTTCCATAGCAATGTGTGTGTGTAGCCTGTATTACATCACCAATTACATCCTGGACCTATATCCTAGTCTGAAGATGTTATGCAAGCACGGCCACCGCTCACTTCACATTGGGTGTGATTTTTCAATTTCAAAAGCTTTATTGGCATGATAAAATATTTCTTACATTGCCTAAGCATACAAATAACATAAAACAAATCAAAACATTGGACACAAGTGAACTATAAACATCCTAACAACAATAAATAATAATGAAAATAAGTAAATAACAAGCAAAGATACAAAGATAACAGTAATATGCCACATTTTTATCCAGATGTACTTCTGTCCACTGGCTGTCCCTCAGTTGATGACAACTCCACACATATTGTGCAGCAAAAACGGTGCATTTAGACTGTTCTCCCAGAACATATTGAAGTGACAATATATTAATGGTGGAATCAAATTCGTTATATTTTTCTTTAATTAAAATTAACTAAAGGAAGAATGAAGCTCCAATGTCTTTATATTTGTCACAGTGTAACAGGAAGTGTAGCTCTGTCTCCACCTCTCCTTGAGAACAGAGTGAACACAGTCTGTCTTCTCTAGGCAGCCAGCTCTGTTTGTGTCTGCCTGTTTCTATGGCCAGGTGGTGGTCACTGAGTCTGTACATAGTCAAAGTCTTCCTCAGTTTGGGATCAGTAACAGTGGACAGGTACTCTGCAACTGTGTATTCTCGGTTTAGGGCCAAATAGCATTCTAGTTTGCTTTGGGTTTTTGTTGTATTTTTTTTTGTTGTAATAGGTGATATAGTTTTCTTGTTGCATTTTGATAATCTGGTTCGTGGAGGTTGTTTTAGTCAGGGGAGGGTTGTAGTCCAGTCATTTTAGGCCAAAATTTGTCCAAACCTAGAACAAATTGCAATAGTAGCAAACTCAACTGATTTTGTATCCTCAATATGTCCTTAGTGAGGGAAAAAAAGTCCCAAGGAATCCCACCGGGGCAAATGTGTTTTTTTCATTGTTTTGTTACCCCTATGACACCTACTCGATTGCTGGCAGGATCACTGACGACACTGTATTTCAGAGATTGTGGCGCGCTCAGATTTTGAGGTAGCTCAAAAGTAAAGATAGCATTTGATTCAAGACAATCTCAGGTTTCCAATGGGCCCAACCATGTCATGTTAGCTCATTGGGAAGAGGGCTAAATACCTAATGATTCAAAGTTAGATGATTTTTTTGGCGAGAGAAATATGGACATCATCATTTTTCAAATGGTCCCGTGACCTTCCACCTCAATATATGTTACTGGAAATGGGTTCCATGGGTGCCTACAAGCCTCCCCTATACAGACATACCAGATTTATGCTAATCCCATGCAGTTTTTGGCAAGATTCATATAGTGTTTTGCAGGCTGTACAAATTAGTCCAGTCATTTTAGGCCAAAATTAGGCCAAACCTAGAACAAATTGCAATAGTAGAAAACTCAACTGATTTTGTATCCTCAATATGTCCTTAGTGAGGGAAAAAAAGTCCCAAGGAATCCCACCGGGGCAAAGTTTTGAAAACGACCTATCTACCTTCACTTACTATACACTACAATATAAAGGAAAAAATGACTGAAAAAAAATCTGCTTTAAGTGGGATGTGAGGGGTCAAACTAGGGGTTTGTCATCATGCTGAATCCATTGCAGGCATTTGTTTTGCACAAAAAACATTCTGTGGGCTAGAAATGGCCTTAGAAAACAATACACATATGGGTGCGTTTTCATGTTAGTCGGAGGCCTTAGGGTTTTTTTTTTCTCGTGCTAATCAGTCTAAAAGTTCAAAATTTTGCACAGATGTAGCTCAGGGCATGCTCTAATGATTTAGCTAGGGCGCCCGAGTCTGCGACCTTCGGGGTCACCACAGCACCAACAAAACTCTGAAAAGTCACTTTTCATCACTAAAGTCGATGGGAGCCCAACTTGGCCGCTGTAGCGACCCCGAATGTTGCAGACTCGCGCGCCCTAGCTAAATCATTAGAGCATGCCCTGAGCTACATCTGTGCAAAATTTTGAACTTTTAGACTGATTAGCACGAGAAAAAAAAACCCTAAGGCCTCCGACTAACATGAAAACGCACCCATACGTGTATTGTTTTCTAAGGCCATTTCTAGCCCACAGAATGTTTTTTGTGCAAAACAAATGCCTGCAATGGATTCAGCATGATGACAAACCCCTAGTTAGACCCCTCACATCCCACTTAAAGCAGGTTTTTTTTCAGTCATTTTTTCCTTTATATTGTAGTGTATAGTAAGTGAAGAGATAGGTCGTTTTCAAAACTTTGCCCCGGTGGGATTCCTTGGGACTTTTTTTCCCTCACTAAGGACATAATGAGGATACAAAATCAGTTGAGTTTGCTACTATTGCAATTTGTTCTAGGTCTAACCCTAAAATGACTGGACTATTGGTGGAGGTCAGTCTCAGGACCAACTGACTGAGGGGACTCTTGTTTATGTTCTCCTCTTGGCATTTTAAGGCTTGGTGATGGTAGAAGGTTGGGTCACTAATTTGAAGGTGCTTGTGAAATTTGAGTGCTCTTTTCTGAATGTTAATTAGGAGAGGGAATTGGCCAAGTTCCGCTCTGCATGCATTGTTTGGGGTTTTTAATATGTATTTACAAAATTCAGTGTGAACAGTTTCAATTGGGTGTTTGTCCCAATTTGAAAATTCCTGGTTTGCCAGGGGACCCCACACTTCACTACCATACAGGGCTATTGGTTCTCTCTCTCTCTCTCTCTCTCTCTCTCTCTCTCTCTCTCTCTCTCTCTCTCTCTCTCTCTCTCTATCTCTTTCTGTAGGGCAGACCATTGTACGGCCCGGGGGTCGTATGCGGCCCTTTGGTTCACTCTGACCGGCCCTTGTAGGGTTAATGGCAAATTACAAAATAAACACATAAACACATTTTTCACATTTTCTTTTCATGCATGGACTAAAGCTGCATTGCTTTTATTGTTATTATTGAAGTTCTTTATTCACGTGCATATGGACGCAATGCGTACATCAGTACGTGTGCGTGATCATTGGATGTTGTCTCAATAACAAGCAGGTGGTCAGACTGGTCAAGGCGACCTGCCTTACCTTACCCATCAAAAGTGGCAAAAAAAAATTCAATGCCGAATGCCGGGTTTTCAACAAAAATTTGACTGCTAAGGATTTATTTATTGAAATCGGAGGTAAAGCCGTGTGTTGGCCCGGCCCTCCACAATATTTTCTGTTGTTCATGTGGCCCCATGGAAAATATAATTGCCCACCCCTGGCGCAGGGGGTGTCACTCCAAATGTTGTGACTTCAGGGCTCTTAGCTGGGTGCTATGGGCAGTAGCCTCGCGTAGCCAGGCTTACTCATCTGCGAAGAGAAAAGCCTGGTGACAAGAGAACCAACTGGAAGGCATATTGTCTACAGGGTGTATGGGCAGTGGGGGTGGGACATGGGGCGGGTGCACAGATTGGTACCATAAGACTCAACTTCAAAGATTTAGCAACATATTTATCATCATAAAAGCAGAGAAAAAGGATGATCTGGAGAGAAAGTTTGACTATACCACTCTTTCCATCTTTGTCTCTTTCTTTTTCTCTCTTTCTCTCTCAACTTCTCTCAGGCACGCACACACGCTCTCACGCACGCACGCACACACCGCCCAGAACCTTCAGTAGTTAGTTTAATTGTGCTGGGTGTTGTACAGGCGCCACCATTGAGGCCAGTATCATTAAAAGACAATGGCAGAGCAGACACCATAGAGGAACAGGTATTATCCTTTAATGAATAGGGTTATAGGGCTTCATATCAATGTCACCATTATTTCAAGCTTTTGCCTCAATTACGGTAAATGAAAGATTTCTTTCCCGAATGCGAGAAATTTGCAGGTTTACAAGCTCACGTGTCACAGTGCACGTGTTGTGAGCTTGTAGACCGCATATTTTTAGATTAAAAAAAAAAGAATCATATAGCCTGTACGGTATTTGACTTGTAGATCAGCTATTTTCTGCGAAGACATACAGTTAAATACTAGACCTAGTAAAGAGTATATCGAGTTTATTTAGAGGTACTTTGCTTCATTCGTTTAGTTTAGAATATTAGCACATTGTAATGTAAAATAGAAACGATGCAAAGTTATTGTGCAAGACAAGGAAGACGCCAACAGGCTTACGTATTCCTTTCTTTAATAGAAGAGATCATTACAAACATACATTAAAAGTTCATTAAGAGCAATACAATACAAAATAATACAAGCTTAGAAGGGGACCAGCAGTGCGATAAAGGAACAGAAACAGAAAACGAGACAGAAACAATTGAGGAAGAATTACACATCAGAACTAAATCGGGGGGGAAAACATATATCTTTTTAGAAGTTTTTTAAATATTGCCAAGGATAGTGATGCCTTTTACTGATTCATCTACTGAGTTCCACAACTGAGGGCCTCTATATTTTATCAAAATGTAGGTTTAGTATATGGCAAAAGGGTAAATGAAAGTCAGGTCAGAAGTCAAACAAACATAATTGGGAATGTCTTTTGTATTATTTTTATTGGAACATAAAAACCAAGATTGAATTGTTTTTACCTTGTCTATAGACAACGATGAATATTTAATAAAGATATATCAGGTGCAGATGGCTCATGTCTATTAGACTGATAGATCATACTCAAAAACCTCTTTTGAATGAATGTAATGTAATTCGGTTAGATGTGATGGATATGTAGCAGCTCAAACAATATTACAGTAATTCATATGGGGAAATGTAACTATAATAAAGAGTTAAATGAGGCGAAGGATAAACCAGTTGACAGATTTCTCTCACTATACTAAGCATCTGTTTGCATGCAGTATCAATATGTTGTTATTGAGTATTTCTTCATGTGGTATTGGTTATTTGAATTAAAGCTGGCATTATTTATGTATTACGTTTTTACTTGGTACAATCTGTATGGTAATATGCTAATACAATATAACTTATTGTCATTGTAGGGTGGAAAATTTTAGCTCTCGCACAGGAGACTTGGGGTAGAACAGGAAAGTTACAGCTTTGATTGCAAAAGTAAAAGAGTATTTTATTCCACCCTCGTCAGAGAGTTGTGCTCAAAGCCGCTTTGTGGAGGCCTGCCTGCAGCCTTCCAAAATGGCTCATTAAACAGTTTGAAGATGACTTGATGACCTGTCTTCTTTATTACAATGGTTTTAATTGGAGGGCTCGGGTGGGGGGAAGAGAGAGAGAGAGAGAGAGCGAGAGAGAGCAAGCGAGCGAGCGAGCGAGAGAGAGAGAGAGAGAGAGAGAGAGAGAGAGAGAGATACTGTCCTTGGTCCTGAAGTAACTGTTACTGCAGTTGCTATCCTGAAGTAACTGTTGCTATCCATGGTCCTGAAGTAACTGTCACTGCAGTTGCTGTGCATGGTTCTGAAGTACTGTAACTGTTGATGAGGGTTGTAACTCCCATCTGCCTGCCTGAGGAGGACCCTGGGCCAGCTAAACTCTTACAGGGGAGAACCACTCATTTTCAACTTTGAAGTATGTCATTAATATACCGAGTTGTGATCAGTGACACCATGAAGATGTACTCTGCAAGCCAAAGAGTACACATTCATGATGTCACGTGAACATCATTCATGATGTTTTTTCTTATTTCCACACAACAGCTCTAAGGTTTATTAATGAAATAGATCAATGTTGAAAATGAGTGGTATTCCCCTTTAACCTAGATCCCCACTGACCTCCACAGCCATCCTCGTCCCCCATAACCCCTTCAGCTTCATAGCCCTGCCACACTCCTCCACCACCTTCACCTATTTACATTGTACTCGCCTCAACACCTACGCCTCCACACTCACCCACCCAACCATCCCACTTTCTTCTCTGCTACAGTATAGTGTTGATTTCGTCCACTAAAACTATGATGAAAAATGTTCCTTGACTACCTTTTTTCACTGACGAAAACTAAATAAAAACCAAATAAAAACTAACCTATGATGACTAAAACTAAGACTAAATATATTGTCAATTTCATCAACGAATAAAAATGGGACTAAAAAAAAGTTAGTGAGGGACAAGCGGATTGTTCCAGTAGAACTAAAAGACAAGTCATTTTATGTTTGGTTGCCCTCTGGTGCTGCAGGCATTCTGAGGCTCACAACGCGTTGCACTGCGACACGTTGTGAGCTTGTAGATCTGTTATTTTCAGCATGCAACCAAGTGTAAAATCAGGCATTACGACGCCATCAAGGCCTCCCGAAAATCTAACCCCTAGATCTAGCCTATAAATGCCTTATCAAACTGCCCATCTACCAAGTTGTCCTTAAATAACCCTGTGTGCCGCTAGCAGAGACAGCTAGAGGCTGTGCTAGTATGCTGGAATTAAGAGCGTGTTCATCTTCAGGTCCACAATGTCCACTCTATGTATTCCAGGAGGCTTCCCTGGTATTTACCCAGGCCATGACCCCGACCGGCAGGCCCAATAAGAGCCCCACATACCCCTGGATGGGGGGACGTCAATGAATCAATGTCAGCCCTGCTGACGCTCTGATTGTTTGTGCAGGATTAAGAGGCCATATCTCTCTGTGTGCGTGTGAGAGAGAGAGAGAGAGAGAGAGAGAGAGAGAGAGAGAGAGAGAGAGAGAGAGGACCCTCTGGGCGAGATGAGGATCAAGATTGTCATTTTGCAGCTGATCTTCCTTATCAGCTTGTGAATGTCCTGCAGCATGTGGGGTAAATTAGAGCCGTCATTAACGTTGGCTTTTCATTTTGGATGAACCAAACACATTGTGTTTTTTTACACAGCATGACGGCCTTCTTGACGTGTGGCAACAGTGTTACACTTTGCTGTTTGACAGCTGCTGTTGTCACTTGTCAGACAACGCTGTCTAGACTCTACAATGTTGTGTCAGAAGCTATATAATTATTATTACATTATATCTTTACAACTATAGCCTTCTCCATTATTCACTGGCACTAAATGGACTGACGATGCAGTAGACTGCAGCCACAGACACTACCGTACTGAAGCATTTTCCTTCACAGATCTGATCTGAAGGCAGTTTTTTCCTAATAAAAAGAGCACGCTAAAGTTCTATATAACCTAATTAGTCTGAAACACACACACACACACACACACACACACAAACACACACACACACACACACACACACACACACACACACACACACACACACACACACACACACACACACACACACACACACACCAAGACAAAATGTAGAGCCTTACAAAACCCAGCATGAAATCCTAACATATACTGTACCACTTAAAAACACAAAAACAAAAAACAATTATTAACAAAAAGAAAAACAGTTTGAAAGAAAACAAGAAAAAGCTATGTGATTCTGAGTCTGAAGGATAATTCTTTAAAGTTATACCATGTAACTTTTTTTATAAAACAAATCTTAAAATTGTCCTAACTGTTAAATCGCTAAAGTTTTAGAACCCCCACTCCGTTATTTTCAGCTTCTAAAGCCTTCTCTTTATATGTTTTCTATGATCCCTACCGGGGACCGGTTTTCGCGGAAAAATTGCGTCATCACACTACCGGCCAATCACAGCGAGGGTTAAACACTGCCCAATCAGAATGACCTCTGTTTTGCCATCATTCAGTTGGAAAAAGGTTCTGGAACGTCCATAGCTTTTATATGCTTTAGACATTTCTCCAGTGAGCAGTTTGGACTTATCGCCTGGATGCTCCTTATGGCAGTATGAGCCTGTGGTCTGACATTGGGCCCTGAGTACAGAACCAAATTATGCAGTCCTCCAAACAGCAATTACAGCCCCTAGAATAAAAACACAGCAGTAGCAGTTGTTTGAGTGGGATATACTGTACACTATGATCACTACTGCCTTGTTTTTCAAATGTGCCGGCCTTCGCCTTACAGTTTACAGCTCTGTTGGTTCAGTGTCTTTGAAGGAATATATATCTAGTAATTTGTTTTTTGTTTGGTTGTTTTCCAGTGGCCCTACAGGAATTTCTTAGTGATTGCTCAGATGTTTAATAAGAAGCCCAGGAACGTAATAAAAGTCCTAAAAGCGAGCAAAACACGTTTTGTAAGGAAAACAAGGCTTTTAGTGCTTTTAAGTTAATCACGGTTTACTCAAATGTACCTCGCCTAGACACCATATATATGTGGAAACCTTGTAGGTCCAAAATCATTCCTTTTTTATATTATGAAAAAAAGCCTTTTTAAAACAATGACAATACAGATCTACGCATCACGATGTGACGCATTGTGAGCTTGTAGATCAGCTATTTTCACTACTTTTGCTTGACACTTTTGTAGAAGTTGGGCATTAAATGACAAAAACGTTGAAAATTTGGAGATACAAGGTTTCTGCCTGACAGCCACGCCAGTGAGGGTTAGTGTAAATACATGGTTTTGTGCACGAGATGCTTCCAACATTAACCCCCAATCCCCCCCTGCCGTATTTTACATTTAGGATAAGCAATCTGGTCTAGGCTGCGGCTATAGTGGTATAAGAACACTGGCTTTGCGCCTCTCTCTCTCCCTGGCTTCAGAAGTTATAGCGGGTGTAATCAAAGGCGGTGCGGCCTCGTAAAGTCAACAAGCGAGCTTTATTTGGAGGCAGACTCATATTGTTCAGGGATCAACAACCTCACTCCACGTCTCCATGGGCCCTCGCTGCCGTCAATCACCCAGGCTCCAGCAATCGGACGGGATTAACCGGGCTCTGAAGGGGTTGGGGGTTTGCTGTGCACACACACTGTGGCGCACACACACACACACACACACACACACATGCACGCACGCATGCATGCACACATGTACACACAGGTTTGTACTGCTATGCTTGACGGGCTGATTTTATGAATGGCTTTCTTTTTCGTGCCATTTTCAACCCTAAACCTGAAGCAGAAAATAGCGAATCTACAGATCTCGATACGTTGTGAGCTTTGTAGATTGACTATTTGAAGTGCACAATGATTTAAGTATAAATCAGGCATAACTCTAACGTCAGTCCCGAATGCAAACCTTAATGTCCTCTAAATTACTTCTATTACCTTCCATATTAGATCTGCTCAGTCCATCAATGTTTTTAAATCTCTGCTTAAAACTCACTTGTTTTCTTTGGCTTTTAGTCTCACCTGCAACTCATCTTGTGTTTTTTTTTTATTGTGCATATTATGTGACACTGGCTCATGTGCTTTTGCTTTGGTTGTTTTGCTCCTGTTCTGTTCAAGCACTTTTCAATTTCGGTTGTTTTAAATCTGTAAATAAAGTTTTATTTGATTTGATTTAATGTGATTTGAACCCTGACCTGAAACGTTATTTTTGTCCTCAATGTTTATTTCTCAATTGTTACTATACTTTTGATATTTGATATCACATACGCGTATGTGCGTATGTGTGCACGCGAAAGTGTGCGTGTGTGTTCTCAGATAAAGCCAGCCGGGCAGACAGCAGATTGATGCTGACTTCTCTCTCTCTGTCTGTCTGTCTGTCTGTCTGTCTGTCTGTCTGTCTGTCTGTCTGTCTGTCTGTCTGTCTGTCTGTCTGTCTGTCTGTCTGTCTGTTTGTCTGTGTCTCTCTCTCTCTCTCTCTCTCTCTCTCTCTCTCTCTCTCTCTCTCTCTCTCTCTCTCTCTCTCTCTCTCTCTCTCTCTCTCTCTCTCTCTCTCTCCTGTTGTCCTCTCACCAACATCAACAGGATGTGAACATGGTCTCCACTCTCCTAAGTACATCTGTCAGCCCTGAGCCCCGATCTGCAAACAGTATGCCACAGACAGCTGATACACTGTACTGCAGGGGTCTACAAGCTCTCAGAGAGCTTGTAGACCAGCTATTTTCTGCAAATAGGTTTGGTGTGTAGAGGTAAAAAGGAGCAGACCAAGTACATAGTGAAAGGTAAGTTTACAAAATATCGACGATGTAAGTGGTTAAATGTCTGAAAATACACATTAACATGAATCAAACATCCAAGTCTATGAATCTATCTATGAAATCAATGAAAATCTGCATCACACATTTATACAATATGTAGAGGGGGTCCCTGCTTCATCTCTCTCTCAGCTAAAGAGTAAAGGATAGACAGACATACAGACAGATAGATAGATACTGTAGATAGTATACTGTAGATATACTTAATTAATAAATGGTATCTATGAAAAAGTTATTTGTGTGTTCACATATCAAAAGGTTTTTGAAATTGATCTACTAATTGTGAACTTTTAATATTTTGCTTTTCTTATTTATTAATTTGTTTATTAATCTGTTCCTTCATCTTTTTCCAAAAATATAGTTCAAAACATCAGCAATCGCAGGTCTATTAGGACCCTCCATAAAATGGCTTTTGGTCATGGGTCCCACAGTTTTCCGTCGGGAATCTTTCTTCTTCGCCGGGGCTTCCTCTCTCCAATCATGCAAGGCAAATGATTATTGACACTAATTAACAATGGGGGAATGAGCATGAGATTAGAGCCATCCCATCCTGCCCTCTTCTGTCTCTCGTAGCGTTTGGTCGGGGCCGACGCCCCCTAACTGGCAATTAAACTGTTAGTGAAATGGAGGAAAAGGAGGAGCCGTCCGCAAGCCACTGTAATGATGCCTAATTACTCGCCAACACCACGACCAAAGACTCTCTCTCTCTCTCTCTCTCTCTCTCTCTCTCTCTCTCTCTCTCTCTCTCTCTCTCTCTCTCTCTCTCTTGTGTGCATCTCTCATTCCCACTCTCCGCCCCCTCCTCCTCATCCTCCGGCTCTCTCATTCTGCCCCGGCCCCTATTCCATATCTAATTTGCTCGGCTTCAGACTTTCTCGTGGCTTTATTAAAGGACTTTCATATCTCTCGCTCTTCTATTAGTTAAGAGAGCCTCGGTGTGCCTTGCCTTGCCGAGCCCGAGCACCCGGGCTGCCGCCGTAAATTAAATGGCTTGATGTCACTTCAAAACCCGACAGGAGATGGACGCCTGAATAGCGCCGCGCTCCCTCCTCTTTGCCTCTCTGTTTGTCATTCATCAAGGCTAGAGGACGGGAATTAGTGAGCGGAAGCGAAGTAACATGTCCTTGACTCCATTGACCGGACCGGGGGTGCTGGGGGGCCTTTAAGATGTGCCGTCCTTTAAAGATCAGTCTGGTTCTACACGTTTTCTCAGATGAAAGGCAAAAACGCTAACGGCGGAACTGCGCTTACATAGCCTTTTCATGTCCGTCCCCCATTTCTATGTCTGATTTGTAACTCCTTTTCGTGCTGTGTAGCACATAGCACACACCGTGTAGCACGCAGGGGCGCTGGCTTAGTAATTAGGCTGGTTATCGTTCAGCTGTAAGGTCACCGTCATATACGTTCAGTTCAAATCTTGCAATGAATTGTCCTTGAGCAAGGCATTTAACACCCGGCTGCCGTGGTGGCACGGTGGCGCGGTCACGAGTGCTGTCGCCTCACAGTTAGAAGGTCCTTGGTTTGATTCCCGCCGGGGACGCTGTGGGTGCTGGGGGCGTGTTCTCTCCTCCGTGTCATCAGTGCCCATAACCTAGGTGGGGTTGGCAAAAGGGCCTTTCTGTGTGGAGTTTGCATGTTCTCCCTGTGTCTCATAGGGTAGGTCCTGGTCTCTATACTGCCTCCCCCTGGCCAGCCGGGGCACCTGATGGAGGGGAAAGGAACTTGTTGGAATAACGTGTAACCTTCCACACGCTACGTCCAACCAGGGAAACTCCCTGTTTGGTGAAAAGAAGCAACTTGGACTCCTCATGCATAGAAGGAAGCATGAGGTCAGTCCATTGTCTCCCCAGGTTGGCAGAGGGAGTGTAGCGCCAAGGATTACATTAGATAATTGACATCGAGGCGTTGTGAGCTTGTAGATAGGCTATTTTTGGCTAAAGTTCTCAGAATATGGATGCTAGGGTTCTATGCTAGTGGATGTTATAAAAAAGGAGAAAAGATTCGGAGGACCCCCTGTAGTAACTCTGAGGACCCCCTAGGGGTCCCGGATCCCCTGTTGAAGACCCCTGTTCTAATATCATGCAACCCTTTTTTTCTCTCCTTTTTTTAACACACGTAAAAGGTGCAATACCACAATGTAGAAAATACTATAAGTCAAATATCCTAATAAAAGGAATATGCAGTCCACCAAACAGCAATTACAGTCCCTGCATAAAACCGCACAGCAGTAGCAGGTGGTTCAGTGGGATATACTGTGCACTATGATAATTGCTGCGTTGTTTTTCAATGCGCTGGCCTTTCTTTGCCTTACAGTTTGCTCCGTTGGTTCTGTGTCTTTGAAGGAGAATATTAATTTGTTTAGGATTGCCTGCCGTGGACTATACAGTACATGGATTTCTCAGTGTTTTCTCAAAGCCCAGGAATGTAATAGAAGTCACATAAGCAAACAGAGCAGTCATTTTGTACCGAAACAGGGCAAGTATAATTTTGATGCCAATAACTTATTAACTAAATTAAATTAAGTAAATTCTGAAAAGTCGTGGACGCAAGCAGCAGGCACTAGTCAGTTGGTTTGTTTGATACAATATAGAGTTGGAGTGACTGTCCTCAGATCCTGAAGCACCTGTGAATGTCCATTTCCAAGTAATAATAACTATATATCTCTTTCATACATTTAGTATTCAAAGTTGCTTTACATGGGGGACAGGGGAGAAATCAGCTTTATTCGGTAAAGTTATAGGCAGTGCTGTCCCGTGGACGGTACAATATCTCTGCTTTATCGGCCTTCATACAATTTACATAATATCAATGAAATTAGTTTGAGGGAAATTTTGTGTGCGTGCGTGTGTGCGTGTCCGTGTCCGTGTGCGTGTGCGTGTCCGTGTGCGTGTGTGTGTTGTACCGTGTGCGTGTGTGTGTGCACGTGGTGGGCTGGGGTGCTGCTGGTGGGTGGGTGTGTAAGGTTGCAGCACAAGAGACACGACCTTTAGTAGAAGATTTACACTCTCAATCACCAGTTAGCCTTGGTCATTGATTAGAGCAAGAGCCATTTATTCATCAAGTCTTGTCCCAGATGCTTAACACCTACTAGCTCTCTACTGGCTTGTGTTGCAACCAAACATAAAATGACTTGTCTTTTAGTTCTCCTAGATCTCTTCTCCACTCGTCCCTCCCTAACGTTTTAGTCCAGCTTTTAGACGGAAAACTGACGTTTTCGTCAAATGAAAAAAAGCCGGGAGCGTTTTTCAGGTACTTTTGAAAAATTGCTGAATATTCTCTGTCACAAGCATTCAAAAGACGGCCACGGGTCTTCTAGAATCGGAAGATATTCATTGTCCGACCGCGACCGTCCATTTAAAAGTTTGCTACACCATGCTCCCAGCTACTCTCCACAGACACACTAACGTGTGTTTTCCTTTTTTTAAATCCTAAAGAAAAGAGATTATGTCATGAGGTCATCGGGCCAAAAACTATTGGTGATCATAGGCTACCGAACAGCGGCATCCAGCGTTGGATTTTAGCTAAGGCTAGGGCTCCACCCAGGAGAGTTGCGTTGTGCCGGCGCCGTGACGCCGTAGAAAAATTAAACGGGGCGAATTTGGGTGTCCAACGTCGAGCGCAACGTCGGCAGTGGAGCACCCTTCTTTGATTAAAACGGGAGCGTTCCCAGCGCTGCCGCTGACGCGACGCTCGACACGACGCTCGACGCGCCGCTCGCCACGACGCTCGATGCGACGCTCGACACAGCGCTCGACACGCCCAGTGGAGCCGGGGGGTAACACGACTTAAGTCGTTTTAGGCAGTCAGAGTAGTGTACATATACTGTATGTAGGTTTTGCTAAAAGGATAACACAAAAAGCCCCAGTTGGCTTGTTTCCAATGTGGTCAGACAAAAGGCTATACTAGTAAGACACCTCAGGGTGACTTGCGACCTCAGGGTGACATGCGACCTCGCCCAATTCTTGGCCATCTGGCCAACCACAGCGTTTCTCTGACGATTCTAGTTGTTGTCATTCTGGGGGGAGTTTGTTCATGTTTTTGTGAGGGTATCAACCCTAGGAGACACGGGGAGAACATGCAAACTCCACACAGAAAAGCCCTATTGCCAACCCCAATAGGGTGTGGGCGCTGATGATGCGGAGGGAGGAACACGCCGCCCATATATGTCCTTAATATTGATAACATAATATCCTTAATAATGTCCTTAATATTGACAATATAGGAATCTCCATATATGGGCATAAAACGTACGTAAGTAATGCCAAGCAGGGCCTTGGTGAGTTAGGGCCTTGGTTTGATGCCTGTGGATCTCCATATATGGGCATAAGGGGGTACCCTAACATTCTCATTTTCGGCCTGGGATTTATGACATCAGAAATCTCCATGTATGGGCATAAAAGGTTTTTTCTTTTTCTGGGAATGACCATATATGGACTTTTATACCCTGAGAAAGGTTTCTACCCTCCCCTCCAGCAGACATTGATCTGTTGCACCACGGTGGCCATGCAGGCTCTTTTCACTGCCTTCCACCTGCTAACATGGTTGACATTCAACACAATATCACCTTGATCTAAGGCAGTGCTTCTCTTATATGTATACTCATCGCTGTGCCCCTGTATGATAGGGTGGGCTGGTCTTCTTTGATTGACATCTTTGACATTTATAAAGCCCTGGTTGAAAATTTACCACCATACATACAGTACATCTCATCCATGCTTCGTGAGAAACGTAGTCACATTCAAACTCGTTCCAGCGACTGGCTGGTCCTTCAGGTTCCTTTTGCCAGATCGGAACTGGGAAAGACCGCTTTCAGCATCAGTGCACCTGATTCTTTGAATCTCTTGCAACAAGATGTTAAAGGACAACTTTGTTTTTTTACAACAAGGGTTCATATTTTAGATTGTAATTAGAGAAAAGAAAAAGTGAGTGTTAAAATGTTTTCATTTGCTTCGTTCTATTGTTTTATCGCGTTTACCATGCTAAAATGTGGAGCATGCGTAGGCTTGGGGCAAGCGTACAAGTGGCTACTGGCTAGATATGTAATTTTAGACACAATAAGCCAGCAGTTTCTTTATTGCTATTTAAAGTAACACTTCTAGCCCCCATCCAACCATGAAAGGTTGCGTTGTATCTTGGGAATGGGCTTATTCTGTGTAAAATGACATATTTAGCCACTTGTACGCATGCCCCCAACACTGAAATAAGAATCTCTAAAACAATAGAAAGAAGTAAATGAAATCAATTTAACACTCATCTTTTATATTCTTTAATTACAATCTAAAATATGAACCCTTGTTGTAAAAAACTAAAGTTGTCCTTTAAAGGAGTAGTTCACCCCCAAAATGATTTTTTTCCCTACTGATTACTCACGCCATGGAGAGAGAGAGGGCGAGATCATTTAGCGACCTACAACTGGGTTGCAACCTGGTCGGTCGGTAGATTTAGCGGCCCAGTCGGTAGATTAGCGACCCAGTCGGTAGATTTAGCGACCCAGTCGGTAGATTTAGCTACCCAGTCGGTAGATTTAGCGACCCAGTCGGTGAAAACTACCGACCAGGTTGCAACCCAGTTGTAGGTCGCTAAATGATCTCGCCCCTACTGCATGGAGTCTTGAGTTCCAAATGCATTTGGGTCCCCATCCGGAATCAATGGGGGTAAATTTACTTTAATCGATTTTTTTGTCTTAGGAATGCGACAAACACAAAAAGATATTATGGAACTCAAGGCTCCATTATGTGAGTAATCAATAGAAAAGAAAAGTCATTTTGGGGATGAACTACTCCTTAATACCCTAGCTTCCATTGCCTGTTTTAACTGATTGCGGTCATCATGCAACCGTTTTAAACTGATTGTTGTCAACATTATTGTTTTTTTGTTGTTGTTGTTCTTATGTTATTTATATGTGTAATATCTGCATCATTGTAAATGAGAATTTAAATAAAGGTTCAATGAATACAGGCCTTATACTTATATTTACATTGTAATATTGCCACTTTTGTTTAGGTCTTCCACCACTGTTCCTTCTCTCCCTTGGTCTGGTCTGGTCTGGTCTGGTCTGGTCTGGTCTGGTCTACTCTGCTCTGTAGTGTAAGTACTCCCTTCTGCCTGGCTGCATGGCTGGCTGACTTGGTCGTCTGACGCAACAAGACTTTGATCTACTGCGACCTTTTAACAAATTCTCCATTTCCTGGCTGGGTGACAGAGACAGACAGAGGGAGGAGGGGGTGAGACAGAGAGATACAAAGACAAAAGAGGACCTTGTAGACAGAAGGTAGAAAGATAGAGAAAAATACACAACAGAGGAGAGATAAAAAGAGAGGTGGCGGGAGGGATGGGAGGGATGGGAGCGATGGGAGGGGTGGCGAATGTTTGAAGGTTGTTTTTTTCCCATTCTACTTTCCTTTCTCAGCCTCCTACAGTTTCAGGCTGCCGTTTCAGGCCTGGCTGATTATCGGCGAGTTGTCTGCCCACGTTGGGTCATCAATGTGTCTGTGCACGGACAAATGTGTTCGTGGCCAGACTTATTGTCCATGTCATGGAAAGAATCTTTGATTAAAGGGAAAATAGGAAACAGCAGTATGATGCCACAGACCTTTTATTTTGAAGGCCCTGTGTGCACGTGTGCACGTTTTGTGTCACGGCACACGTTTCGACGATAACTCGGATGTTGTTATGTAACACACAGCAGAAGCCATTGCTAGCAGTAAGCTATCATTGCCGTGCTATTTTGGCCATGAAGAAATGCGGTTAAGGGTGATCGGGACGTTATTTGGAGATAAAGGGACTTTTTTGGAGCACAATGAATGAGAACCTATGGAGGATTTTCACTGTGCGTGCACGTCAACGCCCAATGGAAAGTGATGCACGAGTCTGGCATCACCTATGGACTCCGCCGACCGTACAGTCTGCATATCCTTGTATCCACATATCCGCGTATCCACGTACCCGCGTATCTCTGTAGGTCACACTTGACACTGTGGTTCCCCTGACACATCACTGTGACATCACAGGTCTATGGGTTTGTCGCTCTGACATCATGCTGGGGAACCACTCTTAACTGAATGGGTTTGCCGCTCTGACATCACTCTCTGGCTTCACTGTGATGGCACACTAACAGAATCATTTTTATGCCCATATATGGAGTTCCCTGATGTCGGCCACATACCACACTAACAGAATCCATATATGGCCAAGACAGATGGCCAAGACAGCCCATATCTGTGTGGCTGGTTCTACAGACAGGGATCTCCATGTATGGGCATAAATGTCAGATAGACATCGTCATAGACATCATAGGACTTTCACATAACGAATAACTGAGTAAGCATGTTTGGGCTCTCACAGTACCGGTATATCTTCATACAGTACATGGATCTCCATATTTGGGTACATATATAGGTAACTGGTCCAATATACATCACTGGCCAGATGGCAAAGAATTGGCGCGACCTCGAGGTCGTCTTACTAGTACTGTATATATCCATTGGCACAATACCGCCTGGTAACTTCTGGAATCCCAAACGTTCGGGATTGGCATAAAAAGTGTTGCCTCCTATGAACATGAACAAAGGGGTTGTGCAGGAGTTGAATGATTGGGCCATAAAAGTGTCAAACTCATGTTGTGCTTGTTATTGCTCTCTAATCAATTAAAGCAGAATTATTGAATTAGGCGCAGGAAGAATGACGTAGCTAGTTCGGGGGGTGAGATCTCAAGAGGTTGGCGGCGCGCCCCCAGGTGGGCGGAGTATTATATTCCGCCCCCCCCCCCCCCCGTCTCAGAGTATATCTAGGCTACTAACCTACAATGTTTCAGTTGCTAAACTCAGCGCCCCACCTCCTTCCCCAACTCCACCTCAGGATTAGGCTATCCCCGGCTGGGGGTCTCGGATCATGTGACCGCGGAGAGCTTCAGTCACGTATAGATGATTATAGCTTAATCATTTATCGTGGACGCGGCACATGATCCGTTAGCCGAATCCATGGCCATATTTATGTTCCGCATGTAGTCTAGTTTATGCTATATATTCATGCTGCTGCTTAGGCTATAGGATGCTTACCGTATTGCTATATATATATTGCTCATATGTCTCTGCTGCTTGCTATATTGTATGCTTCCATTCTTGTCAATAAAGTCCATTCAACCTTAATGATCTTGCCCCGTGAAATGCTTTAACCAGTGAAACATAGCAGATATACAAGCTCACAGCGCGGCACAGAGTGCCGCGCTGCGAGCTTGTAGATCTGCTATTTTTGAAAAAGTCGTGAAAATGTGTGCAAATCTTTGAATATATGTATTTTCAAAGCGAACGTTTGTAACTCAAATTTTGCTTCTGGGTGGTCCCTGGAACTAAATATTTTGAGATGGGTGTCCGTGGCCAAATTTATCCTAAATAAATAAGTTCTTCACATGAAAAGGTTTGAGAACCACTGACATATTAGTCTCTCAAGAACAGACTAACTGAGCTCCAGTTAAGTGAAAAGGACCTTTTCTTTGATGATTGCTGACGTAGAAACATGTGTTTTTCAAAAAATCTTAGAAGTATTCAAAAGACACTTATAGAATCGGGTAAAAATTCGAATTTTCACGATTTTTCAAAAATAGCAGATCTACAAGCTTGCACTCTGTGCCGCGCTGTGAGCTTGTATATCTGCTATTTTTCAATAGTTAAAGCATAAAATAATGATACACACACAATAATGTGTACCCGTACACACACAGACTTGCCTAGTTTGTCTTTAAAGGGAACATTATTTGAAGAAAGGATCATATCACCCAATAATTGAAATCCCAAACATAGAATAGACATAGACCATGCTGCATGGATTCCTGCAGCCAGTATACAGTCTCCAGGCTTCTTTCTAGAATAGGTAGGACAGTGATTTAATTAATGAAACAACCTTTTTTTAAAAGGTGTGGCACATTAGGAGTCCACTAGTATACATAGGGCTACGTAGGTCCGTGGTATTGTTGATTTCATTGACTAAAACTGTGAAGAAATGTTCCTCGGCTACCTTTTTTCACTGACAATAACAAAATGAAAACAAAACGAAAACTCAACTATGATGACTAAAACCAAGACATTGACAATTTACTAAAATGGTAGGGAGGGACTAGTGGAGATGAGATCCAGTAGAACTAAAGACAAGTCATTTCACGTTTGGTTGCCCTCAAGTGTTGCACTCTGAAAATATCAGATCTACAATCTACAATAAGACTAAATTGTATAAATTGTATTTAAAAGACTATGACTAAAACTAAATCAAAATTTTATGTCAAAATCAACTCTAGTCCTACTTTGTGGCACTGGCTTCCATTGAAATAATTTATAGCACGTTATTAACTTTGTCACCACTGGTGTGAATACAGCATTAACATGCATGAAACTTTTGTAATATTGCTCTTTATTGACCCCGACTGTAAAAGACATATTTAATATCAAGGTGTGACTTCCTGGTTAAATAACGTCTCCTCCGATAATTTGCCACCGCAAATAAAACCCATCCAATGTGTCCCTCTGTCTCCATGTGCACCGGCAGGTAAAACCTTTGACTTGCAGAAATGATAGCACGACCTCACACTATCTCCTGTTTGTCCCAGAGGAGAGGAGAGGAGAGGAGAGGAGAGGAGAGGAGAGGAGAGGAGAGGAGAGGAGAGGAGATCTCTCTCTCTCTCTCTCTCTGTATAGATAGCTCATGTACTCTTCATCTTTTATTGAAGATGTCATCTGAGTTGAGTAAACACATTAGAGTTTACATTATTAATTCCAATTTCTCTGAGGTTCTGTTTGTCCAGTCAGACCCCAGTCCCCACCCAGGATAACTGAGGTCAAGTTCTCCTCTCTAGCAAACATCACTCCACCAATGGGGGAGAGAAA
>NC_137828.1:46061914-46071914 GCF_963921795.1 Nannobrachium achirus
TATTAAAACGTAATGAAACGGCACTATTGTATAGTTTATTAAAAGAATTCTAGTCGAGCGGGCCATGACAGTTTTCACAGACCAATCAGAGTCCACTAGCGACTCACGTGGGCAGAAGAGCACCAATCAGAGTCCACTAGGGACTCTCACGTGGGCAGAAGAGCTCTGAAGGGAGGGGGCTGTGGGGGGGGGGGGGGGCTGGGACCGGACCAGCCTACCACGTGCCCCAAGTCTACAGCCCTGATTGGCCCATTCAATTCGCCTGCTCTTCGGGCGAGAAATACATTATTTATTCTCCGGGGTCAGTCCACACTACACACCACCCACCAACAGGGGGTGGTAATGTGCGGACTGATTTATCAGGCTACTATTTTCTAAATCCTTGCCCCTAATATTTAAAGCCAAGGTATTAAAAAGTCCTGAAATTGTCACTTTAGAAATGTACAGATAGGTCAGGTGTATAGAAGGTAGAGGAATGTATAGAAGGTAGTGCTCCCCGCAAGATGTGCACCCCGCAAACTAAACACACAGCTTTACCTCTGACAGGTCGTTTTGACGTGTGACCAGTCTGACCACCTGCTTGTTATTGAGACAACAATGCAATGATCACACATATTCTGATGTACGCATTGCGTCCATAATTACATGAATAAAACAAAAAAAAAAAGAAATAGGCCCGTCATAGTCAAGACTAAGATTAGCCTTCATCTGCTTCAAGGTTCCAACTGTGTGCATGCAGGCTCTGGTCAACCTTAACCATTTTGTGGTCTCGGCTGCTGTGGCTACCGTATATTTGTGTTCCAAAGACCTTCTGTGAGAAATAGCACAGTGATGATATTGCATGTTGCTGGGAAACTCACGGCAGCCAACTTTGTGTGTGTGCATGTGTGCGTGTGTGTAAGTGTGCATGTACATGTGTGCACGCGTGTGCATGCGCATGTGTCCTGACAGGTGGGATTAAGGCCCTTTTTCAATTTCCTGGGTGAGGCATCATAAGCTATTTGCAAAAGCCCACACTGGTGCAAAGCTGGCTTTAGCGAGTCCATCATTCTGCCAACAGGAATAGCAATCAGACTCACTATGTGTGTGTGTGTGTGTGTGTGTGTGTGTGTGTGCGTGCGTGCGTGCGTGCGTGCGCGCGTGCGTGCGTGTGTGTGCGTGCACATGTAAGTGTGCATGTGTAAATGTGCGTGCGTGCGTGCGTGCAAATTGACAGGAAGTACATAAACTCATGTGGGAGCTCAAATGTGGCCATGGGTGTGTTTGCAGATGATTGGCTCCCAGGTGGACAGGCACAGCTAAAAGAACTAACAAGGTGTCACAGTGGGACACAATGTTAGCTCTTCGATCCGTTATTTTTGACAAGCTCCATCCGCTACGAAGCAGCAGGGGTTGACGGTTGAGTCACCCTTTTCTTTTGGGAATCGGGTGGGAGTTGTCCGGGTGATTAAGGATTTCACTCCATTTAGCCGGGGATCCAGTCATCAAAATGGGAGAGGACCTGTGATGTTCTGCCGCACTTTTTATTTCTGTTTTATCTATTAGTTCGGTCATTAAGGTCCACAGAATGAGAGGCCTGCTCTGCCAGAAACATCGCGAAAAAAAGTTATGGCCATGTGTATATTCACTGTCCCATTGACTCCACTAGAAAAATATTGGCCCGCAAAAACTGTGAAAATTGGAAAAAAAGTGATGACTCATCACTTTTCACAGCTTTTACGGGCCAATATTTTGCCCAAGGAATGTTTTTCATGCAAAACAAATGCTTGCAATGGATTCAGAATGATGAAGAACCCGTAGTTTGACCCCTCACATGCTACTTAAAGCAGACTTTTTTTCTTTTTTGAATATTTCTAGTGGAGTCAATGGGACAGTGAATATACAAATGGCCATAACTTTTTTTCGCGACGTTTCCGGCAGAGCAGGCCTCTGATTCTGTGGACCTTAATGACCAAACTAATAGATAAAACAGAAATAAAAAGTGCGGCAGAACATCACAGGTTCAACCCTATTCCTTGAGCTTTTGGGCATGTGGATCCCCGACTAATTACGGCTGTTAGTTCTTTAGTGAAGTAACTAGAGAACAGGCGGTCAGATGTTCATGAAACTCGGGAGGGGATGATCAGCAGAGCCTTGTATTACAGAGTTCTACCAATGCGGGGTGAGAAAACATGCCGGACACATGGTTCATGTAACTCCAAATGTCATTATTTCCCCATAGACTCCAACACATTCCGTAAACTTCCGGTTCAGCGCTTTGTCACTATTCACCAATAGATGTGTACAGTATGTAGAAGACCTGGCCCCACAAAGTGAACAGAGATGAGGCAACTCTCATCCTTGAATGGCTTTGATGATCAGTACAGGACATAGCAGTGGCCGTGGTTTCCTTCTTTGTGTATTTTTATATCAAATGTCCATAAAAAGCCAATCTTAATGACGTCCTGTGAACGAAAATGTGCTGTGTGATGACATGGATAGGATTTTGTGAATATAAATGAACCTTGATTACATCCACCTGTCTGAACCGTGACCAAAAAAGCCATTGCACCAGGACTTTAAGAACCACTGTGCTATACCAAATGGAACAGAGCCTTAATCAGAATCATTGGTAACACCTGTGAAGGAAGTAAGGAAGAGGCCCAATTTCTTTCCGACATGCCTGCTGTGCATAGAGCCTATTATACCTGCAGAGTAGCGAGCAAACACATGTTTGTATTTTTTGCTGTCGGTCGGCCTTGAGTCGAGGGAGCGATGCTCACAGCAGATACACTAACAGACTGGCTGAAGGAAGACACAAATGAACTCCCCTTTCCTGCATTAAATTGACCCCTGCGTCTGGGAAGTATATGGTTCCTCTGTAGCTGTGGAAAAGTCAGACTTCCTCTCCAGTTAGTTTTTGTTTGTTTGTTTTGGACGTCTGGCTCAGCCTAAAGCGTGCAACTCCCCTTTAATAGATATGGATTTTGGTATAAGGCAATAAATATTTATTTGGTGTTGGGAGCCGGGGATTGAAGACCACTTCCCTTTCATGTGTGCTCTAGCTGCGCTGGCGCTGGCACGCGCGCGCACGCGCGCGCACGCACGCACGCACGCACGCACGCACGCACTCACTCACTCACTCACTCATGCACGCACGCACGCACGCACGCACACACACACACACACACATTACACACAATCTTATTGCAAAGATTAATGCATTTTGATTGCATCATCGTTATGATTATAGGAGTAACTTTAGTGGCATATGCCATATCATAGTGTTCATGTTCCTTTGAGTATCTTAAAGCTTGGTCTTCCACATTGGCACACAACCATGTACCTGTCTAACTACTACTCCAGAGTGAGAGATACCCACAGGAATAACACCAGAGGGAGCTCCTCTGACCTTGTTCCCCCCTAATTCTGCTCAAATAAGGGGGGAAATCTCGACTCCCTATCCACACTCAAAACAAACCTAAAAACATGGCTGACCTCGAAGTACAATTAGACTTCGATCCTCTACCAACATTAGGGTGCGTGTGAGTGAATCCACATTATCAGTCTGGCTAATGCCAGGCTATACCAACTTACCCCTAGAGAGTCAAACAATGCACTCCCTCAGTGAGCTCCTCGGAAGGAGCCCCTGGGTAGTGGCATACTTTGCCACTCCCACCCCCCATTGGAAATACATTCTGCTGCTACTGGAGTCTTTATCAATATGTAATGTACTGTATGTATTGTATGTCTTGCAGATGAATTGAGTACAATGGGCCACAAGCCCCTCTGGCTTTTAGTGTCGTTCTTTTAGCAGAGCTTTTTTGACTGTACTGCCGTACTGTTAATAATAGATTCATTCAATCAATCAATCAATCAATCAATCAATCAATCAATCAATCAATCAATCAATCAATCAGTCTGTCACACACTGAAAATAGCCCATCTACAAACTTGCATATGGGATATTTTCAGTGTGCGCAGACTGCGCACAACTGTGTATACAGTATAAAGTCAGTCATTCAGACCCTGTGGTGGAAAGTAGCTAAGTAAGCTAAAGCTACATTTACCTGTACTCACGTACCTGCCTCCTGAACACTTTTTCACTGTGTGCTTCAGGTATTCTGGTATTCATATTGGTGCAGCCTTTTATGAGTAGGCCTGTTCTCCATGTGTGCCCACGAATTCCAGAAACAAATGATGCTTGGCTTTATTTGCTATAGTAAAATGAAGCACCATAGGCCAGCATTTATTCAAACTAAACTAATTCAAACAACTGTGATTCAAAGTAATTTTCTATGCATACGCACAAAGGGTCTTCCACCGCGCCTCAAGTCAAGTTTAGGCTGGTCCGGTGCATCTCAGGAACGAGACTGGAATATGTAGAGGGAAGTCACTGAACTCGGACAGTTAAAGCCTTTTTTTATTTACATGGTGCAGACAAATACACTTTATTTGCCTGCACCCTGTAAATAAAAAAGGCTTTAACAGTTTTCTTTGTTTTCTTCTTGTGAAGTGACGTAACTCATAACTCATTTTTGAATGGAAAAATGGTCTCACTTTGTGCTCCAGACCTCTGAAATTCACTGCAACTTATCTCCAGGAAAAATAACATTTATTATATATTCATTTGGGGCTTTTTGGGAATTTGAACTACGATAAGATGTTAGTTATTGAATTGTAAATATATAATTTGCTCAAATGAGGCAAAATTTCCAAGTCTATAAACACTCATCTACTGTTTGTGTTGGCTTGTACATGTATTTCAAAGCTGCATGGTTCATACACTGGGTGTGTACATGAATTCCTACACTTGTGCATGAACTGGCCATGTGCAGTATATGTATTTCATTCAACACTGGTGCATGCATGTACAAGTATTTAGACACTGGTGCATACGGTTTGCGTATAAATGCATTTGAACACTTGTGCATGCATCAAGGTCAAGGTCAAGTTTATTATGTCCCAAACTGGGCAATTCATGGTACAGCAGATGATTAAAAAACACAGTGAACACCAGGCCTGGAATTTTGTCATTTTAGGCACAAGGCCACTTGGCCTTTGGGGTTTTCCATTTTTTGAGGGCACAAAGGCCAAATGCCATGCAGGGCAGGAAGGCCATCAAATAAAAAAAAGATTTTACTTCATTGAAATAATAAATTGAATTTAAGGGTTAAGGATAATTTTAAATGTAATTATGTAGACTATCTGCTGTGAAATAAATAAATGGGAATTTACAATCTGTAATCTCAATGCTCAGCCCTGCACAAATCAAAGATACTGGATCGTTTTAAAAATGAGGAATCAACAAGACACTGTGTCTGTCTACATGTTGACAAGACAGAGACCGAGGAGAAAGTAGTACAGTCAGCTGGGCTGGGTCATTAAGGCCACTGTAGCCTCAGGGCGTGCAATTTTTTGGAGGGGCACAAGGCCTCCCTGAAATTCCTGCCCTGGTGAACACAAATAAACAAGGACATAGACATAGACATGGTCACAACAACCAGATAATAACAGTACAAGTATAAGTGTAACAACAACCATCCATGAGACGAAACAACTACCTCCCCCTATTATTTTTTGTAGCAGGGGCCTTTAACCATTGGCATATACAGAATTAAGGGGATGAGAGCTGTCCGCTTTAATAGATGATGCTTTCTTAAGCACCTGCTCATCATATATACAACTCAGACAGCTGATTTTTTTCCCCACAATCTTGCTAGCCCCCCCCCCCCCCCCCACACACACACACACACACACACACTAACCCCAAGATTTCCATACCAACACATAATAGCAAAGGAAATAACAGACTCTATAAAAGCCCTATAGAACAAAATCATCAATGACTTATCCACCTGAAATTGTGCTAGCTTCCTTAAACAGAAGCTGCGCTGTTGACCTTTCTTACACAGCATTTCATTATTTGAGTCAAATTTCAAACGATTGTCGATAACAGAACCGAGATATGGTTACCAATTCCACTATCTGGCCATTTATGACGCTACTCTGAGAGGCTAGTGGAGATCGCGTAAAATTGATGCACAAGTCACGTCTTTAGTCTCTGTGATGTTAAGTTGTAGAAATTCCTCTTCAACCAGGAGACATTGTGTACATGAATCGTGCCTGTGTGTAAGTGCTTGTGTGTGTGTGTGTGTGTGTGTGTGTGTGTGTGTGTGTGTGTGTGTGTGTGTGTGTGTGTGTGTGTGTGTGTGTGTGTGTGTGTGTGTGTGTGTGTGTGTGTGAGTGTGCGTGCGTGCGTGCGTGCGTGCGTGCGTGCGTGCGTGCGTGCGTGCGTGCGTGTGCGCGTGTTCTGTCTGTTGCCATGGCTCTGTGCTATTTCAACCCATCTTAATGTGACACTGACTGCATGGCTCTCCTTCTGTTAGACGGTGGAAGAATTCTCCAATCTTATTAAAGGACCACGTCAGATGGCTTTGGGCCAGAATATTCGCTGTATTTTCCGTAGGCTTTTGGTGTGGAAGGTTCACACTTTGTGGAGATCATCATGTATACAGGATCACCAATACGATTAACAGAAATTGAAACTCGATGGGCAGAACACTTCTGCAAACAGACCACCGCCACCAACATTCAAGAAGCAGAGGCTGACTTTGATTTTGAGATTGAACCACCAGAGAACAAATCATATCATCTCCGCCATCAAATCACTCAAGAATGGGAAAGCTCCCATGGGCAGGACAGTCTAAATGCACAGCTGTTCAAAACAGAACCAGAGCTGGCAGTTAAAGCGCTAAAAACAACTCTTCACACTCACAGCGGATATGGATATGGATACCGGACGGCTGGACAAAAGATCCCAATGAAAGGTGCCCACAGCTGAAAAGGTAGATGATGTGTTTGATGTGTTGTTACGCAACATCATAGAGCAGTGTACAGAGTGGCAGAGGCAACATAAACTTTGTGGATTTTCATAAAGGCTTTTGATAGTATTCACAGAGACAGCTTATGGAGAATATTTCGTGCTTCTGGGATTCCTAAACAATTTGTCCTTCTCATCAACAGTTTCTATAACAACTTCACGTGCAAAACAAGGGCGCTTGATTTGGGATTAGCACCACACATCTATTCTACACCATTGCTTCTGTCCTCCCTGCACCTGTAGCAGCACAGGTATGGTGGCCTTTAAGCCTCTGACACACAACGCAAGAAGCAAAGAGAGAGAGACAGAGAGAGACACTGAGAACAAAGGCCTCCTCTATACCTAAACACACACACGCACGCGTCACGCACGCGTCACGCACACGCAAACACACACACACACACACACACACACACACACACACACACACACACACACACACACACACACACACACACACACACACACAGTTACTTGGGCCCAAGATGGAGTGGCCTTAATTATTTTATATACTATTGAAAAATAGCAGATATACAAGCTCACAGCAAACTTGTAGATCTGCTATTTTTGAAAAGTAGTGAAAATGTTTGCAAATCTTTGAATATTATGTATTTTTCAAGCGAACATATGTAACTGAACTTTTGCTTCTGGGGGGGTCCCTGGAACTAAATATTTTGAGATGGGGGTCCGTGGCCAAATACCTGTCATTTTTGGGGTCCTGCATCGTCCTTCACATGAAAAGGTTTGAGCACCAAAGACATAGAAATATAGGTTTTTTGAAAAACCTTAGGATCTGAAATATTCAAAGACTTGCACAAATATTTCAAGATTTAAAAGAAAATAGCAGATCTACAAGCTCGAAGCACGCCACTCGGTGCCGCTCTGTGAGCTTGTATATCTGCTATTTCTCAATAGTTGAAGCACAAAATAATGTGTAATGAAGAACATTCATGGTGGACTCACAGTGAATCCTTGTACCCAGGGCCCAGAATTTGGTGTGACGCCCCTGCTTAGCTGGCAAAACATTCTCGGATGAGAAGAATACGAGAGAATAGTGTGCCGCCTATAGCAACTATAACTTGAATTTACATTGCACCTTTCAAGAGATCAACAAATAAACTAGATGCCAGAAGCCTGTGTAAACAAGTGCGTGGACCTGTATGGGTGAGTGATAAATATAAAGCCCTTGTGATTCTTTATTTCTTGCCCTAATGGCGTAAACACAATGTTGACCAGGCTTTTCTATACGTCTCTCAGCAACAACAGAGTTGCAGTTGGTTGAGGGTAACCATGAAGTACATTTAGTTCAGTCAGATAACTCACAAAAAGATTGAAAATGTTTTATTTATATGTGAATATATGTATATGTGAATATAATATTTTATTTTGGCGTTTAGGCTCTACTACTGTTGTAGAGTAAACACCCACATGTGCATTGTGTGAAACCTCTCAGGTGAATCTGCCTGAACTATAGCTTGCAAGCTACGTATCATTTTAGTCAGATAATTAGTAAGACGCCTCGTGCCACACGACATCAGGGCTGTGGACATCAGGGATCTCCATATGGGCATAAAAGGGATTTGTTCCCCTGGCATCACAGGGATCTATCTATCAGGGCATCATTAATATTGATGACATCAGGGAACTCCATATATGGGCATAAAGGGGATTCTGTTAGTGTGACATCACAGTGAAGGCAGAGCGTGATGTCAGAGCGGCAAACCCATTCTGAGTGGTTCCCCTGACATCACAGTGACATCAGAGCATGATGCGGCAAACCCATACACTGTAAAAATGTGTACACGTCTACACGGACGGACGAACATGGACAAGCTGTGATGTTTCTCATAGTAAACTGCGACCTTCGGTCGCAATAATACTAAGAATGTAAATACAAGACTCCGAAGTATAATTTAGCGCGCCATTTCACCCCAAAAAGATGCCACTGAGAAGGGTGAAGTGGCATCACTTGAAAAGCATCAGTGATGTCTGTTTTTTTCCCAACCTTGCACCTTTGGCAGCAGATTTGAATTTGTGCTATCGAAAGAGGCATAACTAGACTGCACTCTGTCAAGGTGCCAACTTGCGCTTTGTGCACTCATAGCCAAATATGTCTGGTAATTTGTGCCAGCAGAGCGCAAGTAAGGTGATGACAGCTGGTGGCGACGTCACCAAGAACGCTGCTCCCTCATTGGCTAAAGTTATGGGCACATACAGTACATACATACATATACATACATATATACATACATACATACATACATACATACATACATATATACATACATACCGTACATACCCACAGACAGCTATCATCACCCTACTTGCGTGCTCTGCTGGCGCACTTAATAAAGAGAAAACGGAAATAATAGAATTAGGTTTATACGTACTTAGAACTGGGCCCTTAAGAGTGGCTGAAAAGTCGACAATTAGACGCTTTTTCCCTGAATATTTGTGAGTTGCTACTCCATTCTGAACAGGGAAATTGTTGATCTACTGAAGGCCAAATCATATGACATCGAAGTCTCCGTTTTCCTCTGCTTTTGTGATCAAACCACTTTCCAGTGAATGACCTCCCTTCATCATGAGTCATCACATTCGAGGTGACAACACTTGTCTGAACAGAAACCGGAGAAGACGTCGCTTTCTTTCCTTTTCTCAAAGGAAATGGCAAGGTTGAAATATATTTTGTTCATTGTATCTTTTCTTTTTCTTGTTTAAAGACAATGGAGGAAAAGGTGCTCAAAAGCCTCTCTAAGTCCAACTGCACTCTGAAAAGAGCATTGCTTAAATGACAGAGCAATTAAAATGAAGAGAACAAAGGCAATACTCGCACAGAGGAAGATAAAGGCTAAGCAAAGGTTAAGGAATTCAGATGAACCATTTGTGGGGTTCTGTTGACCCAGTACTTGAGTCAAAGTATAGATACTCCTGGTCAAGTATTACTCAGCTACAAGTGAAAGTTTCTCAATCAAATGTGTACTTAGACAATGATTTTACAAATATTCAAAAGTATGAATTGCAAAGTCAATATTAAGGAGATCTACAACATGTCATGCGTCGTGAAATACAGAGGTACATTGAATACCCTAAAAGCATATACTGTATTTTAACCACATTCAGCATCCTTATTTTGGT
>NC_137828.1:46076914-46096914 GCF_963921795.1 Nannobrachium achirus
TGGGTACAAGGATTCACTGCGGGCCCTCATGAATGTTCTTCATCTGGGGATTTCAAAAATAGCAGATATACAAGCTCGCAGCGCGGCACTCTCGAGTTTAAATATCTGCTATTTTTCAATAGCTAAAGTATATTACACCTTGGGCCTTAGTAGCAAACTAGACCCTGGAAACTACCGTCCCGTTTCCATTCTTAGCTCCATATCCAAAGTCATGGAGAAAATAGTCTACGAACAGATTGCAAGATATCTCGATGAGAATAATCTGATTTACGAGTTCCAATCTGGATTCAGAAAATCTCATTCCACCGACACATGCCTTCTCTATTTGACCGACCAAATCAAACGCGAAGCGGATGACGGCAAATATAGCGGCATGGTCATGATGGACCTCCAGAAGGCATTTGACACCGTAAATCATTCTATTCTGATTGAGAAACTAAAAGCCATCGGTCTTGACAGCGCAGCAGTGAGTTGGATGCAATCTTACCTGGTGGGGAGGGAACAGGTGGTGGAGATTAACGGTACCCTGTCCCCCCCCCCTCCCAGTAAGCTGTGGTGTTCCTCAAGGTAGCATACTGGGACCTCTGTTGTTCCTAATATCCGTGAACGACATGGCATCTGCTTGCGACTGCAACCTGTTGACTCGGCTCTCCTAGTCTCGGGCAAGGACCACTTGCAGGTTGAAAAGACACTTAACTCTGAACTAAGTAAGATCTGCACATGGCTTAACGACAACAAATTATCAATTCACCTGGGAAAAACGGAGTCCATCCTCTTTGGATCAAATCATAACCTCAAAAAAGTCGATAACTTCACAATCAAAGTGGGTGACAAGGTCATAACACGAAAAAACGAAATCTCTTACTTAGGATGCATCCTTGAAGCTAATCTTTCCAGTGAAAAGATGACTTCTAAAGTAATAAATAAAATCAACCAACGAACTCGTTTCCTACAGAGGATCGCCCCGATGGTCAATTTCAACACACTGAAGACCATAGCTGGTGCAATAATCCAGCCCCTCTTTGACTACGGAGTCCACGTATGGTATCGTGACGCCCCACAGGCCCTGAAAACTAAACTACAAACAGCCCAAAATAAACTAATTAGGGTCCTGCTTAACCTTCCCTATCAGACTCACCTCACCGCTACTCACCAGTTAAGAGTGGGGTGGCTCAGAGTAGATGACAGAGTACAGCAACTTGCAATGGGCCTGGTGTACAAGATACACTACACCACTATGATACCCAAGTACCTATCAAAATACTTTATAAACATTAAGGATGTCCATAATTACAACACCAGAGGCAGCGCCACAGATCACTTTCAACCCAGAGTCAAAACCAACAAAGGGTCAAACTCTTTTTTCTGCTATACCACCAAAATGTGGAAAGCCTTACCGAAGGCCATAAAGGAGTGTGGATCACTAGCATCCTTTAAAATTGCCCTGAAAAACCACTTACAGGCAGCAGCCGTTCGCAACTGGTAAAAAATGAACCTAGCCCAACCCTACCCTCCCCTGCCCCTTCTTTGTATATACTGTTTGCTTTAGACTTACTGTCTTCTTTTTTGTTTTTCTTTACATATCTACTGCATAGTACTGTGTTCTATTTGTCTGTCATTCAATGTTATATGAGATACTTCAATGGTTTCCAGTGGAAATAAGCTTAGTCTTTTCATGGATCTCCTTTTAGTAGACCTTGTACCAGTGAACTGTACCGTCATGAAACTGTACCTTTTCCTATGCAAACTTCTAATAAAGTCTTCAATCAATCAATCAATCAATCAATCAATCAAGTAACTCAGTCCCTCTCCCCCCTCTTGTGACGCACCTGCACAAATCCTGCTGCATGTCAGAAATACACTTCGCGTTGTTCATTATCATTCATCATTAGGCTACTTTATCAGTAGCTATTTTACATAACAAATAAGGTGTTGTAGTCATGGGTCAATGGCCTTTTAGCCAACACAGTGTATTCATATTTAAATCGGCTTTTTTATATAAAAAACGGCGATCTGTGGTCCAACTGACAGGGGCTTCCCCATTCCTTTTTTCCCAAAATATTCCTCTGCGGTTTTGTTCCATAGTTTTGTTCCATTAGCCGTGTAGGCTACTACACCTTCCTCCAACGCATGCCTTGTCCTGCTGACGGACCAGGAAGAGATTTCGAAGCTCTGGGTCCAACACTGAATTAGTATTTAATGTGTAAAATGTGTGTACAATCCGCCGTATTTCCCATTGAAGTGAATGAAGCCAGTAGCGGCGCGCTGTGATTGTGGTCGGAGGCAGCTTTTGGAGGGGGCGGAGCCGGTACTCGTCAATTGTGGTGAGCTCATATAGTAGGCTAAGTGAGTGTATGTTTAACCTTTGGTAGTGTGACAATTAAAATGCACATAACTACCAGACCCGGCAAGAATTCGGATGTGTGTCTCAAATTATATGATTATTGGCAGAATCGCGGAAAGTTTAGAACATCTTGTCCCATTTTCATTTTTTAACAAGATCGGTGGTTGTTGCAATTAACTGCATTACAATACACTTCACCCTATGTTGCGCTGTGATGCAATAAACCCATACAGATAGCAACGTTCAATACAAATACATTGGTGAAAGCTGTGTTGTTTCACCCGGTGACAGAATGGTGGATTTGGCCAAGCCCTAAATACCTGCATCTGTCTCAAACAATACAGAAATCAAATATCCTACTCTCAAAATGACATTTAATTTAATTTTGAAAATAATACGTTTATTATTATTATTACTAGAAGCGTCTAGTCGGCGACCTGGCCAACTCCGGAACAATGGAAATAGGGAATGAATGCCCCGCCCTTTAATGCAAACCCCATTATACCTGTTTTCATAGGACCCGTTTTGACCATCTGTCTGCCTGTGTCCATTTATGCCCATATATGGAGATATCTGTATCTGTCTGTCTGTCTGTCGGCGTCCATTTTATGTCCATATATGGAGATCACTGCAGTTATAGTTCTGGGTCCATTTTATGCCCATATATGCCCATATATGGAGATATCTGTCTATCTGCGTCCATTTTATGCCCATATATGGAGATCTCTGTATCTGTCAGTCTGTGTCCCTTTTATGCCCGTATATGGAGATCTTTGTGATTCTGCGTCCATTGTATGCCCATATATGCCATATATGGAGATATCTGTTTATCTGCGTCCATTTTATGCCCATATATGAGATCTCTGTCGCTTTTTTGCCCATATATGAAGATCTCTGCACACACAGTACCGGTTGCGTAAAACTCTGATGTCAGACATCAGCTCCGCATACGGGCATTCATTTTATTCCCATATATGGAGAACGCGCGTGCCGGTGGGACGAACGGTTCTCGAGATACGCGGATTACATACATACATACACACTCACAGAGATTTTTTGTTGACTCATGTGGCGTACGTGATGTCAGAGCCTTTTATGATGTGATGTCACAATGAGTCAGCGCTTGCGCCGATTTCCTCCGGAACAGCCTGATGTCAACAATCAGCCCAGCATAAGGAGATTCCGAACGTTTCGTGCCGGTTAGGGAAAACCGCGCGTCGGGTCGGTCGAGGCCCGGCACTGCACTCCGTGCCGTGGCGGGGAACGCGCATGTCGAATCTGAAGCCGGTGGGACGAACGGTTCTCGAGATACGTGGATTACAGACAGTCAGACACACACGCAGACACGCAGACACGCAGAGACTTCTCGCATTTATAGATAGATTATAAATGTGAACGCTTTAGGCTCTTTCTGAGTGGTGAATGTCTGATATCTTTCTGGAAGCGAGGTTGCTGCTTTTAGAAAAACACATATTATAGTGTGTGTGTGTGTGTGTGTGTGTGTGTGTGTGTGTGTGTGTATGTGTGTGTGTGTGTGTGTGTGTGTGTGTGTGTGTGTGTGCGTGTGTGTGTGTGTGTGTGTGTGTGTGTGTGTGT
The DNA here is from genome assembly GCF_963921795.1 of Nannobrachium achirus. Taxonomy (NCBI): domain Eukaryota; kingdom Metazoa; phylum Chordata; class Actinopteri; order Myctophiformes; family Myctophidae; genus Nannobrachium; species Nannobrachium achirus. The sequence goes on from NC_137828.1 coordinate 46,080,855, forward strand.
GTGCACTGCACTCAGCCAGTCTTACCTGTCTCATTCCCACTTTCATTTCAACAGGCTTTTGACAAACAGAGGGGGGGGGGGGGGGGAGAGAAAAAAATCTATTCTAGACGTAGCTGGATGGAAGAGAGAGGAGGGGTGGTTGAATACAGACATGTTTTATAATCATTTCCCCTGAAGACCTTGGATATCTTTGATATCATAGCACATCAAACATATTTATAATTCACATTAATGTTGAATAAAATCATTGTTACTGTGGTTGCCCCGGCAGGGCAACCACTTGGGCCATATGTCAAATCGACCGGCTTAATCGTAACTCGTCTGCTTGCATTTTGCTAAGAGATACGTTATCGAATGAAGCAATAAGCCACAAGAGGCGAGTGTTACCTGGTATTTTACACCGGTAACCACCAGCCGGTGTAAAATACAGGTAACCTCAAGCCTCACGTGGCTTATTGCTTTTCTAAAACGGTTACAATATGGCAACATGAAAAATCATAGACATGTACCAATTAAAACTGTTCTATGTCACTAATAATTCACTATAAGGTCTGCTCTGCAAAAAGGTAGTCCCCAGCTACAAGAAAGTAGTTCCCGGCCAGGCTGCAGAAACAACAGACCTGTTACTTGCAATCAAGTTCTCTAGTCTAGCTTGACAACACTGTGGAAAGAAATAACAGACCTGGGTTTGATATAAACTGATTAAAGGTGTGGGTTATAGTCTCACATAGCACAGCAATTAAAGGGAAACCAGCCAATCAGAATCAAGGAATGGAACTAGCTGTTTTAGAACTATTCATTTACCGAATGTCTGTCCGTCGTCCGCCACCATGGCAACAAAGCCCAGACATCACAGACTGGCCTGGACACAGAACACCATATATGGGTATAAAAGAGTGCCAGCCAGACAGACGGATACAACGGGTATTGCACAACTGGACATCGATGGTGACTATTCTGCCCAACGGGCACCGGTTCTCTAACATTACTTCTGAGACTCCTACATTCAATCCCTCATGGCACACCCCTGGGCACAAGACTAGTATAGATTCATTTATATAAATGTATTTGTGAATTAATACAAAATTAAACCTTTCCCAAATATGGAGATGAATGCCATCATAGATGTCTGACCATATAGACCACATGAGACTGACACAGTATGTCCATATATGGGCTTTCCAAGAGGCTCAATATTGATGACATCAGGGATCTCCATATATGGGCATAAAAGGGACAAGGACTGACACAGAGATCTCCAGAATTAATTTTCCCCATTGACTTGAATGGGGAAAATTCAAATGGTGAGACGAAATTCATTTGCGAAAGTTGCGTCCCGGCAACCACACTTGCAATTTCCAATTGCATCTTTCTAGTTTTGTTGTTGTTGTTGTTGTTGTTGTTGTAATGCAAGAGACACAAAAAGCTCAGAAACCTTTTGATTTCATTGATCGCTTTTTGTAAAGGCTGGGTTTTTTATTTCAGTGAACCCAATTGTTTTGTCAGTCTAATTCTTAGTGTTTGTTATAATTAGTGTCTGACCACTTACCGTAGCCTTGCAAGCCCCTCTGTTCTCCTTCGGCTCTGACAGCATGTGTCCATTATGACATCTTTGGGGACGGTGGCTGGCACTGATGGGAGACATTAGCTAAAGGTAACACGTCATTACGTGGCCGTTTAAACTATAATCACCCACTTTAGGAAAGCCCACAGGACAAGCAAAAATGGACATGGACTATGACATGGACCATTTGTACACCAAATGTCTTGGGCCTGGTCCTCGGAGACCATCATCTGTGTGTGTGTGTGTGTGTGTGTGTGTGTGTGTGTGTGTGTGCGTGCGTGCGTGCGTGCGTGCGTGCGTGCGTGCGTGCATGCGTGCGCGCGCGTGTGCGTGTGTGCAGAGATCCGTGTGTGCACATGTGTTGTGGCCTAATAGCACCATCTGATGCGTGCCTACTGGTGCTATTCAACAATAACCATAAAGTGACCCCATCAAGTGCCCCCTCTCTCTCTCTCTCTCTCTCTCTCTCTCTCTCTCTCTCTCTCTCTCTCTCTCTCTCTCCCTGCCCCTTTTCCACCTGATTTCCTCAGTCTGTCCAGTGTGTCTCTCTCATGCAATCATTTCTCAAAAAGACTGTTTCAGGTGCAATGCTCTCCATCTCTTTCTCCATCTCTGAATAGGCTAATGATCTCCGGGACCACAGACCCCCATCAGAAAATATTCTCTGCGAGGAGAGATCCCCATACAAGATTCCAATGTTGTTATTTTTGTTAATGTAGTTTGTTATGCAGCTTGTTAATAATTTGATGAACAGCCGTGGTTCCTATTAGAGCTTAGATCGGGCCTAAAAAAAGAGAGCCCGGCCCAACCCACCCCACTGAACGGCAGCCCGAGCTCGGCCCAAAGCCCGATACATAATTGACAATTGGAGACCGACACAGCCCGCAGCCCGACATTATAAACAAGCAGTTACAAGCTTAATTGCTGAAGCAGCCTTTTTTCCTCATTTGGTGATTTGTTAAGAACAGAGTCCTTTTCCAACTGCCTTTATATATATATAAAATACATTGTAGCAAGTACCGTGCTAATTATGGAACAAATAAACATCGGAGCCTAATTCTTCAATCAATCAATAAAAAAGCCTAGCTGGAAAACACAGCTGACGACCGCCGCTAAATCAGGCAGCAGGCGTACAGGCTATCATAGCTACAACATTCACACAACGTCTATTATGATTATTAGGATACAAAAAGTGTCTGCGGACTGTTTCAACGATGTCCTCCGCTCTGCTCTGCTCGACCAGCGCTGGCAGCGCATGCATGCACACGCCACAGCAGCCAGCACACACAGCACAGTCCCACACACACTCACGCTCAACTGTCAAGTTGCGCAACAGCGAAGCGGTGCAGCCATAGAGTTATGAGCGCGCAGTTTACACAGTCACAGAGACATCATGATACTGTGCTGCGCTTGCCTACCGGATTATAAAAGCCCGACCCGACCCATAGCCCGTCATATACGTGGAAATTTGAGCCCGGCCCAGACCGTGCTGCGCCGACCCGTCGGGTCCCGTTGGGCTCGGGCTGAATTTCTAAGCTCTAGTTCCTATATGGAGACACGAAGAGCCTGCTTTGTTCCTTATGGAGACCTCAAATTATTGGCTTGGGAATGCAGGGGGAAAAATGTTAAAAAGAAAATCCATGAATTCAAGTCTCCATGGGGTGAGTAACCGTCATTTTGGGGAAGAACTATCCCTTTAAGTGTAGTGCTGTCCACCGCTGCATGAATGACACCATGCCATGGTGAGACAGCAGGGAGGAAATTCGTCCGGTTGAACTGACAGACTACTGACCCACTTCAGAAACCGCCTCAATACTGATCAAATCAAGTTGTCACTCAACACGATTACCCAGGTCCCCTATTATTGTGAGGCTAAAGGTTTTTGTCTGGTCGAGCATGTGTGTGTGTGTGTGTGTGTGTGTGTGTGTGTGTGTGTGTGTGTGTGTGTGTGTGTGTGTGTGTGTGTGTGTGTGTGTGTGTGCATGTGCATGTGCATGTGCGCATGCGTGTGTGCATTTGTGTGTGTGTGTGTGTGTGTGTGTGTGCGGGGGGGGGGTGTGTGTGTGGGTGTGTGTGTGCACGTGCGTATGTGTGTGTGTGTGTGTGTGTGTGTGTGTGTGTGTGTGTGTGTGTGTGTGTGTGTGTGTGTGTGTGTGTGTGTGTGTGTGTGGGCATATCCACGGTGATGGTGATTGATGTAACTTTAATGTTTCTGTGGATATTCTCAGATGTTATTGGAATTGTGGGTGCAGAGAGTGACCTGTACTTTATTACTCTCTCTCTCTCTCTCTCTCTCTCTCTCTCTCTCTCTCTCTCTCTCTCTCTCTCTCTCTCTCTCTCCTTCATCTCTCTCTCTCTCTCTCTCTCTCTCTCTCTCTCTCTCTCTCTCTCTCTCTCTCTCTCTCTCTCTCTCTTGTCCTGTGCTTTATGTCTTGCTTCTTTTATTTCCTTTGTCCTCTTTGTGTCTGTCTGTATGTCTGTCTTTCTGGTGTCTGTGTGACACAGAGAGTTGAGTAACCCTCAGAGCAGTGCCCGTGTAAAAATGTTTGAGTGTTTGTTGAGTATAGGAGCCCGGATACAACAGGGGCCACCTGCGGCTGTCAGTTTCAGTGCATGCAGGGACCAGCTGTGTGCGTGCGGCGGTGTGTGTGTGTGTGTGTGTGTGTGTGTGTGTGTGTGTGTGTGTGTGTGTGTGTGTGTGTGTGTGTGTGTGTGTGTGTGTGTGTGTGTGTGTGTGTGTGTGTGTGTTTGTTTGTGCGTGTGTTTGTGCAGGAAGGAGGGTAAACTCAGTAGCCAGAGCTTAGCAAAGATCTGGCAAAACTGATGTGTGTAAAAATAAAAGGAGAAAAAAATAATACTTCTTCCACGCACACTCTGCCAAATGTATCCTAGCGTTGTCACATCAAAGTCAAATGCTATCAAAAAGAGAAGGCATCCCCCTGGCATCACACCCTCCATAATGGAACTGGTTGGAATAACGTGTTCCTTCCACTAGCTACGTCCAACCAGGGAAACTCCCCCGTCAGGTGATAAGAAGCGGCCTGCCCACTCCTCAAGCACTGAAGGAAGCATGAGCTCAGTTCGGGGCACTCCCCTGGTTGGCAGAGGGAGAGCAGAGCCTGCAGGATTACAGCTTAGGCAATTGACACCGGGTGAAAAATGGGTTACAAAATCGTGGAATTAAAATTAGAGGAAAAAAAAAAGAGAAGGCAATGAATAGCTTTATGCGGAAAAGCACAAACAGACACAAACACTGGGACAGGAAAATAATTCTTTGCATTGTTTGTGCGTAGGGAACATCAGGTGAGATGTCGTTGTGACTCGTGCAGTCAGCGGTTCTGAGGAACGTGACATGGAGCTGCTCTGAAGTTTAATGAGCTAACACTTTGTTGCGCTTGTGCGGATGAACCCATACTGTGTGTGTGCTCGCAGGCATGGGGGTGTGCTGTGCGTGCGTGCGTGAGTGTCATTTTAATTACACCTAACTTTTGGTTGCATGGCAGGCACGGAGAACGTGTGGTTTGCCTGTTGTGCGGTATACTAAGTGCAATTCCTCTCATTCCGGTTCTAATCTGAGCTCTCACCGCCTCGCTTGTAAAGTGGAGTGTTAATGCCTGACCTCACTTAACCTCACAGCAAAGTCATCATGATTACACGGTGCATAATCCCAATAAAGCCACTCGAGCAGCAGGAGAAAGGGAAAAAACACACCGGCACAACTTGTACGACAAAGAAGCTTATTTTTATCTCCGGAATTACTAATTACTTCTGTCGCTATCATTTCCAAATGATTATTTTTGCACATATAGGCTACAGTACAAGGCCCCCTTGGAGACTTGAATTAAATAATTATGGATAAGTCATTATTATCAATTTTTTTTTTAATACATTAGTGTCAGAGAAAAGAGTTAAGCATGCCATGCTGTCAGCCCCGTGGTAGTTTTGAACTTGATCGTAATTAACCGTGCAAGGAGACAGAAGCGATGCAGGTTTGTTGTCCTGAGAGACTGTGAATAGAACAATGCTAATTAACTCATATGTGTTAACATGTGTGATTAAGTAGGGCCCATAGCGAGAATGCCAATTAGCGTCACGGCAAAAGTGACAAAGATGCCACGGTGGCGTAGTCTGTTAGACGGACTGCATCTTGAGGCGCACGCGCATGTTGCATGCTGAAAAGAAAACATGCTGAAAAGAAAACAATTACCGGTAACCAAAAATTGAAGAAAGAAAGAAAGAAAGAAAGAAAGAAAGAAAGAAAGAAAGAAAATAATTGATGCCAAGTCTTTATGTCAGCACATCAATCAACGTTATTAACGTTAAAGAAAGAAATTAAAGGAAGGAAATTAAAAAGAAAGAAAGAAAGAAGGAAAGAAAGAAAGAAAGAAAGAAAGAAAGAAAGAAAGAAAGAAATAATTGATGCTTTATGAATGAATATATATATATATATATATATATATATATATATATAATTTTTTTTAGGGTTTTTTTTGCAAGCTCAATCAAAATAAATCAAACAGTAAAGACAAACATGTCAAAGGAGAGGCAAAAATGTAAGATATCTACGCCGTAGAGTACATGAGGTTAGACATGAGGTGCATATGAGGTTACTGCAGTACACTGTTTTGCTAGTTCTATCTCTTAGAACCAACTGATCCCTGCAGCACTTCTTTCTTTCAACGGATAGATTTACATTTTAGATTTTAGTGAGTGATGAGAGTGATTCATTTATACAGTGAGCCAACTAATATTAAACTAAAACATTTCAAATGACCAAAATATGAATAAAACCAAATAAAAATGTAATCAAAAGACTACGACTATAACTAAATACAAATTTGCTGTCAAAATGAACATTGGTATGAACCAAGCTCCATTTGCCTGGGGTGCCGTGATGGCAGTCCAGGGGTGCCGTGAGATAATTTGATAATATTTGGAATTTATATGGACACTTAAAACAATATTTAGTATCATTTTTTGAAGTACAAGTTATTTTCAGTCAGTTCTAACCAAAATGGCTATTATCTCAATGTTTTCCTCGCAACATAATCGCTAAAATATGCTTTAAATATAAGGTGCTGGGAGTGAAAATTATGAATATAATGTAGGGGTGCCTCGGATGAAAAAAATATTTATAGGGGTGCCCTGAGCCAAAAAAGTTTGGGAACCGCTGACCTAGGGTACGATCTGCACTGCTGCACATTAATAGTTGAGAGAGAGAGCTTTTTTCTTCTTCTTTTTTTATAGCTGTGGTTTTCACTGCAAGCACACAATGTTCTTGAAGCGTGTGACACATTACTATACTAGACCTAGGTGTAAATGTTCTAATGTCTGGCACTTTGGGATGGCCTTTGGTGGAGGACAGACTTCATATCTCCGAGCTGTCTTTTGCCAGAGGCATTATTTCATCTAGGGTACTGGCTGTCCTGTTACGTCCAGTTTAGCTCTGGTGAACACACCCACAACACCAGACACTCATCACAAGGTCTCTTCACGCCTCCCATCTAATTCAAATTCTCAAAATTCAATGCAACACAGTAATGTATATAGAGCAATGAAAGAACTGCACAGTTTTCCATCACAACTCATACAGATTTATGAAATTATTCAGTAGGCCTACACCATAATATAATCTAGATCACCGGTCTCAAACTGGCGGTCCGATATTTTGTGGCCCCCACCTTAATATGAAAGTTTAATGTTAGTGCGGCCCGCGAGTTTTATATGAATGGCACTTTTACAGTGTTGTGTGCGGAGCTGACGAACCTACCAATCACGGTGGCGTATACGGCTCTCGGAGGCATGACATCGACCGGGCTTGATGCAAGCAGAGAAACATTTCTCAATGAGTGAAAGTTACAGCAGCGTTGCCATGGAGACTTTTCTTCCGTGCCTGCATGGCTAGGCAAATGCGGACATTCGTCCCAGCGCGCTGTGTTCACAACACTTTAAAAAAAGTGTTTTAAGTTGCTGCCCAGCGTGACATTATACAATGTATAGGGCTATGTCTCTCTCTGAATAAATCAAAGTGATGCGTACACAGTGAGATAAAAGAAAAGTAAGGAATTCATTCATGTGGTCTGCAGTCTGAATCAGATCTATGTGAGGGTAGGTTACAACCAGACTGAACGTGTTGCGCGTCGTGAACCCCATCCACTCCCAATCCATGTGATTTTGTTAAACAGACTGCCGTTTTGTGTCGTACGCTGCTTTGTTTTCTTTCCCTCCTCCGTCCTCCTCCTCGCCTTGCAAAGCTCGCTTTGGAAATCAAATGGCAGCGCCGTCGCGCCTGATGATTTAAGATTGGCGATAAAACACGTATAGGCTACATATCCCTCGTTTCATCATCAGTGTTGTAAAATCAAATTAATGCGAGACTCGGTCAGAGAGCAGTGGCAGACTGTGGAGCAGAGCTAACCGTGAAACGAAACTTTGCCACTGTTGTGATGCACAACATGAAAAGATGATTTGACAGATAGCCAAAGATATTATTATGCCAAGGTACTATTGTTGTCGACGATGGTTGGATATATCACCTCGGAAGCCTTTCCCCACGCGTCGTGGGGAAAGGCTTCCGAGGTGATTTATCCAACCAGAATACACTGCCGTGTGCCCTGTCGCCAAACGGCATCGCGACGAGGAGAGAGAGCGCTGCTGAGTTATCCGGAACGTTCGCCCAAAACACACTCGCCCAGTTTTTTATGTGTAGGACTACTTGCTGGATGTGATCGTGGGGGCGGAGGCGATCATGTTTTGGACGAGTTTGCATCCTCATCTCAACTGCGCAGCAAAAACAAGTTGAAAATAATTAAACAAGAATTGACACAGTCAATATAAAATCAGGTGGAATTGCCAGCAGGATTAAAAAAAGTTGAAAATAATTAAAAAACGTTAATTAACCGGTTAATGCTGACGGTTAATCGGTTACCAAATTAACCGTTAGTGACATCCCTACTGTAGACCACATTAATGATGTTTAAATCTGAATACAGCAAATATAGAAGACTGTAGAAACTGAAAACTTAAATGTATTACTGATTTATTTACTTATTAATTCTTAATTTGTTTATGTATTTGTTGATTGATTGATTGATTGATTGATTGATTGATTGATTGATTGATTGATTGAGAGTTTTATTTGTAGTTTTGTACAGAAAACAGTTATACAGTTAACAGTAATGTATGTTCCATACAAATTGACTACCAAAGAAGGGATGTACCTGAGGAAAGTTATACACAACTTGTTTACACAGGGCCCTTGTTCATCTTATTTTGTGTTTGTTTGTTTATTTGTTGATTGATGAGAGTTGTATTTGTAGTTTTGTAGAGAAAACAATTAATAATACAGTACAGTTAACAGTACAGTACATGTTCCATAAGTTAAACACAACTCGTTTACACCAGGGTCCTTGTTCATCATATTTTGTTAGAAAATAAAAAAGACATTTGAGAAGATTGGATTTTTTTTCTTTGATGGGGAGATAGATACAGTAGTTGTTAGACTGGTATGAAACTACAGTGTAATAATAAAACAAAATAGTGCACATGCACTAATTTGTTTTATTAGTGCATGTGCGCTGAGGCTGCGGCCCAGCCTCAGCCAGACTCTGCCTCCAGCGGCCCCAAGGTAAATTGAGCTTGAGACCCCTGATTTAGATGTTTCTTATTTTTACATTTAGTTGTATTTTAGGTTTTTAACAGTTTTCTTATATTTCAGTGTGGACCCCAGGAAAAGTAGCTGCTGCTAAGATAGGCTAGTAGCTAATAATGGGGATCCAAATAAACAACAAAAACCTTTTCATGACCCCTAAATTGATATTTATTTGGCTGCAGGCCCCCATCTGAAAATGTGTTGTGCCAGGGACCCTCTTACAAGATTTTTGTTGTTAAATGTTCTTTTTTAAAGATAAAAAATCACACCGATGTGAACTGAGCGGTGGTTGTGGTGTGTGTGTGTGTGTGTGTGTGTGTGTGTGTGTGTGTGCGCGTGTGTGTGTGTGTGTGTGTGTGTGTGTGTGTGTGTGTGTGTGTGCGTGCGTGCGTGCGTGCGTGCGTGCGTGCGTGCGTGCGTGCGTGCGTGCGTGCGTGCGCGCGCGCGTGTGCGTGCGTGCGTGCATGCGTGTGTGCGCATGTGTGCGTGTGCAGGTGTGTGTGTGTGTGTGTATTGCAGTTGATGCTCAGGCTAGACTCAACAGGCTAGACTCATCAGCACCCTCTTTGGTCATTCAGTGGAACTCAGGCTACATACATTCTACAGACCCACACGGACGGAGACACAGAGACACGGAGACACACATACACACACGGCCATGCTAAGGAGCGGTCTAACCACCGCTCAAAAAAGGCAGATCTACAAGCTCACAGCGCATCGCATCATGACTCATTGGGAGCTTATTTTCAAATAACCGATTTATAGGGTTAAAATGATTGTGATGCAATATTAACCTCAAGGACCATAGAGAACCATTGGGGTACTAGTCGTACAGTCCCAGAGGTTGCACAAATACAAAAATGCAGGCAGGCAGGCACACGCACACACGAACGAACGCACGCACGCACGCACGCACGCACGCACGCACGCACGCACGCACACACACACACACACACACACACACACACACACACACACACACACACACACACACCTCATCCTCCCTTGAAGGAATAGCATTTTGCATTGCCAGTGTATCCATCCGAATGCGTTTAACAAGCCGGTGGCCTGGCTCAGGTGGAATAACGGGGTGCAACGCAAACAGCTTTCTAGTAATTACCATGACATATAATTTACACTTCCTTTGTTTTTACAGGCTTATGGAGAAAAAAAATAGACAGAGATCAGTGGCCAGCCGTCACTGTTGCCGAGAGACGGACTCTCCCTCCTGAAGGAGAGGAGAGACGGACCCTCCCTCCTGTAAGGAGAGGTGACATTTTGACATCTAATAATGTCACTGTCGGGTGGAAACCTTGTATGTCCAAAATGGTTTACTTTCCAGGAAACTAAAACATTAATAAAAAAAGAACCTGTGCCCCAATGGGACTGATATTTGGTCATATTGATCGAAAAATGCAGCGGTCTCAGAACTGAATGTACAGTATCAAATATGATGCAAATGCACCACTAAGGCACCCAAGTACCTTCTTCTTCCAAAATGTAAAGGATACAGTGTACACAATTACAACACCAGAGGCAGCTCCACTAATCACAAATGTGGAATATGCCTCACATGCAGTCTGTGTTCGTGAAGCATGTGCTTCCTAGTGTATTATGTACAAGTGTATTATGTGACATTATGTTCACATGTTCAGCTCTCATTATACATGAATTTCAGCTATCAGTAAAAACGCCTAGTTCTTTCAGTGTTTAATGTGATATAGCAAAGCATAAATGCAAACATTTACCATATATATCATATGAATTGTTTGGAATTGAGACAAGTCAATGTATGATGATGATTTGTTAAGTAAAAATTTATATTAGTGTTGTTTTTTTAAACCAAATATCCCCCGGGTCAAAATGACCCGAACAGAACGAAGGTGTAGTGAATCTGAACAGAACTTAAGGGTTAAAGGAGTGTAAATCCCTACTCTACTTTAAAACCGCTATGAAAAATCACTTACAGGTGGCTAACTGTTATATGATGTGTTTTGCATAGTGCTGAGTATATTTAAAGAGGTGGTGCCATGATTCCCCCCCCCCCCCCCCCCCCCCCCTCCTCTAAAACATGATTATCAGGTATTATGATTATACTAGGAGGAAGATTTTTTTCCAAAAAAGTATACAGAAAGAGTTAAAATTGGGTTTTTATGTGGCCACACCCCCAGTTCATTAAGTATGCATGGATGGCATGGTGGGTGGTGACCCAGCTGATATAGCCACACCCCACAGTGTTGGGTGAATGGCAATTGGGGAGGAGTTGATACTGTGACACACTTAGTATCTGTGTTTTTTAACTGACACTTTTGACCACAAGGGGCAGCCTCCAAGAGAAAACAAACAAATACTAAGAGAATACATCATTTCTCAAAAAAAAAACACATCAGGGGGTCTAATGAAGTACTTTCAACCTCCTAGACACATGAAAAACAGAAAAAGTACAAAACTATGGCACCACCTCTTTAATGTCTCAATGAAATGAGTAGCTACAAAAGGACCCCAATGTAAACAAGCCATATACTGCTTTCTTCTTTAGGTATTAATCCTATTGGTTGACCTTGTATCTGAACTGCACTGTTCTGTGATTTTCCTTTGCGAACTGCTAATAAAGTATTCAATCAATCAATATATTTGGCATATCCCCATAAGAAAAAACACAACATAATTAATGGGTAGCTGAAGAGTGAGAGATTCCATTTCAGTCAGTCACAATATAGAGCATTAAACAACTCTAGTCCCTCTAGGTTTGGAGTCTCATTTCAGTGGAATTTCGACCAGTCCTCCAAAGGTATCCCTTTTTTAATTACAGATTAGAGAATATAATCTTTGCGGTGGTAATTAGTTCAGAGGCGGCAGAAAGACAGCCCTGTTGTGACGGTGACATGCTTGCCTTCGTAACAAGATAACGGGTGACAAGGCTATCAGCCACACAGCCCATCATTCAGTGTTAGTGGCGCGGCGTTGGCCCAGAGTTCTCTGCTCAACGCTCCTTAAAGCGTTAGCTCCGATTTTTTGACATAAAGTTGTGGGAAATACATACCATTAATATATCGCTGTTGTCGGGTGAAAACCTTGTTTGTCCAAAACCGTTCGTTTTGTGTTTATCATTTAACAAATGATCTACCGGTAAACCAGTGAAAATAGCCGATCCACAAGCACACAACGCCTCGCGCCTCCCACCGCGAGGCGTTGTGTGCTTGTAGATCAGCTATTTTCAATACTTTTGTGCGATGGCCTTGTATGGTGAAGCAGGGCTTTACTTTGCGAAAACATGTACACATATTTTAATTTAATCTAATAGGCCGTCTATATTGTAGGTAGCAGTTGAAATAACGTCTAATCAGCATATAGTCTTAGCTTAGACGTCTAAAAAAAAGAAAATAGACGTATATTAGACGTATTTTAGCTAGACGTCTAATAGACGACTTTTGATAAGTGGGATAACTCAGGCTTTAGTAAAAATGTCAAACTGATGGTTAAGAATGGCATTCGTAAAAATTGTCTGTCATAAAATGTCCTCACTCTCCTCCCCTGTGTGTGTGTGTGTGTGTGTGTGTGTGTGTGTGTGTGTGTGTGTGTGTGTGTGTGTGTGTGTGTGTGTTTGTGCGTGAGTGCGTGAGTGCGTGCGTGCGTGAGTGCGTGCGTGCGTGCGTGCGTGCGTGCGTGCGTGCGTGCGTGCGTGCGTGCGTGCGTGCGTGCGTGCGTGCGTTCAGTCGGCACAGGGGGAGAAGGCATGAGGCGGTTCGAAAACAAAGCGCTCAAAAGGCTGACTTCAACACAGAATATTAAATGTCCACTTTACTCCCTGAAAGCCTTGTGCGTCCGTTTGAACCTGGGCGTTTTTTGATGGACCTCTTGGGCTGGCTGGCAGTCGTCAATACAGCGTGGGCTTGAGTCTATGCGCTCACTTAGAAGACCCACGCATAGGAATGCTTGTGCATAATAGACTCAGATAATGGTTTCCTCAAACTGATTGTCTTGTTGATGAATTGGTAAAGATGCAGGACAGCCGAGTCAAATGAGCCACATTGATTCCAGTGGTTACTTAAGTAAAAGTAGGTATCAAGCAATGCAGAAGTACTCTTTTACAAGTAAAAGTAGGCCTACACAAGGATTGGCATCAAAATGTACATAAAGTATCAAAAGTAAAGTACTCATTATACAGAATGTCACATTTCACACGTTTTAAAATGTACCGGTATACAAATCTTTTGAAAATAGCAGAACTACAAGCTTGCATCGTGACGCATTGTGAGCTTGTAGATCTGCTATTTTCAAAAGACCAAAATGTATATAGTTGTCCTGGGCGCTGCTCTCCCTCTGCCAAACTGGGGAGGGGCCCGAACTGAGCTCATGCTTCCTTCAGTTCATGAGGAGTAAGCACCAGAAAACCACGCCCAATGCTATGCCTATATACTGACGGGCAATAAGTAGCCTACATTTTAGGAAGGAAGCCGTGGCCATCTTAACTAAACCTCTCATGGTTCAGCTTCAAAAAGCAAAAGTACTGATTTTTTTTTTCTGTGAAAAGTACCGTTACATCTCTCCATACAGTGACTAATAGCTCTATATCCAACACATTCTCACCCCCACTGTGTCAGACCCATCATGCCCTCTATATCAGTAGGACACAGCTTATCCAATAACGAATGCCCGGATTGAGAGGTGGTGGAAAGTAACTAAGTACATTTACGTAAGTAAAAATGTTAGGTATGTGTACATAACTTGAGTATTTCCAATTCTACTCCACTACGTCTTGGATCCAAATAAATCCGTGCATGCATGCAGGGACGGACGCTGATCAACAGTGCGGTGGCTTCTGAAAGAGCCCGCCCCATGTGTGGGCCGGCTAAATCAGCCGGCTAAATGCCCACTTTTGTCTCTGGCCGCTGGTGCGATCACAGCAGAGAATAATGGGTATAGCGATACGAGAGGGGCACAAGTCGAATCAGAGCTCCCTCTTGGTTGATGAGGACCAGGTGCTGCCTTTTATGAAACCAAGCTTAGATTCTGTCTTCGACTCGATGGCAAAAGACTGTACAGTAAAGTCATTTATGATGACACACGTACTGTGTGTTAGGTCTTGTGTTTGACTTCACTGAGCACACAAGAGTGTTTTTTATGGATATGTATTTTTTATAAGGCATACATTTCACAGTATTCTTTTACTGAAAGCACATCAACTCAATAATGACAATCATTCACTGTTGATAGAATAGGCTGCATAAACTCACAGACTTAACCGCTTTCACTTACTAGCAGATTTCTGCTACTTTTGTGTGACACTCGCAAGCCTTTGGGTAAAGCCTTTGCGGAAAATAGCAGATCGACAGGTTCCCAAGTCCCAACATCTACATGAAAAGATATTTCATGAAAAGTAGCTAAAATAACTGATCTACAAAGCTCAAAACCAGGCACAATGCGACATGTTGTTGTTAATGCTATTTGTGAACATTTTGAAAATGTTTGACTATTTCACCTATAATGTCATAGTGTTATATAGGCCAGGGGTCTTCAACGTTTTCAGGCCGAGGACCCCTTAGTTGAGAGAGCGATGAAGCAGGGACCCCCAGAACCTTTTCATAGATTCCATATAGTTTCATTGTTTGACAGCACAATCATCAGTGTATTTTGGATTCATGTCATTTTTTTTGTTTTTCAGATATTTAACCACTTGAACCATCAATACTTAATAAACTTGACCTATCACTCTGTACTCCTTTCCCCCTCTACTCCAAACCTCTTTGCCGAAAATAGCCGATCTACAAGCTCACAACGCCTCGCATCTGCTATTTTTGGCTAAAGTTCTCAGAATATGGACGCATGGGGTTCAAGTGGTTCATATAAAAAAAGAAGATAAAAAGTTTTTATCACTCAAGGATTTGGAGGACCCCCTCTAGTAACTCTGAGAACCCCCTAGGGGTCCCGGACCCCCTGTTGAAGACCCCTGATATAAGTGTTATATAAGTGAATACATTCAATAATGCTCAAAATTGTGTGCCCTGAGTCCTTCATTATCGCCACAACTAAACCTTCAGTCAAGCCTTTTCCTTTTTCTTTGAGTGGACTGAAGTGAGTTTCCATTCAGAAAAATGTGAAAGGTGAAAAGAGCTGGTGATGGATTTTCAATGAACTCTGTAAACTTTATGTGAAGTACAATCCATCTGTTCTCCGCCGCCGGCCTCGCCTCCCTCTTTGAGTCTCACTCCGGCTCTCCACCGCCGCCGGAGGGAAATCCTTCAAACTTTCCTAACTTTAGGTGGATAACGTCGAGAGCAGAGGAGATTTCCAGGGCCTCGGCCTTGATGCTCATGACCATCCTTTGTAAAGCCTCTAACACCTCCTGCAGTCTGTCGGTCTCTCCGGAGACGAGCTGCGCAAAACACAGACCAAACACTGGAAGCTTATTTTCTTATATAATTCTTTGAACAAAGGCTTGTCGTGGACAGTAACAAGTTACATTTACCTGAGTACTGTGCTGTACTGTAATGCAGTGGTTCTCAACCTGTGGGTCGGGACCCCAAGCGGGGTCCCCAGATTATTTTGGGGGGTCCCCAGATGATTAGCTTAATGTGCAACATTGTTTTCTCACTCAACTGTAAACAAACCAAACACATGTTCACAACGCCTCACGTTGCGAGGGGTCGTGAGCATGTAGATCGGCCACACACACACACACACACACTTGCTTGCTTACTTGCTTACACACACATATATGGGCGTGCACTTTTGAATATGTATTATTTAAAAGCATGCACTCGACTTCTTTCAATTGTAGTTGAGTAATATTTGACCAGGAGTAAGTAAAGTAGAGCGGTTGAGGAGGCTATAGTTACTTTGTC
>NC_137828.1:46101914-46316914 GCF_963921795.1 Nannobrachium achirus
AGGTCTGTGCGTGCGTGCATGCGTGCGTGCGTGCGTGCGTGCGTTAATAGACTATATGAGAGGGCTACTCACCATAGCCCACCCTTAACAATTCTCACATGCACACGCACAGACTGACGGACGGGCACCGGGACCCCGACTGTTGGCAGGAGGGCCCCTACTGTCCCCTCAAAAGGTCAGGGAGGGAGGATGTCCGTGTCATTGTCTCATGTGATCACCGTGTGGCACACAAGTCAGGTCCCCGGTGCGGTTGGTCGTCCGTTACCGACGGCGATGACCTTTGCAAAGCGGTAGTAGAATGTAATGAATACCTGGAACACTGGAGACTTGAAACGTTAAGAGAGCTTGATTTACATGACCTTGCTCTTGGGCTATTACGATTGATCTTTAAATCTTTAAATGCATTAACGTGCGTTATATTTCATAGTGGGGTTTCATGTGAATATGTTTGGTGGATTTATTTGTATTTTCTATAGTACATAGTACACAAGTGAAGTCAGAGATTAAAATAAAAAAACTACAGCATATAATGACATTAATGACATTTAATATCAGAATGCTGATATATTATTGATTTATTAGAATACTGTTTTTCAATTCCAATTCCAAACATGCAAACATGACCCGTTTTAATTACTTCAGTCTGTATTAGTCGTTTAATGAGGCCTGTATAAAAACTGTATTGTCTTTTACTCTTTTTTTATTTCCAGTATAATTAGATACAAATTAAATAAGATAAATTAGATAAACATTTTACTTTTCAGGATTCAATTCAAGAATTGCAACAAAGAAAATCAGGATTCCAATTAAAAACACACTTTTATGTGACACAATAGAATGAGGAAGTAGTAGGATGTTAAATTACAAAAAAAAAGGTAAAAAAAAATGCAATGAGGCCCCCTGAAGTGAGTGTGGAAATATAGGGCCCTATTTTCGTACATGCCACCACTTATCCCTGAACTTTTTTTTTACTATTTTTTTGAATACTTCAAATAGACACATTAAAATAATCTAAATCGACACATTGTGAGCTTATAGAGCAGCTATTTGAACTATTTAAAAATGTTTTTCAAAATAGTAAAAACTGGCAAAAAGGCTTTTCACTCAATACACAGAAGCACCATGATGAAGATCCTGAAGGCTTACGGTGTCCCTCCCTCCCAACTTACTCCGGACAATAGAGACCATGTATGCAGGAACACGGGCCACGGTGGTGACCCCAGATGGCAACAGTGAGGAGTTTGACATCCTGGCTGGGGTACTGCAAGGAGGGTGTGTCCTTCCTCTTTGTCATAGTCCTGGACTTCGTGCTCAGGAAGGCCATCAGAGCAGGATCTTGGCCTCACTCTTACGCCAAGAAGGTCAAGACGACACCCTGCAGACCCAGACACGGATGACATCAGCCTATTCTCCATTCTCAACCATGTGGAAAAAGCACAGGAGCTCTTGAGCAGAGTGGAGTCAGAGTGTGCCAAGGTTGGCCTTCGGCTGAATGCCAAGAAAACTGAGGTGATCACCTATAACGTACAAATGGAACATTCACCTCTGACAACAACAGGAGGCACTGCTCTGAAGGAAGTCAAGGACTTCAAGTACTTGGGCTCATGTGTCAACTCAACAGAGCAAGATCTTAAAATGAGGAAGACACTTGCATGGAGGGCCCTGAATGGCTTGGTCAGTGTATGGAACTCCAACCTCCCCCGACAAATACAACTCAGCTTCTTCTATGCGACGGAGTCTGTTCTCCTATATGGCAGTGAATGCTGGACCCTGAAGACAACTCTGCAAAAGTCTCTAGTCTAGATGGGTGCTACAGGTACACCAGAATGTTAGAGTGCACATGAGTACCAACAAGAATCTGTATGCTGGAATATTAAGGGTGAGTATAGCCAGGAGAATGAGGACACTGCCAAAGCTGCCAGCCAGCAAACTGGTGCTGTGGGAACCAACACATGGACACCGGTCACGAGGACGTCCCACACTGACATACCCGTATATGTGGATGTACTCAAGACGTACTCAAGACGTACTCAAGAAAGACGCAGGAGCGCAAAACACTAACAAGCTAGCGGGATGTAAGGAGAACCGGGATGACTGGAAGCGACAATGGAAGGCTCATCTGAGACGACCTAGAGAGAAATATATACATACCAGTAAGACTCCCTAATCGGGAGATAAGCGACCGTCAGGTCCCATACACAAACTTAGAAGGCAATGGTAGCCAACCAGGAGGGAATATGGGAAATGGGACGGATCCATGTTGATGACATGACTTTAGAGATACTGTGTACCGCTTTGTGTGATTTTAGAATCTGTAGGAGCAGTGTCCAAAAATGTTTTGCAAGAATCAGCCTCATGGCGGCGCTAGAAGAGGGCCATGTGAGAAATGAGGGGTGGAGGTTGTGGTTTTGCAGCCAAGGAGTGTGTGTGCACTGACGGTCGAAATTATGCATCATTATTATTTGCATGCATCTATGTGATACACCTTTCTTTGGACACAACATCAGTGATGATAGTACCTGGGCTCACGGGGGTTTCGAGTCAGTTTCAACCTTTAGGGTCCAGGAAGCATTCGCTCCACTGCTTGTCCCTCCTGATCCACAGCCATGCAGCCTCATAAGATGTACTGATGGCTTTTCTCTTGATGCCCCGGAGGCTGTATAGGCCTTGCACAGTGATTTTCCCACAACGCCCCTTCCCCCCCGCTCCAATGGGCATCAGTACAATTTTGAGGTGTTTGTACTTTACTTGAGTATTTCCCATTTCCAATACTTTTACTTCTAATCCACTACATCTCAAATCCAAATATTGTACTTTTACTCCATTACATTTATTTGAAAACTTTAATTATAGTTAGTTTGTAGATTTTGATTATTATTGCAAAACATACATTAACCACTTCAGCCTGGGCCATTTGAAAATAGCCGCTCTACTAGATCACAATGTGTCATGATGCAATGCATTGTGAGCTTGTAGATCTCCTACAGTATGTTCAAAGGATTTTCATCCATTTGAATACTTGAAATGAAATTCTGCGTTTATGGGCCTGTAAATTAATAACCACCAGCAACAGAATAAGCTGACAAAAATAGAAGAGGTGGAAAAAAGGACAGGAAAAGACAAATAGGCCTACACGTATATAGCCTGCAGTATAGTCAAGACAGAATCAATGTAGGTCTGATAATGATAGTTTATCCATGTATTATTTTAAAAAGCCAATTTAACACTGAGGTACCCAAGCCCAACATGTTTAGGTGCCCCACTCTACCGTTACCCATCCCTCCTATGCAGGCCGCTTTAGGTCAAATCAAACAATAAAGGCATTTCTCATTTCCGCAGAGAGCCCCTGGGGCCCCCTCTGGGCTCCTCACGGGGGGCCCTCGGACTCAGCCATCAGCCCTGCGACATCAACGGGCCCCCTCGTCTTTGGGAAGTGAAAGGTAAGAATTCACCCGTGCTGGGAGCGCCCGAGGCCATGCAGTTGGTATGCAGACAGTGGCTCTGTTTCTTTACAGCGAAAAAAACCTTTCCAATCCTTAAGACTTAGCCCCACCGCCCCCGCCCCATCTACGTGCGTGCACTTCAGGCACATGCACACATAGACATCAAAGGGGGCTTGAGCCCCTGCCCTTTTACTCGTCTGTAAAAAGTGCCCTCTGCAGACCATGAACGCAATTTTTACTACCAGGATGTTGAAAGAAATGCAAATGCCCTCTTTCCATGCCATACCTGAAGGCTGTATTCAAGAGAATTGCCTTGTCCAAACTCTCCTGAACTTGAATGGAATATTTTATGTTGAAAGAATTGCTGTATCTGTAGAAATCCATGCCGTACACCACATCTCCAGTACTGACTTGATTATGTTTGGTCCAGTGTGGTATCAAGCACCAAAAATAGCCGACCTCCAAGCTCACCATGCCTCGCAGCGACGTGTTGTGAGCTTGGTGGTCTGCTATTTTCGGTGCTTCCACCAAAAGGCCCTTTTAGAAATGTCAGCCCTTGCCTCTCTAACATTCTCTGCATGTCCCTGGTGCACTCTGTGCGTGAATGCGAGCGTGCGTGCGAACGTGTGTGTGTGTGTGTGTGTGTGTGTGTGTGTGTGTGTGTGTGTGTGTGTGTGTGTGTGTGTGTGTGTGTGTGTGTGACCGACTGAAACTTGAAATAAAAGCACCGTCATTCAGGTGCTCGGGTGTCGCAGGAATAAATAAGGAGTCTATTTTTGCCAGTGCCTTACCCCTTTTCCCTAAACTTTTTTGCAATTTTTTACTATTTCGAAAAAATATAATATAATAATAATTATATATATATATATATATATATATATATATATATATATATATATATATATATTTATATAAATTGAGCGGTGGTCACAGCGTCTCCTAAGAGTGACTTTGTCTGTATATTACTAAGCATTTATGTACGTATAGTATGTCTGTATAGCATGCAATACCAAGTAGCACTGTTGAGTCACACACGGCCACACACACACACACACACACACACACACACACACACACACACACACACACACACACACACACACACACACACACACACACACGCACGCACCACCTCTCACTTCAAACTTGGTTTGATTTTTTTTATATAGTTCACGTAATCTGAAAATGTTATTTATGTACTTACTTTTTGAAAACATTTAGAAAGAATAATTTCTTAACATAGACCCTGCCACAGTGTTTTGGAAACACCTGCAGTAGCATACAACAGCTGTGGAAACAGTGCAAATCAATGGGGCTTTTAAGCCATGACATCATTTTGTAGGCAGAGGAGAACTCTGCCCCCAGCGCATTTTCTGTCCCTCGCTATTTCAACAGATCCGAGACAAAAATAACGACTAAAGTATAATTCTAGCACTTTCCTGTCAACAACAAAGAGAAGAAAAATTTGTAAATAGTAAAAATAGTAAAAAGATTCACGGCCGCTGGGGGCAGAGTTCTCCTCTGCCTACAAAATGATGTCAGACTTAACAGCCCCATTGCCAGAATGACTATATTGTGGAGAAAAATAGGTAAAAAATAATTGGCTTCTTAAAAAAAAGGGCAGTGGCATTCACTCAGAAACATTTCCTGTTTCTTTTTTGTTGTTGCTGTTTTTTTTTCCTTTCTTCTTTTTTTAACAGCAGCATACCAAAAAAGCAGCACCTTATCATCTAGTCATGTTTCTTTTCTTTCTTTTCCTTGAACAAAATGCCGTTAAAGACTGGCTCGGTCCAGTCTGACGCGCTGCACACATCTGACACAAAAGCTGCCTATTTGGCCCTCGTGTCGCCTTTTATCATGCATATGAGTCATTATGTGCCTCTCTCTCTCTCTCTCTCTCTCTCTCTCTCTCTCTCTCTCTCTCTCTCTTGTCTACCCCACATGATATCAGTGGCGTCAGTTCAGCAAAAGCTAGGGTATGGCAAAGATGGGAGTCCTCATGGAAAATAGGCATTACATTTTGGATAACACGGTTCTATTGCGCGAGGCGTTGTGAGCATGTATATCGGCTATTTTCACAATGTCTGAAAAAAAAGACGATTTTGTCAGTTTTTTACACAGGTTTCTATGGTTTCTTGGGCTGGATATGGCAGCCTGGAATGGTTGTTCAAGTGCAGCTAAACTTAGCATGTTAGTAAACGTGCCACAATTAACAATAATGCATTGCACCTGCAGCTGACCTGCGGAACCTGGTAATATACCATTTGGGGAGGATACAAGTGTGGAGAATATAATTATAATACCTTGTTAAAAGTGACCATTATGTTACATTTTGCATTTGTAGTTATTTTACTGTAATTTAACAACATAATAACCAGCACAGATAGACAAAGAGACATTCATGGATTTATATTTAAAAGTAACTTTTATTTTCCCCCCTGGACCCAGGGTATGGCAGCTGCATACCCCTGCCATACCCAATTGACGCCCCTGCATGATATAAAGACAACATCGCGGACAGGGGTGGGGGGAGGAGGGCTTGGGGGTGGAAGAGGATTACAGCACCTAAAAAAAAGGAAAAGACACAAAAAGCAATTTAGCCCTGACGGACGGAGTGTGTGTGTGTGTGTGTGTGTGTGTGTGTGTGTGTGTGTGTGTGTGTGTGTGTGTGTGTGTGTGTGTGTGTGTGTGTGTGTGTGTGTGTGTGTGTGTGCGTGCGTGCGTGCGTGGGTTTTTGTGTGTGTGTGTGTGTGTGTGTGTGTGTGTGTGTGTGTGTGTGTGTGTGTGTGTGTGTGTGTGTGTGTGTGTGTGTGTGTGTGTGTGTGTGTGTGTGTGTGAGAGGGGTCGGAGTGTAGACAGAGGATAGAGGTGGGAGAGGGAAAGGAAGAATGAGCCAGTGGAGTGGCAGGGCTTTATTGGCAGGAGAAAACGTTTGTCAAAATATAATAAAAACTGTTGAAAATGGGGAACGTACAGTATATATAGTAGAGGGGGTAAAGCATTGTGTAAACAGAGCTATGTCACTTGTGTCGTTGTGTATAACAGGGTATACAGCTTTTTGAAACAAATAGAAGCAAACTGGAAGTCACTTTAGGACAAATAGCAGAATCTTCTTCTAAAAGGGATTTAAATGGTATACAAAGAAAAGCCTCAGATTTAAAATGTGCTTAAAGGTAGCAGCTCTGTTTATATGCGCAGTAGATCTAGAGGTCTACTCAGTACAGACAGTGCGGGACACTCAAAGGTCTGTACTCCTTAGGGTGGTTGTATTCCATTGGCCAGCCTTCTTTTATCGCAACAGTTCACAAATCTCGCTGCTGTGTTCGCACCGTGTTGTATTTCTCCCAGTAGGTAGGTAGGTAATCACACACTTGTTTTCTCACTCTGCAATTGAAGAGTTGTTTGAGAGTAATCCCATGCAGAGCAACATAGCAGGGGTGGGATTTGTTGGAGTGTTTCAAACAAAGCATAAGAGGAGCCATGGGTTGACTTTCTGACATATATAACAAAACGTTTATGTCGCTCCCGAGTCCCGACACCTAAAACAAACACTGTGAACTTTGTGAACTGTGAACTGACTAATGCAATCCCATCTGCATTGAGTAGATCTGCTCCTTCTTGGCAAAGGGAGGAAACAAGAGAAGACCAAATTATAACCGACATTTCGCCTAGAATTTGGATACTGGGTTCAAATACACCAACGCTCGAGAAAGCCCGATGCACCACATCCGGCTTTCTCGAGCGTCTACCCCGTGTTCGGGGGTGGGAAGAGAAGCCGCCAGCCGGTCAGGAAGGAGGGTGATAATGGTCACTGGGCAGAGAGGGAAGCACGCACATCTCCAAATATTTACAGGTGCCGAACCAAAGAATATATACACACCATGGAAGAACAGGAGGTTCGCACACTGTTCCAGAGCTCCAGTAAATATTTTATTTGGATACAAAGGTTTAGACCCCTTCGGGTCTTCGTCAGGTATGGTCTCTATACAGGAAGTAGGCGTTTAAATAGGGATGAGTATCAAATCATCAACAGCTGTGTCTCAAACAGGCTCAATGATACACCCGCCCCATCTAGAGGGGAAGGGCTGTAATTTGTCGGGAGAATAGTTTAAATAGTACATTAGAATAATGACATGGTAATGGTCACTGCACATACTCCTACTACGGGCCGGCGGCGGCACATGTCAGCGGGGAGTGTTGGGCGGGAGTAGTAGGATGAAGGCTCTATGTCCTCCTGGTGGGGGCTCCTCACTGGCAGGTGAGTCATTGACAACACAGAAATGTGTGTGTGTGTGTGTGTGTGGTAATCGGGTAACGCCGCCGCATCGCGCCGTTGAATCCAATACAAACTCACATCTTTGAAGCCCTTTTTCTCTGAACTGTGTTCTCTGTGGAATCGCCGAAAATCGGGCTTCTAAATTGTGATAGCTTATAGCAATCCTGTTGCTATTTTCATCCGGGTCTTTTGTGTCTCATGCACAAACGTACACATGCGTCACTGCCACGTGGGTCCCTGTATGTTACTACGCTCGTCTATGAGACAGACGCTGGCCACTCAACAGACCTTGGGCGCCCCAAGTGGCCCGGCATGGAAGCGTTAAGAACACTTTTGAGGTATTTGCAATTGTCAGTACTTTCACTTCTACTCTATAGGCAAATATTATACTTATACTCCACTACAATTATTAGAACATTTTAGTTACTATTTACTTTGTAGATTTTGATTATTATTACAAAACATACATTAATGTAATCACTTCAGCCCAATATACATTTCGGCCATTTGAAAATAGACAATCTACAAGCTGTGTAAGCTATTTTCAATTGATTTGTATACATTTGAAAACTTGAAATGGGACATTCTGCATGATGGGTACTTTCTACTTTGTTACTTTAAGTATATTTTCATGCCAATACCTTTGTACTTACACTCAAGTACACTTAGAATTCTGGACTTTTACTTGTAACAGAGAATTTCTATATTGCAGTATTGATACTTTTACATAAGTAAAATATTTGAGTATACTTTTCCACCACTGACTAAAACGCTCGCCGCTCGGTGTCGCTCCTCCATCCACTGTATTCACCCCCCCCCCCACCCCCACCCCCTACCCCCTGTCAAGAGGATGCTGGATGCAGGCAGATATACTCCTCTCTTAATCCTGCAGACCCCGAGACGCTGTAAGCAACGGAGCAAGGAAGGATAGAGTCTCATCGGCAGCAATTTCCTTTTGCACTGCTGCTGCTAAGAGTGCTCTGGCCGCTCCGCAGGGCATTTAGTCGCTGACAGGTGGCTAACACCCCCATTAATGGAAGGCAAGAACACCCCTGGGCTTAGACACTATATCCCCAAGTCTCTCTCTCTCTCTCTCTCTCTCGCTCTCTCTTTCGCTCTCTCTCTCCTCTGTGCAGATGGGGAGAGGATAGGCCTACAGCGGGGCCTCAGCTGGTTCGTGCACAGTCAACATATCACCAGATCATGTCACCAGACATCCACTGAGTAAAGCAAGCGGTGTCAGACACAACAAGCTCTCCTTGAACCACTTAAAGGAGTAGTTCACCCCAAATGACTTTTTTTCTATTGATTAGTCACGCCATGGAGACTAGAGTTCAATAATATTTTTAGTTTTTTGTCGCATTCCTAAGACAAAAATGTGATAACAATAAATTTACCCCCATTCGTTCCGGATGCATCCGGAATCAATGGGGGTAAATTTACTCTAATCAAATTTTGGTCTTAGGAATGTGACAAAAAATATTATTGAACTCTACTCTCCATGGCATGAGTAATCAATAGAAAAAAATCACACCCAATGTGAAGTGAGCGGTGGTCGTGCTTGCATAACATCTTCAGACTAGGATTTAAGTCTAGAGTCTACAGGCTATGCTACACACACACATTTTGCTATGGCAAAACGCTGAGGAAAAAGGCTACAGACATACGACATATCACTGACTAGACAAACATGATGCTACGCACACACATTTCACTATGGCAAAACGCTGAGGAAAAAAGCTACGGACCCCCACACAGCTACGGACAAACACACATTTTGCTATGGCAAAATGCTGAGGAAAAAGGCTACAGACATACGACATATGACATCACTAGACAAACATGATGCTACGCACACACATTTTAGTATGGCAAAACGCTGAGGAAAAAGGCTACGGACACACGCACAGCTACGGACAAACAAACATTTTGCTATGGCAAAACGCTGAGGAAAAAGGCTACAGACATACAACATATGACATCACTAGACAAACATGATGCTACGCACACACATTTTACTATGGCAAAACGCTGAGGAAAAAGGCTACGGACACACGCACAGCCACTTATAGGAGCGGTTTGCACCACTCAAAAAGTCATTTTGGGGGTGAACTACTCCTTTAAACCCCATATGATAACCTAAAAAAGCACTAGTGTCGAGTTCAAACACACTGTGTATTTACCTGGGAGTGACTTTATGATATGAGCACCTGCTGTCATAATTCCACTCCCCCCTTTATCTAATTATTGGAAAGCATTACTACACACTTGATTGTGTTTCCATCTTTAAGTCCCTATAGTATATTGACTGGAGTAGGCTATCCCAGGGGTCTGTAGGCCTACTTACCCCAGGGGTCTGTAGGCCTACTTACCCCTCCCTTTTTCCCTCTAAACCAAATCTCTTTGCCAATTCATCAACTTGAAATGTTGATTAATGTGACAAATAGTGACAATAGACTCTTTACAAGCTCTAGCTTTTTCTTTTTTTCTTTTCAAATGGTATCACTGTGTACAAAACATGTATCACTTATTCTTGCTCATTATAACAACCAAACAATAGAGACAATATTATGCCTGTCTCTGGTGTTGCCAGGTGATCAGACATCTCGATTACAAATAAGCGTGGGGACTTCTAAATGCAAGTTAGGCCCTATAGAAACCGAAGGTTCCAGGTTTGAGTTTGACTCCTTCTTGAGCAAGACTCTGAATCCCTAATTGCTCCAGATGAGCTTGCATGGTTTCCTCCGCCGGTGTGTATATGTGAATGGGTGAATGCGAAATACATTGAAAAGCGCTATATAAATGCAGTCCATTTACTTACTCAACAGCTAGGACTGCCGAAAACGAAGCTCTGCCCTACTTTAAAAAAAAGGAGGGAACCAGCCTTCTCGTCGAGTTTCACACTTATCCTGCGCCGTGCTCCCGGTCCACATGGATCTGTTTTCATCTCTTTGCATTAAACACGTCATCTAAAAGGCCATGTTTTCTGAACCACAAACAGTAACAGCTGAGTCATTAGACCCATTTAAACTCTAACGCACCGTCTGCCCCTTGCTGCACTCCTCTTCTCGTCTTGCAGGTTTATTTTTTCTTTCTTTTTTTCTCCTCTCCGCTGAGGTTAACAGGCCTTCTGGCCTTCCTTTAAAACAACACCTCTGCTCTCCTCACTCCCAGCTGACATTGCCTCCCATTAAAGCCCATAGTGATGGTGGGCTCTGACTGTCTGACAAGTGTCTGTACAGCATTGGTGGAAAGTAAGTACATTTACTCAAGTACTGAACTTAAAGGAGACTAACTAACTAACTAACTAACTAACTAACTAACTAACTAACTGTAATGAATAGGGCTGTCACAATTATTACATAATTGTCTAATCGCAATTATTTGACATAATCACGATTATTTTTCATAATCGTCACAATCGTTTCATTTAGAAAAATGTTCATATATATATCAAAAATAGTGGAAATAGCATATCAACAAGCTCACAACGCGTTGCATCGCGACACACTGTGAGCTTGTAGATCGGCTATTTCCACTATAAATGTTATTTTTTAAGTATAAAGTTGTCAAATATGTCAGTAATTTCTTTGTAGGTTGTGTCATATCTACCATGTGCAACTTCAAAACAGAAATGTAGTTGTCAACGACAAAAACACAATTAAATCGCAATTATTTGAGTGACAATTAATCGTCATATAAAATGTCATAATCATGACAGCCCTAGTAATGAATGGAAGTTACTGTGATTCTGGGCTCAGATGAAGACTTCTGAAAAGCATTACTAGTGGATTTATTAGGCCTACTGATGAACACCACATTCTGTTTCCAAGCCTGTGTTTCCACTGCTTAAAGAAGATGAGCACAAATGTAGCAAAGATTTATTTTGCCCAACATGTTCTCAAATAGTTTTGCTTTTATTTGTTCTCCAGGCAACCACACTAAATGGCCATGGAGATCTCTGTGTCAGTCTTTGTCCCTTTTATGCCCTTATATGGAGATCCTTGATGTCATCAATATTAAGCCCATATCTTGGAATGCCCATATATGGGCATACTGTGTCAGACTCATGTACTGTATGACTTCGGACATCTACAGTATGTCATCTCCATATTTGGGAAAAGTCAATGGAGAAATTGTATTCACTAATAAATCAATATAAATTAAACTACATAACGTATCTCTTTGCGAAATGCAAGCGATTCCCAATTAAGCCAGTCGATTTGACATAATGGGGAGGGGTAATGCGGGAAAAAATGGTTTATCCGGAAATAAAGTCGGACAAGTAGGCTACTATAGTCTGTCTGGTTGCCACTACTGTGTCTGCATTATTTGGATATCGGTTTGATAACGATATACCTATTGCATTTTTAAGTAAATATCGGCCGATATATGACATATAATTGATTGATTGATTGAAGTATTTATTAAAAGTTTGCATAGGGAAAGGTTCACTGGTACAAGGTCAACTAAACAGAAACTCAGGTAAGACAAGGCTTATTTCCATTGAGATCCTTCTCTTTACCTCATGTAACATTGAATGACAGACAGATAGAACACAGTACTATGCAGTAGATATCATCAGAAAAGTAGACAGATGTATAAAAAATAAAAATAAAAAAAAATAAAAAATAAAAGGTACCGGTATTTACAATGAAGGGTCAGGTTAAGCTAGGTTTATTGTTACCAGTTTCGAGCAATATAGGCATGCAATATAATAGTATGCATCCCTATCATTGTTGGATACGCTACAACGGCAACACTGCAGCCCATAGACTTTGACTCGGCACGGTTGGCTCGGCCCCGGCTCGGCCCCGGCAGGGTTTATTTCAAGTCAGGGTTGTAAAGGTACAGCAGAGCAAAGCTCTGCAAGCAGCTTGACCCGGCTCCATACTCCGCTCGGATGTTGATTCAGAGCGAAAGCTCTGCAGGAATAAAAATCATCTGTGGGAGTTTGGGGGGCAAAGGCCCTCAGGCTGTGGAGTGTGTGTGTGTGTGTGTGTGTGTGTGTGTGTGTGTGTGTGTGTGTGTGTGTGTGTGTGTGTGTGTGTGTGTGTGTGTGTGTGTGTGTGTGTGTGTGCGTGTGTGCGTGTGTGACTGTCTGACAAGTGTCTGTACAGCATTGGTGGAAAGTAAGTACATTTACTCAAGTACTGAACTTAAAGGAGACTAACTAACTAACTAACTAACTGTAATGAATAGGGCTGTCACAATTATTACATAATTGTCTAATCGCAATTATTTGACATAATCACGATTATTTTTCATAATCGTCACAATCGTTTCATTTAGAAAAATGTTCATATATATTTTTTTTTAAGTCAAAAATAGTGGAAATAGCATATCAACAAGCTCACAACGCGTTGCATCGCGACACACTGTGAGCTTGTAGATCGGCTATTTCCACTATAAATGTTATTTTTTAAGTATAAAGTTGTCAAATATGTCAGTAATTTCTTTGTAGGTTGTGTCATATCTACCATGTGCAACTTCAAAACAGAAATGTAGTTGTCAACGACAAAAACACAATTAAATCGCAATTATTTGAGTGACAATTAATCGTCATATAAAATGTCATAATCATGACAGCCCTAGTAATGAATGGAAGTTACTGTGATTCTGGGCTCAGATGAAGACTTCTGAAAATCATTACTAGTGGATTTATTAGGCCTACTGATGAACACCACATTCTGTTTCCAAGCCTGTGTTTCCACTGCTTAAAGAAGATGAGCACAAATGTAGCAAAGATTTATTTTGCCCAACATGTTCTCAAATAGTTTTGCTTTTATTTGTTCTCCAGGCAACCACACTAAATGGCCATGGAGATCTCTGTGTCAGTCTTTGTCCCTTTTATGCCCTTATATGGAGATCCTTGATGTCATCAATATTAAGCCCATATCTTGGAATGCCCATATATGGGCATACTGTGTCAGACTCATGTACTGTATGACTTCGGACATCTACAGTATGTCATCTCCATATTTGGGAAAAGTCAATGGAGAAATTGTATTCACTAATAAATCAATATAAATTAAACTACATAACGTATCTCTTTGCTAAATGCAAGCGATTCCCAATTAAGCCAGTCGATTTGACATAATGGGGAGGGGTAATGCGGGAAAAAATGGTTTATCCGGAAATAAAGTCGGACAAGTAGGCTACTATAGTCTGTCTGGTTGCCACTACTGTGTCTGCATTATTTGGATATCGGTTTGATAACGATATACCTATTGCATTTTTAAGTAAATATCGGCCGATATATGACATATAATTGATTGATTGATTGAAGTATTTATTAGAAGTTTGCATAGGGAAAGGTTCACTGGTACAAGGTCAACTAAACAGAAACTCAGGTAAGACAAGGCTTATTTCCATTGAGATCCTTCTCTTTACCTCATGTAACATTGAATGACAGACAGATAGAACACAGTACTATGCAGTAGATATCATCAGAAAAGTAGACAGATGTATAAAAAAAAAAAAAAAAAAAAAAAGGTACCGGTATTTACAATGAAGGGTCAGGTTAAGCTAGGTTTATTGTTACCAGTTTCGAGCAATATAGGCATGCAATATAATAGTATGCATCCCTATCATTGTTGGATACGCTACAACGGCAACACTGCAGCCCATAGACTTTGACTCGGCACGGTTGGCTCGGCCCCGGCTCGGCCCCGGCAGGGTTTATTTCAAGTCAGGGTTGTAAAGGTACAGCAGAGCAAAGCTCTGCAAGCAGCTTGACCCGGCTCCATACTCCGCTCGGATGTTGATTCAGAGCGAAAGCTCTGCAGGAATAAAAATCATCTGTGGGAGTTTGGGGGGCAAAGGCCCTCAGGCTGTGGAGTGTGTGTGTGTGTGTGTGTGTGTGTGTGTGTGTGTGTGTGTGTGTGTGTGTGTGTGTGTGTGTGTGTGTGTGTGTGTGTGTGTGTGTGTGTGTGTGTGTGCGTGCGTGCGTGCGTGCGTGCGTGCGTGCGTGCGTGCGTGCGTGCGTGCATGCGTGCCCCTGAGGCCAAACTAGCTGGTGTGGGCACTCTCAGGCCTGGCACTGTGCCATCGACTGGAAGGCATGCAGGCATGAGAGCTACAAAATAACGTGGAGAGAGAGGGGGAGGGGGGGGGGAATCAATGAGAAAAGGGGAATAATTGAGCAGATGAGAGAACAGAGAAACAGTGTGAAGACTGAAGCACGAATTATGCTTTGTCGCACACACAGCAGTGAATAGCAGACCTAAAAGCTCACGACGTAGCGTTGCATTCGCGCCCCATTGTGAGCTTGCAGGTCTGCTATTTTTGGTGTGCGACACCAGGGACGTGCAGAGAATGTTAGAGAGGCAGGGGCTGACATTTCTAAAAGGGCCTTTTGGTGAAAATATTCAAAATAGCAGACCTCCAAGCTCACAATGCGTCTCTGCGACACGTTGTGAGCTTGGAGGTTGGCTATTTTCGATGCTTTATACCACACTAAACTAAGCATAATCAATGTTGCATACCCCTCTGGTCATTCATTTATGACAGGGTTCCCCAATTAGTTTTCCCCAAGGGCCGAATTATGTCTGGGGTACCAAGCCGAGGGCCACAACATCGCAAGGGGCGACGGTGGCGTTCCCGCTACTCCAGCGACAGTTTCCGTCGTTGTCGGGTGAGAATCTTGTATGTCCGTTCGTTTTGCATTTATCATTTTAAAAACGATTTAAACTAGTGAAAACAGCCGATCTACAAGCACACAATGCCTTGCGGTGCGAGGCGTTGTGTGCTTGTAGATCTGCTGTTTTCACTACTTTTGTGCGACAGCCTTGTATGATTTGCGAAAGAACGTACAAATTTGGAGATACGAGGTTTCCACCCGACAACGACGATATACTAGTGTTGTTGCTGCTCTTATACCACTATTATTACTGGGGTTGGTGGGGGCCAGACAGTAGCCCCCCGCGGGCCGCAAATGGCCCGCGGGCCGCCTATTGGGGAACCCTGATTTATGATATCATGGTAGGTTGGGATTTGTTTTGTTCCTGCTTCTGGAGAGACTTAATTAACACATCGACTGACAGGTATTAATTCATTACTTCATCCACTTCTGCTTTTTCAGGGTTTTTACTTTTTTTTTTTTGCAGGCAACTGCATGGTACACATGTGGCCGGGATGTAAACATCATCTGTTCTTTAGGAAAAAAGCTTGTTTTGACCAAAAAACGCATCTGGGAAAATAATATGAGATAATTGGATTTTTCTAAATCCGATAACATGGAGACGATGATGTAATTTCCGGTTGTATCCTGGGATTTGTAGTCCTGGGATTACTCGTGGGTGCAGGAGAGCGGCATCAAGCGTAATCCACTGAAGTTCAGTGGATTTGTTTTGTCATTTCGCGTCTCAGTCTGTTCAGCCTCCTATCTCCAAGGAAACCAAATCGCAGCTTCCGATTTGTCTGTGGTGCAGGGCGGGACAAATACACCCGTGTGTATTGGCTGGCTAATGACATAGCTACCCTAACCCTACTCTGATTCGTTTGAACAACATCCAATCAGCAACAACGTCGCCTACGTCACAAGTGACGGAAATATGAGTCAACTGAATCATGGCCAGACTGAGAAGCTAAGTGACAAAACAAACGTAGCGTAGGCCTATAGCAGGCCGGCACCCAGGTTATAAAAAAGCTGTCCTTGGCAGTGAACCGTCTGATTTTGAATGATTTTGGTGGTGAATGTGTTAAATAAATGTATTTATTTTTTGGGAAAATGTAGACTCGTGTTTGATAGTTAGCCTATGACAAATTAACAATTTAAATAATGTACATTAACCACATTAACCACCATGTTGGCCAGGAGGAGTAGGACGGAGGCCCTAGGTCCTCCCGGTGGGGGCTCCTCACTGGCAGGTGAGTTGGTATAGGATACAACAGCAGTGACAACATAGAAATGTGTGTGGGGAGGAATTAATTGTAATAACATAACGAAATTGTGGGCAAAAAAAAGTGATAAGAAGGAAAAAAGAAATGCAAGAAATACAGACGAGAGAGGGAATGGGAGAGTGATGGTAAAAAACGGGGGGGGGGGGGGGGGGGGGGGGGGCGGGGGGTCGGTGGCGGACATAGACATTGTAACGCTTCGATCGTCCTGTAAACACCCGTCTGCTGAAGAAATTAAATCCACGTGCCTTTTGACCATTGAGAGGACAGACGGAGGAGTGTTCAGATCCGTCCAGTCAGGCAATGGAAGGAGGGTTCTCAATGGCAAAGCAACAACACAAACCTGATATCCTGTCCCCCCTCCTCGCTTGACACCTGAACAGTTTAAGGCTTAAGCTATACACCTCGCTTACATCAAGGCCATAGTATATTGTCACTCACAGTGCTTTACATACAGTAGATTGTGCATTACATTCATACACCAATGGCAGACCATGCACGGCAACTGCACATCAAGAGCAATTAGGGGTTTGTGGTCTTGCTCAAGGACACTTCAACAGTAACTCAGGGGGAGCCCGGGATCGAACTAGGAACCTTCCGGTTGCCAAGCGGCCACTCTGCCCCTGAGCGACTACATACATACATACATACATACATACATACATACATACATACATACATACCGGTAGGCCTACATACATACATACATACATACATACATACATACATACATACATACATACATACATACATACATACACATGCATACACATGCATACACATGCATGCATACATACATCTATACATACATACATACATACATACCGGTAGGCCTACATACATACATATATATATATATATATATATACATACATACATACATACATACATACATACATACATACATACATACATGCATACATACATACCGGTATCATTGCAGCAGATAGATACTATAGACAGACCTTTAATTATCCCACGGGGGAAATGCAGTCGTCAACGGTAGTACAGCAAAGAAAAAAAACAGATACAGGGGAAGCAACAAGATACTAATAGTAATCATAAGCATGCAAGAACACACACACACACACACACACACACACACACACACACACACACACACACACACACACACACACACACACACACACACACACACACACACACACACAGAGTAGACCGACAGCGCCTTGGTTGGGAAATGTCATGTCTAGCTACCGAGGACGCAGGGTTTAATGAGAGTGAGCGCCATGAAAGGATGGTTTCTCAGAGAAACCTTCTCTGTCAGCCCCCAAAGACCATCTCATCAAGACACACACACACACACACACACACACACACACACACACACACACACACACACACACACACACACACACACACACACACACACACACACACACACACACACGCAAGCACATACGTACGTACGTACGCGTGCACGCATGCATTATGGATTACTACACTTGTGAGTTGTGAGGACCTTTGACCGTTGACCTTTACCCTATAAATCTTTTTTTCCCTCATAAAACAACAATTGTTATTGGACCAGGATGATTGGTTATCACAATCTGTCTGTTTCTCAAATTCTATTCTTGTGGGGACTTGATTTGGCCCTCACAAGTATTAGGCTAATTAATACAAGTACACACACACACGTACACACGTACAGTACACACGCTGCATGCATGAATACGACAAACATGCGGCGACACGAGGATTGCGGGCGTGTTCATGCAAGGCGAAACACGTGCCCCTACATTCAACCGAGCACAAAGAGGGACATGTGCGTGCAAATATTCACACGTATTCACGCAAAGCGCGGGGAGCGGGGTTATTTAAAGAAGTCCAATTAAATGTAATGCTCAACATAATCTCTCTCTCCACTTTCATTAACTTGTGTTTTCTATAGAAAAGGCAGCAGGAGAGATGAGGGATGATGGGCAGACCTCCCACACCTCTCTCTGTCCACAAACCCATTCAGGCACAGTGCAAGAGCAGCCTCTAGTGGCACAATACGGTATGAACCCTCAACAAACCTACTGTAGGTCTCTTCTGGAGGGTCTGATCAGGTCAGACATAGCTTTTTTCCCCCTTTCTTTTTTTCCCGGTCATTTCCCATTGAAACGCATTGGCAGAATCCGCCCTCATAGGCAGAATTAACGTTGGGTGTGACCCACACCCTTAGCAGGAAACTATCTTAACACCCCTTATAGTGGGGAAAGCTTTCACATCAAATAGACAATCTAAAAGCTGAAGTGTCACATTAAATGGAACCTGCAGAGAGACCCTCTGCCAGTTTGCGTTGATGATTGACCCCATACATTCTGGGACTTTCTCTGAGTAGAGTAGAATAGAGTAGTAGTCAGGGGATATAAAAGAATACTAATCTTGGAATAAATTCATTAAAAGCAATATTTCTTCACCAATGTGTTTGTGAAGGTGTCTAGAAACACATCTCACAAAGATTGAAATTCAGTTTCCCCTACGAGGGGAATCTGTGACAGATGCTGAAAGATGGGGTACCATTAACAAAGATCTGCTTTAAGTAGCATGTTATTTGTCAAACTAGGTATTTGTCATTATTCTGAATCCATTGCAAGCATTATTTGTTTTGCACGCAGAAGGGCTAGGTTGGATGGGCTGGATGAGAGTAGAACAAAACATTTGGTGAAAATGGCAGACCAGAAGTTTGTGTGTTGCGATGCAGTCACAATTTGACGTACACAACAAAGTACACAGTTGGTTTTAAGTGCTATTCTGCTATAGGTACAAGCATGGCATTCTGGTGCCAGCTGCTACTCCGAGTTAATTGCGGAGGCCTGCTTGTTTGTCATGAAACGGTCGCTCCCGCTCAATCACGGCGTTGTTGTTTATACCCGCTCTGCGCTTTTACTCCTGAAAGTGTGGCGTAGCATGCTAATGAGCTAATCCCCACTACCCCCATCCTGATTGTTGCTGCAGTCAGGATGGGGTGGGGGGGTAGCATCACGGCTAAACGAAAAAGGTGTCTGTGTGTGTGTGTGTGTGTGTGTGTGTGTGCGTGTGTGTAGGACTACTTGTATTACTATACTTGTGAGGTCCATCTGCAGATGTCCCCACAAAATAGCAGACCTCCAAGCTCACAATGCGTCGCAGCGACGCGTTGTGAACTTGGAGGTTGGCTATTTTCGATGCTTTATACCACACTAAACTAAACATAATCAATGTTGCATACCTCTCTGGTCATTCATTTATGACAGGGTTCCCCAATTAGTTTTCCCCAAGGGCCGAATTATGTCTTGGGTACCAAGCCGAGGGCCACAACAATACAGTGTCCCCACATCGTAGAATTAAATAAATATACATTTGTGAGGACAATAAGCTCTTTGTGCAGCAACCATATTGGGAACAAATCTGGCCCCTTCCTTACTTCCTTCACAGGTATTACCAATGATTCTAATGCAGGCTCTGTTCCATTTAGTGTAGCACAGTGGTTCTTAAAACGCCTTGAGTTCAAGGACCTCCATAACTCTGTAAGGGTCCATTTGGTTCCATTTGTACACTTTCAGAGTTACAGACCCATAAGGGGTTTTATTTTTTTGCAACCCACTC
The DNA here is from genome assembly GCF_963921795.1 of Nannobrachium achirus. Classification (NCBI taxonomy): domain Eukaryota; kingdom Metazoa; phylum Chordata; class Actinopteri; order Myctophiformes; family Myctophidae; genus Nannobrachium; species Nannobrachium achirus. Next base: position 46,122,129 of record NC_137828.1, read on the forward strand.
AAGGACACTTTGGGACCCACTGGTGTAGCAGAGAGTTTCCAGTGAGCCAACATGACACAACATCAACACCCTGACTTTGTTTGACCAGAATGGAACAAACAGAGCCTTAATCAGTATCATTGGTAACACCTGTGAAGGATTGGGGCCCAATTTCTTCTTTTTTTCAATATGGCTGCTGTGCATAGAGCCTATTATCCTGGACCTCACACAAACAAAAGATTATGGTAAAAATGCCAGATTCTGGTTGGGGTAAGGGTTTGGAATGGACATTTAGAGGTTAGGTTTGGGGGCAGGGGTATGGAGTCATGTCACATTTATACTTGGTTGTGTGCCAGTTTAGGGTTAAAAAGTAGAAAACGTTGCGTAAAGGGCACTCATAAAAATCGTTCTCTGTAAGTATAATAATAGAAAATGTGTGCGTGCCTGCGTGTTGTGTCAGTATCTATGAGAGAGGGTGTGTGGGTGGTGCAATGATGGGAAGTTATGAGGTGTCGCAATAAGCTTGTCAAGGCAAAAAGTGATGGAAAGGTAAATATGAGGTATTATTTATTTCTGTTCGAGAAAGTGGAGGATATATATAACATGCTAGTGTTCTTAAGACAATCAGAAACGGGACGGTGCATTGGCGGTGCACGCAGTGTTAAATGTAGGGATGTCCCGATCACCTTTTTTTGCTCCCGATCCCGATCACATATTTTTGCTCCCGATTCGATCCCGATCCTTCCCGATCCGATCTTTTGGCAAGCGTTCACCGCCCAAAATACTTTTTTCCTATTGATTACTCATGCCATGGAGAGTAGAGTAATTTGATTCGAGTAAATGTATCCCCATTGATTCTGGATGGGGTCCCCATCCGGAACGAATGGGGGTGAATTTATTGTTATCACATTTTTGTCTTAGGAATGCGACAAAAAACAAAAAATATTATTGAACTCTAGTCTCCATGGCGTGACTAATCAATAGAAAAAGTCATTTTGGGGGTGAACTACTCCTTTAAGGTTGTTTTTTCAATTTAAATAACAGTATCCATTCTATCCAAGCTTCTTTTTCATGCACTTAGTGCAGCATTGTATCAAAACAAATTAAAAATAAAGCTCATCAGCATATACATTTTAAATAAAGACAAGGTGTTTCCTGATCTTTTTCTCCCGATTCCGATCTTTTGAAATCGGCCCCGATCTACCCGATTTCCGATCTCCCGATCCGATCGGGACATCCCTAGTTAAATGTATTATTTTGAAACTCCATTTGTACTCTATCCAAGATAATTAACTCACTTAGCGCCGGTCGACTCCCAGATCGACATTGTTATTATGGACGTCTCTGCCGAGCGACTTTAATCGACTTTTATATAAAAGCATTGTTTAAGCATTTATTTGGGTATTTCGACGGAGCAAATCGGTTTCCTTACCTTCAGCTGGTTATAACACGAGACTGTGAAAAAAAAGGATACGATTATGACGTCACCGCTAAACCAGGCCTTGTCTGTTTACAATAGCATCTGCTAGCCGTTAGGCTCAATGCAAACCATCGTCCATCACGCAGCTTCACTAGGTCGGATTTTGATTCGGAAATTTTGTGTGTGGCGTCTGTATACGATCCGTTGCCCAGACCGATGGTGGTTTTAGACAATCAAGCACGAATTGAACAGGATTGAGCACAGATGGCGGGCCGCTGATCACCCATTGTGAATCAATGGAGCGACGTCACCTTCCCATCCTTCAAACATGGTTTCTTCTGAAGGTTTTAGTGTTACGATGACACACTCTAGTGGTCTTTTTGGTGGTGGTTTATCATCATGGCTTTGAAAACAATGAAATTATACCCTATCATGTTGATAAAATATAGCTATTTCCCGGCGGTTTTAGCGCACATCCATATTTTAAGTTCACAAGGAATGGGTTTAATATGGAGGATGGTAAATGTTCATCTTTGTATCTTTCATCCTTAAACTATCCCACCATTTTATCTTTCTTTCTTTCTTTCTTTCTTTCTTTCACCTCTAGTCCCCTTTGTCATATTCCAGGGCATGCCAGTCCACCCCCCCCCCCCCCTCCCATTTTCACACAATTGGATTTTAATGAATTCCACAATGAATAACCAACCAAGAAATTATTTTCCAATATCCTCCCATGATATTGGTCCCCATCCATCCCTCTTGCATTTTGTGGAATTAATTCCTGGTGAGCGCATGTCGTATATGTGTGCCATCAGGTGTTGCTGGATTTGATTAGGAGTTTAGAGGTTTTAAAAAAAATCAGGTGAGGGACAAAAACATGTTATTTTGCAGTCTTCTCTAATCTTGGAAATGGTCCATCAAGGGACAGGTATAGGCCTACATACATGTATTTACATTTACATATCCTCATACATGCTCATAATAATACAAAAACAAACATAGGAAATAGTATAAAAAAGAAAAAAGGAAAAAGAAAAGAAGATCTACAAGCTCACCTTTTGGGTCTCAGCTGAAAAGGTTTGTGAACCACAATGTTTCCTATCTGACAAGCAATGAAAGTAATGGCAGAGTTTATATCGAGGACTAGAACTGAACAGTTGCAGCTGATGAGACTCCAATCGAACACCCACAGATCTGTATACACGCACGCACACACGCACACACGTCTGACACATAAGGGACAACATCACCTGTGTTTGCTCGCATTCAGCGGCAGGCGCTGTATGCACGTCATCCTCTATCCGTGTCACGATTATAGACATTTTCAGACCCTCTCTCAAGAGACAAACTCCCGAAACACAGAAGAAGCTTGCTGACTGTATATACTTACGTGCGTGGGTGAGTCCATTCGACACCCAGTGCAGACATGCCTACAGCAGGTGTTGTCAACGATCTAGTGGCGGCAAAATGATAGACCATGATATATATGGTCATAGACACGCATCAACAGATGGAGCGACAGGATGTACCATTATATGCTAACCGAAGGAAATTAAAAATAAACACACCTGTCCTCACAAACACAGGCACACATTAAAGCAGTGTTTCCCAAACACTGGGCCTGGACCCATTCTTGGGTCACGAACTCCTCAACCTATCTGCCCAGAATAGGAATGTTAGGGTTCATATTGTTACCTCCACCAATGTAAAGAACAGAACATGCTCTTTACCATTGCTCTGTATTGTTAATGCTTTTTCTTCTTCTTTTTTTTCTTTTTTGCTGTACATAACAGTATATATTTTTAATTTTGTCATACTTTTACCTGTACCTTTGTAACGTCAACTGCTGTGCCACCTCTGAGCGGACGATTTTCCATCGTGGAATAATAAAGCTATCTACTGTATTTATCTATCTATATGGATGTATAGATTGTTCAAAGGGGTTTTCCACACACACAGACAATGATCTTGGCCCACAAAACGGGTATATATATATATATATATATATATATATATATAAATATATAACTCACTCTCACACACACACACACACACACTCACTCACTCACTCACACACACACACACACACACACACACACACACACACACACACACACACACACACACACACACACACACACACACACACACACACACACACACACACAGGTTTGCAATTGCTACTTTGTGGGGACATTACACATAGTCTACTATCTTTGTGGGGACATTCCATTCATTTTTATGCAAGTCCTGTGGCCTTACCCTAACCTCTATCCCTAAACCTAACCCTAACCCTAAACCTAACCCTAACCCTAACCCTAACCCTAACCCTTAACCTAACCCCTAAACCTAACCCTTGCCATGTGGGACACTAAAATCTGTCCCCACAAGGTATTTTTCTCCGATTGTACTATCTTTGTGGGCACCTGTGGGCCCCCACAAAGATAGTATTGCAAGCCCGCACACACACACACACACACACACACACACACACACACACGCACACGCACACGCGCACGCACACACACACACACACACACACACACACACACACACACACACACACACACACACACGGCTCACAGGTGTTGACAGCTAGCATCGCAACTCAAGTGGGATGAGGCTGGGGTCAGCTGGCCTATAGCGCCTAGCATGTGTTCTATTTCTTTAATTGCTTCTCCTACTAATCAAGAATGTAATTAGAGCTTGCCAGACGAGTGGTTTCCGGTTGAGCGTTAATAATGGCCAACAGGGAAGTGAATGGGCGTGCGCTGAATGCGCTTTCCATTAGATATGCACGAACACAGAACAAGGGGTCAGAGGGACAACAAATTGGAATATGGGGAGAATTGTAAAGCACATCGTTGATGAATAGATGTGTGAGTGGTGATATATGTGTGTATGTGCGTGCATGCGTGCACATGTACTACTATTCTTGGGAGTATGTTGTTAATTGTCTGTGTGCGTGCGTGCATGTGTGTGTACACAATTTGACCACTATTCTTTGGAGGGCCAAACGTCCACACAAGTATAGTTGAATTTCAGAAAGACTTATGAGGTCTGCTCACCCAGGTTGGGTTAGGATCTATGTTAGGGTTAGGAATTATCGTTAGATGAGTTATCCCTGACTTATACTTAATTATGCGCCAGTGTCGTGCGCCGAAAACAATAAATCGACAAACTCGTTGCACTGTGACTCTGTGTGAGTTTGTGTATAGATCTGCTATTTTCATTGCACAACATTGGTGTGCAATTAACGATTATATATATACCTTAACTCAGGCTTTCGGGTTAGGGTTAAAAATAGAAAATTAAAAGGTAAAATGGCATTGTGGCAGAGCCACTGGGTGTCACCATCTCGAGTAGCAGGCTCATCGGGCACCTCACCACAGCTGAGGAGAGGAAAGAGGAACTGACGGGCCTCAACAGTGACTCGGTCCCAGCCCAGCATAAAATACCTCTCTGCCCTTCAGACAGTGGGACAGAGAAGACCAAAGAAATCAGATTCGCCTTATGCTACATTTGCCCCTCCAGAATCGGAAGCAGCCAGTGACGGGTAGACTTGGAGCTATAGCCGTGATGCCAAGCTACCGAAGTTCCAACAGTGTACAGGGCAGGCTGCATAAATCCAAAGATCTATAATATATCAAGATACTCAATCCGACACATTGCCACTAGTATGAAAAATGGTACACAGAATGGTCTCCTAAGTGGCTAAGTGGCCTCTCCCTGCCCATAAATCGAACTAACGCACGCATTATCTGTGAAATATGCGGGGCTACAGACTAGTCGACACCAACTCAGGACTCATGGATCGACGCCCTCCTCTTCCTCCCATCCAAGATCAGGGTCCAGAGCATTGCTATGTCATACGTTCTGCTGTCATCCCGCAGTGTTACATAGGTGGCGCCCTTCCTTCCCGTCCTAGCTGTGCCTTGGGTTGGCTCGCGAGTTGTCAGTTCTCAGTTGTTTCAAACTAAATAACGTATGCTGATAACAAAGGAGCAAGACATGCTTCAGTGGGGACAGTGAATCACTTGATTTTCTACTGTTGTTTTCCAACACTACTTTTGGTTACCACTGTTCAATTCATTCAATTTGCACCAAACACAGACTCTATAAAATAACTAAATATCAAGGATTATACAGGGCCACTTTCTTGACAGAATCGCTGGAATTTTCTTTTGGAACACAGTTCTTAAACGTGATTAAAAAAAGAATTTAATGAAAGAATAATAATAAAAAAGAAAAGGAAAACACTTGTGGTACCTGATGTCAGAATCTGATCTTTGGTACTGTGTAAAAGACAGTGATAAGCAGGGCCATCAAGACTGGAAGCTGGACTGATCACCTCCCAGAGGAGGAGGAGGAGGAGGAAGAGCAGGACGAGGGGGACGAGGGGGAGGAGATGGAGAAGACCAAAGGAGAGAACGAGGATGAGGAGGATGAGAATGAGGAGAACGAGAAGGTAGAGTAGGAGGGGGAGGACGAAGAGGACTAGGAGAAGGAGACCGGGAGGGAATTAAAGCAGGAGAGGGAGGAGGGCGAGAGGGTAGGGGGTTAGGAGGAGGAGGTGGAGCGGGACGGGGAGGAAGAGAGGGGGAAGGAGGGGGAGAAGGACGAGGGGGAGGAGGACGAGGAGGACGAGAACGAGAGGGAAGGGCAGTAGGAGTTGAAGGAGTTGGAGGAGAATGAGGGAACGGAGGAAAAGTAGGAGAGGGAGTAGGAGGGGGAGGAGGGCGAGGGGGAGGAGGACGAGGAGGCAGAGAACGAGAATGAGAGGGAAGGGGAGTAGGAGTTGAAGGAGAATGAGGGGAAGGAGGACGAGGGGTCAGACTAGTTGGACGAGTGGGAATAGGAGGAGGTGAATGAGGGAGCGGAGAGTGAGGGATCAGAGTGGGAGGAGGAGGGCGAGGAGGTGCTGGTGAACGAGAAGTAAGAAAAGTAGGCGGGGACGTACAAGCGGCTGGGGGAGTATGAGAGGCCCTGAGAGTGGGAGGAGGAAAGCTGTTAGCATCTCGATAATAGGAGTCACGGAGGTCGTCCCGATCATAATCGCGCTGGAGATCGAGGGCCTCTGAGGCAGAGTCTTGAAGATTGAGTCTTGAAGGGTCTGCGATTGCCATAGCGATGAAGAGTTGAGTCATGGAGATGGGCGAAGATTCTGTGGGACCCTGTACTTCGGAACCTGACTGGCGATCATCGCTAGAGCCTTCCTGCCTTGGTTCTCTACTCCTCGTTCGCTTCCTCCTCCGCCGCCGCCTACGAACATTTCCAGAGCCCTCCTGCTCCGGTTGGAATGAGGGTTCCTGTATTTCTGAACAAAGTGGCCCCTGAAATTCTGAATCATGACAAACATCACGGCAGCCCTCCTGGTCCATTGGAAATGAGGGTCCCTGTATTTCCAAACCAAGTATTTCCGAACAAAGTTTCCTCAGTGAATGACAAATATGATTACATCTCTTCTGCTCTGGTTGAGATGTGGGTCCGAGTATTTCAGGACCAAATTGTCCCTGTACTACAGAATCATGACAAATATCACGTAAGCCCTCCTGCTCTGGTGGAAAAGTGGGTCCCTGAACTTCAGAACAGGGACCCTGTACTTTTAAATCACAGCAAACATCACCAGCATCCTCCTGCCCTGCTGGAGATGTGGGTCTCTGTACTTCGGTACCAAGATGAACATCACGAAAGCCCTCCTGCTCTGTTGGAAATGAGGATCCCTGTATTTCTGAACCAAATTGTCCCTGAACTTTGGCATCATGGTAAACATCACCAGCGCCCTCCTGCTCTGCCGTGGAAATGGGTCCCTGTATTTCTGAACCAAATTGTGTCTGTACTTTGAAATCATGACAAACATAACCAGAGCCCTCCTGCTCTGGTGGAAATGAGGGTCCCTGTACGTCCAACCCAAGTGGCCCTTGAACTTCAAAATTATGACAAACATCATGGCAGCCCTCCTGCTCTGTTGGAAATGAGGGTCCCTGTACTTCTGAACCAAGTTTCTCCGAACCAAGTTGCCTCAGTGAATGGCAAATATCACGAAAGCCCTCCTGTGCTGTTGGAAATGAGGGTTCCTGTATTTCCAAACTAGGTGGCCCCTGTACCTGGGAATCACAACAAACATCACAAGCGCCCTCCTGCTCTGCTGGAGATGTGGGTCCCTGTATTTCTGAACCAAATTGTCCCTGTACTTTGGAATCATGGCAAACATCTCCAGCGCCCTCCTGCTCTGTTGTCGAAATGGGTCCCTGTATTTCTGAACTAAATTGTGTTTTTACTTTGGAATCATGACAAACATTGACAGCACCCTCCTGCTCTGCTGGGGATGTGGGTCCCTGTATTTCTGAAACAAATTGTCCCTGTACTTTGAAATCATGACAAACGTAATAACCAGAGCCCCCCTGCTCTGTTGAAAATGAGGGTCCCTGTATTTCCGAACCAATTATTTCCGAATCAAGTTGCCTCAGTGAAGGACAAATATCACCAGAGCCCTCCTGTTCTGGTTTAGATGTGGGTCCTTGTATTTCAGGTCCAAATTGTCCCTGTACCTGGGAATCACAACAAACATCACAAGCGCCCTCCTGCTCTGCTGGGGATGTGGGTCCCTGTATTTCTGAACCAAATTGTCCCTGTACTTTGAAATCATGACAAACGTAATAACCAGAGCCCCCCTGCTCTGTTGAAAATGAGGGTCCCTGTATTTCCGAACCAATTATTTCCGAATCAAGTTGCCTCAGTGAAGGACAAATATCACCAGAGCCCTCCTGTTCTGGTTTAGATGTGGGTCCTTGTATTTCAGGTCCAAATTGTCCCTGTACCTGGGAATCACAACAAACATCACCAGCACCCTTCTGCTCTGCTGGGGATGTGGGTCCCTGTATTTCTGAACCAAATTGTCCCTGTACTTTGAAATCATGACAAACGTAATAACCAGATCCCCCCTGCTCTGTTGAAAATGAGGGTCCCTGTATTTCCGAACCAATTATTTCCGAATCAAGTTGCCTCAGTGAAGGACAAATATCACCAGAGCCCTCCTGTTCTGGTTTAGATGTGGGTCCTTGTATTTCAGGTCCAAACTGTCCCTGTACCTGGGAATCACAACAAACATCACCAGCACCCTTCTGCTCTGCTGAAGATGTGGGTCCCTGTATTTCTGAACCAAATTGTCCCTGTACTTTGAAATCATGAGAACCATCACCAGAGCCTCCCTGCTCTTGTTGGAATGAAGGTAATTCAGAAACAAGTGGTCCTTGTACTTCAGAACCTGGACAAACATCACCAGGGCCCTCCTGCTCTGCTGTAGAAATGGGTCCCTGCATTTCTGAACTAAATTGTGTCTGTACTTTAGAATCATGACGAACGTAACCAGAGCCCTCCTGCTCTGTTGGAAATGAGGGTCCCTGTATTTCCGAACCAAGTATCTCCAAACCAAGTTGCCTCAGTGAATGACAAATATCACCATAGCCCTCCTGCTCTGCTTGAGATGGGGGTCCTTGCATTTCAGGACCAAATTGTCCATGTACTTCAGAACTCTGACAAACATGGAAGCCCTCCTGCACTGCTGGAAATGAGGGTCCCTGTACTTCAGAGCCCTCCTGCTCTGTTGGAGATGAGGATCTCTCAACTTCGGAACCAAGTTTCTCTAAAGGAAGGACATCACCAAAGGCCTCCTGCTCTCTTGGAAATGAGGGTCCCTCTATTTCTGAACCAAATGTTCCCTGTACTTTGGAATCATGACAAACATCGACAGCACCCTCCTGCTCTGGTGGAGATGTGGGTCCCTGTATTTCTGAACCAAATTGTCCCTGTACTTTGAAATCGTGAGAAACATCACCAGAGCCCTCCTGCTCTGCCGTAGAAATGGGTCCCTGTATTTCTGAACTAAATTGTGTCTGTACTTTGGAATCATGAGAAACGTAACCAGCGCCCTCCTGCTCTGGTGGAAATGAGGGTCCCTGTATTTCCGAACCAAGTATCTCCGAACCAAGTTGCCTCAGTGAATGACAAATATCACCAGAGCCCTCCTGCTCTGGTTGAGATGTGGGTCCTTGCATTTCAGGACCAAATTGTCCATGTACTTCAGAACTCTGACAATCATGGAAGCCCTCCTGCTCTGTTGGAAATGAGGATGTCTGAACTTCGGAAGCAAGTCGCTCTAATGGATTGTCATCACCAAAAGCCTCCTGTTCTGGTGGGATTAAGAGTCCCTGTACATCATAACCAAGTGGTCCTTGTACTTCATAAGCATGAAGAACATCACGAAAGCCCTCCTGCTCTGGTGTAAATGAAGGTCCCTTTACTTTCGCATAGAGATCCTGTTCTTTTAAACCACAACAAACATCACCAGAGCCCTCCTGCTCTGGTGGAGATTTGTGTACCTGTATGTCAGAACAAAGTGGCCCCTGCACTTCGGAACCAAGTTTCCCCATTGGACAAAGGACATCACCAAGGTCCACTTGCTCTGTTGTAAATGAGGTTCCCTGTAATTTTAAACCACAACACACATCACCAGAGCCACCCTGCTGCGTTGGAAATGGGGATCCCTGTACCGTGTTGGAACCGTGTCGCTCTAAGGAATGACGTACATCGCCAATGGCCTCCAGTTCTTGTAGAATTAAGGCTCCCTGTACATCAAAATCAAGTGGTCGTTGTACTTCATAACCCCAAAGAACATCACCAAAGCCCTCCTGCTGTGGTGATGTGGGTCCCTGTACTTTGGAATCATGACAAGCATCATGAAAGCCCTCCTGCTCTGTTGGAAATGAGGATCTCTGAACTTCAGAACCTAGTAGCTCAAATGGATGACGTACATCACCAAAGGCCTCCCGTTCTGCTGGAATTAAGGGTCCCTGTAACTCAGATCTAAGAAGAACATCACCAAAGCCCTCCTGCTCTGGTGGAAATGAGGTTCCCTTTACTTCAGAACAGGGATCCTGTTCTTTTAAACCACAACAAACATCACCAGAGCCCTCCTGCTCTGGTGGAAATGAGGTTCCCTTTACTTCAGAACAGGGATCCTGTTCTTTTAAACCACAACAAACATCACCAGAGCCCTCCTGCTCTGCTGGAGATGTGGGTCCCTGTAGTTTGGAACCATGATGAGCGTCACGAAAGCCCTCCTGCTCTGCTGTAAATGAGGTTCCCTGTACTTTTAAACTACGACAAACATCACCAGAGCCCTCCTGCTTTGTTGGAATTGGAAAGAACTGGCCCTGTACAGAATCCAATTTTCCCTGTACTTCGGAACCATTGCGAACATGATGCAAACCCTTCAGAAATAAGGGTCCCTGTACCTCGGAACTATGATGAACATCATGCAAGCCCTCCTGCTTTATTGAAACTGAGGGTCCCTGCACTTCAGAACCAAGTCGCCCCAAAGGACGACAAATGTCACCGGAGACCTTCTTCTTTCGTGTATCATCGTCCTTGATGATTGGTTGGCGACATTTTATTTCACTAGATTTCTTCCGTTCTGGTGTAAATGAGGGCCCCTGTACTTTGGAATCACGACGGACATCACCAGAGCGGGGCGGTTCTGGTGATGTCCATTGTGGTGGTCCCCAACGAGAGGGAGGGAGGGAACTAGAAGAACGACGGGAGGGAGGGGGAGTATGATGAGATGGAATTTGGGGATGCCGACGGGGAGTAGTAGGAGCATTAGGACGAGTAGGAGGTGTGGGGGGACGAGGAGGGGGACGATGCTGGGGGAGAAAAATGGGGAGAAGGAAGAGCAGAAGAAAGAGGAAGACAAGGGGGAGAAAGCTGAGAGGAGACAGTGTAGGAGAAAAAGAGGACAAAAAAAGAAGCAAGACCTTTGCACACCTAAGTTCAGAGGTGCGTATAAGACCAAGGCTCGTTCGATGCAGAAGAAAACCCCCCGCACAATGTCTTAATGCTTAATGCTTATAGCTTAATGGGAAAACACGAAGCCTCAGTCGTTAGACCTTCAACGAGATACTTTAGAAAGTGAGAAACACGATCTTTAAATAGGCTGTCCAATCTGTGGTGGACCTATCAGGTCACACCCCACAATGACATCACTCATCTATCTATAAAGGTACCGTATAGGAGGGGTGGAAGTGCCTGCCTTCCTTCTTACAACAACTGCCTTCCTTCCTACCTGCCTTGTGTCGATATGTCTAGACTATAACCAGACTATAGTACTTGTCCGACTTTATTCCATCTTCCATCTAAACTTATTTTTGCCGCGCTACTCCTCCCACAGTTTCGGTGGCAGGCACATGGTCAAATCGGCCAGCTTCATCGGGACTCGTCTGCTTGCATTTTTCTAAGGGATACGTTATACAGTATATAGTTTTATTTATATTTATTTGTGAATTAATTTTCTCTATTGACTCAATTGACTAAAATTAAACTTTCCTCAAACATGTAGATGACTGACATCATGGGGTGGGTATATAGATAGATATCTATACAGATAGAAGTTAAGATAATAGATAAGGACAAATTTTAGTTACAAATGTTCGCTTAAAAAATACATATATTCAAAGATTTGCACACATTTTCAAGACTTTCCAAAAATAGCAGATCTACAAGCTCGCAGCGCGGCTTTGAAGGGACACCTGCTATAAAATTGCAATCCATTATGTAGGCTACCTTAAGTATCTATCTATCTGTCTATATCTATATGTGGCCAAACGTTGCTGAATGGCATTTTATGTATTTGACAATTAATTTTACAGATATTGTAGTGATCATGACATTATGAGGTCTTAGCAAATGTGACAAATATTTAATTCATAAATAGCGCCACTCACCCATTGTGTGTGATTTTAATTTTTTGAAGCGGTGAAAGCCACTTCCAATGAGTGGCTTTGTGTGTCCCACGCCCATATATGGTCATTTCAGTCCAGAATGAACAGGTTTTTTCAGAAACAAAATGTGTGTTTCATGTCCATATATGGTCATCCCAGTCCAGAATGAACAGGTGAACGTCCGTCCGTACTAGGGTTGTAACGATATAGTAACTGTATCGAAATATCGTTTTTAACTTAAAAAATCGAAGTATATCGAAATGAAAACAGCTAAAATCGAATCGTATCGTTTTATTTTGTATCGTATCGAATCGGCAGTGCAAAGAATCGATTGTATCGATACTGCATTGGGTTTAGCCTAATAAAGAAACTTGAATCATCATTTAGTATTTTTAAGAAGAAAAAATTAAAAGGAGGGCTTTATTTACTTTTCCTTTCCATATAGCTACACTGGTCTATCGATAAATGTGTGTTATCTCTGGGTTCATGTCAAGGTGCAGGTTCGTCAATATACAATGTCCATGTATTTGCCAGATAATCACTGTTTACTTATTTATATCCATAATAATACATGTTTCCCTTAAAAACCTGCACTATCCACACCTTTCACACAGATTTAATTTCTTTGCTAAATAGTTACTAAATCGATTTTAAATAATTAAATCGAATCGTATCGTATCGCCATGAATGAACCAATATCATCCATGTATCGTATCGTCAACCATGTATCGTGATATGTATCGAATCGCTATTAAAATGTATCGTTACACCCCTAGTCCGTACGTATGTGTGTAGTGTCCGTCCCGGTCTGATGATTGGATACTTTGAGGATTGGTCAAGCTTCACATGACAATTCGGCCCTCCAGATAAAATCATTAATTCATTCAGAATATAAATAATGTATCGATCACAGAGTTCATAACTCTAGAACACATAGAATAAAAGTTCACCGCTTCACTTCGAACCGAGGTTTGACTTTTTTTTATTTAGGCCTAACAATAACAAAGAACCACTTTAACTCCCCTTTTTCACCTGCTTAACTTGTTGAATTTGGTATCAGCGCTTCTTATCTGGTGACTTTTTGTGCATTATTTATATGTGCAAAGAGTGATAAAAAAAATGAAAAAGTCCAGAGCATACGTGGGCAACTGGCGGCCCGGGGGCCACATGCGGCCCTCACCTTCACTTAATGCGGCCCACAGGTTAATACCGGAATACTGATATATTATTGATTTCAGCAGTTACAATTCCAAACATGACCTGCTTTAATTTTGTCAGTCTATATTAGTAGCTTAATAATTAGTATAGTAGTCGCGCTGCAATGCGTTTTGAGCTTGTAGAGCGGCTATTTTTGCTTCTTTTGTATGAGACATAGCAATATGCAATGTGGCCCTCTGGAGTGAAGGTGGAAATATAATGGCCCTCGCCATCATCAAAGTTGCCCACCACTGGTCCAGAGGCATAATGGTAGGAAGGCAGATAGCTATAAATCATAAATGATGATGTTGTAGGTGGGTAAACAGACACTGACTGACATATTGCCATTGTTAACAACACATGGCTTGGCTATGCTTTGTGTCTGCTGGCAAGTTGTTTTGCGGCACTTCACAAGTTAAGTGGCTGCAGCTGTTCTCTTGATGAATATCAATGCGTTATGTTGGTGTTTGTTTTGATAAGTCTACTTAAACTTATAGGTGGCGACAACTTTTTTTTTCTTCTTTTTTTTTACAACAAGGGTTCATATTTTAGATTGTGATTAGAGAAAAGATGAGATGAGTGTTAAAATGTTTTCATGCTTTCCGACCATTACCCCCTGGTACGCATGCCCCATCCACTGAAATCAATATAATAAAAATCTCTAAAACAATAGAAAGCAGTAAATGAAAACATTGTAACACTCATCTTTTCTTTTCCCTTATTACAATCTAAAATATGAACCCTTGTTGTAAAAAAAAAGTTGTCCTTTAAGTCAAGTAAGACATTAGAGCAGGGTTTCAAGTGGGTGCCGTGGCACCCTAGGGTGCTGTGACACAAGTCCAGGGATGCTGCAGAATACTTTGATCATATTTGAAATTCATCAATATCACCTCAGTTTAACCACGGACCAGCAAACCTCCTTAGCAGAAATAGCAGATCTACAAGCTCACAAATCAGAAGAAATCATAACTAGACACCACAAGGGTCTTCAAAAAACATGTTTTGAAAACATGTAGTTTGGGTGCTCTGGGATCCTCTGATCTACCCTACTATTACAGAGGATGATGATGAGTGGCATTGAGAATGCTACAGTAGGCCTATTATTGTTACTGTGTAGCCTACCATACAGTATTGTGTAACATATTTTGCCAAAAAAAAGAAAAAGAAAAGAAAAACAGGAATGTAAGCCAAATAATGGTCCAGTGCTGCTAAAAGTACAATATGTATCTTTGAAATTTAGTGGCGTATCCAAAATGACAAGTAAAGTGCAGATACCTAAAAAAAATGTACTTGAGTACAGCACACAAGTAAATGTACTTAAAGGGGAAGACCACCCATTTTCAATATTGAACTGTGTCATTAATATACCTTAGTACCTTAGTGTATTGTAAAGTACAACTTAGTGACATCACACAATAGTTACTAGTAGTAACTAGTACTTTACAATACAAACCCCAACATCAATCCTCCAGTTCTAGGCAACACAGAAGAGTTGGAACTCCTCAAAGGTATATTAATGACATATTTCAATATTGAAAATGGGTGGTCTTCCCCTTTAATTATTCCACGGTCAACAGCTGTTCATATCTAAGAGATGTACTGTATGTGTAGTGATGCGCAAAAGCGGGTATTGAACCCGGGGCTCCCACTCACCAGACCAACGCAAATTGGCAGGGCTGTTGTGGGCTGGTTCATGGCTATACTAACTATGGGGGCTAGATAATATGCACCAAGCAGAGGTAAAGCTTCCAAAAATACAATTCTAGTGCTACTACTCCTTCTGCTGACCATTTCCTGTACTACTGTGCAACATATAGATAGGCACAAAATTCCAAGGCTGGTGTAATGATGATCACCCAGTGCCAGAAACTGCTAATCCTTCTATTAAATCAGTGGTTCTCAACCTTTTCAGGCTGCAACCCCCATATTTTAACCCCCCAAGATGAAGCAAGATTGGAATTCAGCATGATATCCAATAAATGTATTTGGGGGTCAGACCAAATACATTACAGGTGTGAGGACCTATAAATACATCAGTCGGACGTCACACAAAAACAGCACGCTTTGAACTTTGATACTGTTGAGCAGGACAAAAAGGTCCTGTCCAGAGAAGGTGATGTTTTTGATCTAGTGCAGGGCGCCTATTAGAAGTACTTCTGCATTGGGACCACCAGGTGGTGCTAGAGAGATTTCCCTCAGAACCTCTGACTGTATGATCAGTTTTTTTGCCCTCTGCAGTAATTTACTGCAGAAGTAGATTTGCTTGAGTACCTTTCTTTTCTTTTTTTGTATCGGTGCTTGACCCGAATATTTGTAAGTATCCACTACATTCCAGAGATAAATATTGTTGTAACTAACATTTGCCAGAGACAAAGAGAACAGAAAGACCTATTTCAGAGTCAAAAAGTCCATCTTTATTGGGTTCATTAACAGGTCCAGTAAAATATTTCTTCAAAGTTCTAGTGAAATCAAGAACTACATTGTGAGGACAGAAGCATGGAGGTATAATATATGGGGTACACCCATATCTGCACATCAGTCGCTCACACAAACAATAAATAACAACCACTTCTCTTCTCTCCAGGATAGAAAAATGCATTTTGATCCTCAAGCTAATAATGGGTAACAATACATTTATTCACCTTTTTTTTTAGAGCACCCGTTCCCTTGGAAGCAAGCAATAAGCAAGCGAGTAGGGCTGAGCCATATATACACACAATCAAATATTGTAATATTCTCGACCAAAAAGATACCACAAAGAACATCAAAAACAGCGTAAATCAGATCTACAAGCTCAAAGCGTTGCATTGCGATGCGTAGTGGCCTTGTAGATCTATTTTCACCATTTCTGAAATTATGGACAATTTTGGAAAGTATGAAATAAGGCTCAAGTTAAAAAACAGGATAAGATAACACTTATCCCATATGCTATCTAGTCATGGATTTATTGGCCAGCCCTACGATGCAGTATGCGAAGATGACAACTGTACAGTACGGGGACAGGATAGTGGTCGGAGCTGTCAATTAATCCTCCAATCCAAACCATTCACTTCAGATTCAGAAGCCCAATTTATACTACGTTGTATGACGGTGTCGCGCTATGAAAACACTCCAACATCTACCAGTTCACAAAATGTCACACATGTCTTAGACTACAGCCTGAAAGCAGAGTTTTCGGTACGTGATACCATCATACAGTGAAGAATAAATTAAGCATAAACCCTAATCATCAGATACGAAATCACCCCTCAGCATTCAACACCACACACACCAAAGCAGGAGGGAGAAGGGAGGGATTTTGATTGCTTACAATCTCAGGAGCTGAGAACTTTTTTCCCCCTCCTTTTGTTAAAAAAATAAAAACTATATATACCCTAAATATAGTAGCCCGGCTAGCCTAATGCACCCCACATCCCACCCATGGTCAACACGGCCCTTTGGTCAAACCCACTTCAACTCTATAAACAATATGAAACTAGCATGCTGGATGCCAAAGGAAGCATTCACATGAGATTGAGGCACATTTCCACAAACCCCAACCGACGATTAGATTTCCACTCAACTCAGACCACGGTATGGCCTACATACAGTATATACAGTATAAAGGTGGGTTTGACCAGAATCTGTATTGTATTGTTCAGTACAAACACTGCATGGATGCTGTACACCGACTTTTCTCAAAAGCGGGGCCTGGAGACCCCCAGGGATCCTAGAGGGGGTCCCCAGCTATATGACTGATAGTCAAGAACCAAATGGACTTGTCAGAGGTATGTAATGCATACCAAACAGAAGGTCCTTGATTTGAAGAAGTTTAGAACCACCGCTGTACACAGTCTGAAAGGATACGAACGACAAAGCCATTCAGACAGAAAGCGCGCAGCAGAGGTTGTGACGGTGGCCCTGGAAACGGCTAGAAACCGTCGGGACCCTGAGACCGGCTTGAGGTCCCAGGTCACCCCACCCAGCCTGGAGGACAAATGCACCCAGGGAAGGGCGCTATCGTTTTCCAATATCTACGAAACAAAACATTCTAACAATGAAAACTATGGATTCCACTTGGTCTATCAGAGGGACAGATTCTGCTAATGCAGTGGGGAGAACATACGATTCCATGTAGCTGCGTTTAAAAGACATCCTTATTGCATGACAAGCCTAAAGAAAATAATTTGGTACAGCCCGTTTCTTTCTGTAGAAGGTCCTTGACTTGCTTCACCGGTTCCAAATGTGAAAGGAGGATTCCGTCCAAACATGTATTTTATTTTAAAGTGTCTATGTATGTGCGAGATACTTCGAGTCCTTTAAGCTTAAGTAGTATGACAGTGTCAGTGCCAGAAAGAACTGATAAACAAGCGAGCACCGTGACACATTCCACATTGGTGTTCCCATTTTGGGCATGTTCTTGAAAACGGCAGACCTGCAAGCTCACAACACGTCACGTCCCAACGAATGAGAAGAGAACGAGTGACAAAGTCACTCGGAGGTCCAACGCCACCAGGCCACCTTCACGCGGTCCCAGACGGCGTCCAGGGAGTCGAAGGCGGGACGGACGTCCAGGATGGAGAACTCGTAGGTGTCCTTGTTGATCTCTCCGTCGTAGTAGTCGATGACGTAGCGCACCTCCTTCCCACAGCGGTCCACGATCCAGTCGTGGCGGTCGAACGGCAGCTCGTACCTGAGGGAGGCAATATTTCAGTAATTTATACAATTGCTGTTCTAAATTTATACTATTTATGAGTTATTTTTAATCCGTTCTAAACAGAGTTATTGGTTTCGAGTACATGGTTAACCACCTTGTATCCACCCCATCACTAATAGAGTGATATCTCGATATTTCGACGTCCCGGATAAGGGTTAGGGTTAGGCATAGTTTTACTGGGGTTAGGTTTAGGCATAGTAGCATTCACCAGGTTAACATTCACGAAGTTAGCATTCACCAGCGTCGAACTAATGGGACATCGAACAAATGTGACATTGTGTTATCACTACGCTCCCCACTAATAGTGCATTTATAGCAATAAAGTGTCAAATAGCTCACCCCATCCAGTGGCGAATGCGTGCCCTGGGAGAAAACTCTTTGGCTTTACCTCCAAACCGTTTGAGAGAGGGACCACATGGACATTCCCTGTAGGAGACACACAAACAACCAACTTAACAAGAGACTATCGCTGTTTAACACTTTACATTATGCATCAGTCCTAACAGGTCAAGTCTGTGTGAAGCGTTTACATGTACGGTGTATGGTACAAAACACGATCACACCCAGATTAAGGCAATACGCCACCAGTGATGGAAAATGTCACGTAATCGTCTCACCAGATGATTATCTAACTTGGGTTACGGTCTTCTTGATCACAGTGCACGTGCATTCTTGCTTAACTCATTTACTGCCTCCATCCGATAATCCTGAGAAAATGCCTATGTCCCTCTCCGCCAGGCCCGATAATCCAGAGATTTGGCCGTTTAATAATAAAAAATAAATAAAAAATAAAAATTCAAAGATTTTTTTTGGACCCCAAAAAATGTAGTAGGCAATCGCGAAATTGCATGTTTAACCCCCATACCAACCCCATCTTTCAAACATGGCAGCCATATTTGTTTACATAACAAGAAAACATAATGGCTGCTATCTCATGAATGCCTGAACGGATTTCCAAGCTGATTTTTTTTGTTTGAAAGCTGTGAACAGTATGCACACACGTGGTGCATGATCTAGGCATGGGCGTGCATGATCCGTGCACTATGAATTACATGGAAGTCTATGGAGACTGGGGGCGGCGTGGTACTTGGCAGCCATTTTGAAAAAGGCTCCGACTGAGTTAATCTTTCAGTTTATTTAGGAGTGAAAAAATCATCACTGGAGAGAAAACAGGAACGATCATGTAATTCGGGGGAAAAACCTCTGTGTACAGGCTAGAAACCACAACAGACCATGTCATCTGGAATAGACACATTAGCGACTCACGATCAAATGTTGTAAGTTGCTTATTCAAATATCGGTTAGTGTGTTGTTCTATGACCGTCTCTGACTCAGTGATGTAAACAAGTGATTATGTATTTGGCCGCAGATCCCAATTTTTTGCCAAAGACCCCCGGAAGACAAGATTTGTGTTGAAACATTTTTCAAAAACTATAAAAAACAGCAGAATAGCCAATAAAACATGGTTCAAGTGGTTCAAATGATTGTGATGCCATAATAACACATTTCGCTGGGGACCACCTGGAACCCTCCCAAGGACCCCTGGGGGTTCCCAGACCCCACTTTGAGAACGGCTGATATAAACACAGTAGAACAAGTGTTGGTATGTACAGTGGTAGTTGTACTGCATGACTCACTCTGCGTGGAGAGCCTCCCACTTGAGGATCTCCTGCCAGGCCTGCTCGTTGTTCTGGTTGTGGATCTTGATGATGTTGCTCATGTCCTGTTGACCCAGGTCATCCTCACGCCAGCGCCACCTGCAGGAGGGGGAAGAGAATGAGTCACTTTTATTTGTTGTCAATGTTAACTGGTAAGGACTGTGTTGGACTGGTAAGGAAGGCTTAGTCCAGAATGCTGCCGCTCGTGTATTGACAGGAGCCAGAAGAAGTGATCATATCACTCCTTCCCTGGCATCTCTACACTGGCTCCCGGTTAAATACAGAATTGAATTTAAAATTCTCCTCCTCACATACAAAGCATATCACGGTCTGGCACCGCAGTACCTCGAAGAGCTCATTGAGCCTCGCAGTACTGCTAGACCGGTGCGTCCACAATATGCAAACATGCTTGTCGTTCCCAAAAAAATACCTAAGGCCAGAACAGGAGCCAGAGCTTTTAAGTATCAGGCACCTCAGTTGTGGAACCTCCTCCCAGTCTCTGTCCGTGTGGCAGACACACTTTGTGTTTTTAAGACTAGATTAAAAACGTTTCTCTATGATAAAGCCTATAATTAGGTTCGTTTGTTCGTTCGTTTGTGCACTCGTTCGTTGCTTCGTTCGTTCGCTGCTTCGTTCGTTGACTCATGTCCGGGTGCATGTTGACACCATGGCCGGGCTGACAAAAGGCCGTGGCTCTGTGAGACAGCGTACAATCACTCCTAATCCCAACCTACAAAGTTACTGGGTTGGGCTGAATAATGGGTCAGAGGGGAGGGGGAACCCTCCTCCCTCTCTTCCCTTTTGGTTGTGTGGGTTTGTGTCACATTGGTGCAATTGTAACTAGCACTGTGCCTGCCATTATAAGGCCTGCCACTAATTCGAACTCCGGGGATCATCCCCGGAGTTTCTTTTCTGTCTCCCACTCCACAGTTCCAATTCCTGGAAACTCGACAACCTAAAAACCTAAAACTCGACAACTCAGCTGCTGGGATTGCTACTAAAACTCGACTACTCAGCTGCAGACCAAGAGTGTGACTCCGGACCGGGCCTCCATGAAGCACGCCTGTGGACCTGCCTGGATCTCTCTGTGTCTATCTCTTGCTCTCTCTTTGTTCCTTACTGTCCCCCCGACTCGGTCGAGGCAGCACGGCTGTTCACCCCAGAGTCAGGATCTGCCTGATGTTTCCTCCTCCTTAAGAGGGGGTTTTTCGTTACCATTGTCGCAAATTGCTTGCTCAGGGTGGGGGCCTCGGGCCTGTGAGGTATCCGCTCGAGTTCTCTCGAGGGGGTACCTCACAGGTACAGGTTCTGCTCGGGTTCTCTCTCTCCTCCCCCCACCCCCCCTACCCTTACCTCCCCTTCCCTTCCCCTCCCCCTACACACGCATGCGCATGCAGCGCCTGTGTGTGTGTGTGTGCGTTCGTTCGTTCGTTCTTGTACATACGCATGCAGGACCTGTGTATGTGTGTGCGTGTGCCCCTTGTTGTCTTTCCCTTGTCTCTCCCTTGTTTCCCCCTCTCTCTCTTTGTAAAGTGTCTTGAGATAACTTATGATTTGACACTTTAATAAAATTGAATTGAATTGAATTGACAATATACTATAGCGTGTGATGTGGTTGTACATTTTCAAGCACGGCTTTGAGGAAAAGATGTCAGCTTGTGTGTCAACATCTCATCGATTGGAGAGAACGTGATTGCCTTGCCCTAGTTAGTAGCCTGGCAAACACTGACACAATTATTCGTTCATAGATCAAGATTTTTAACATCACTCTTTGCATATTGCTGTGAATATCATGAGTAAAGGTCACTTTATTTCCACTTGATATTCCTGTTCCGTGTGAATGTATTCATGACAGCAGTTTAAATGAATGCTAATTAATCGCACACAATAGATAGGCGTGTGAGGACCTTTTTAAAATGGTAAACTTTTAACTATATTTACTTGACGAACCCCATCGCCCCACCCTTTTATATACTGTACGAGGAACATGGCTGTGCACAGAATAGTGTGGATTTTGACAACACAGAATAGTGTTGATTTTGACAGCAAATTTAGTTTTAGTCAGTCTTTTGAATGTACAGTTGATTTTGTCAACGCAAACGTATTTTGGCAGGCCTTCGTGGTGTCACAATGGCTGATTTTACACTTGGTTAAATCCTGGAAATGGCCGATGTACAAGCTCACATGTAGATCTGCCATTTTCAGAGCACAAAAACTGAGCGCAACAAAACATAAACTGACTGTTCTTTTAGTTCTACTGGATTTTTCTCCAGTAGTATGTCCCTAATGTTTTAATCTAGTTTTCATTTGTTGACGAAATTGTCAGTCTATTTAGTCTCAGTTTTGTCATCATAGCTTACTTTTTCATTCGTTTTTATTTCCTTTGTCAGTGATTAAAAAAAGAAAAAAATAAGAAACTCTGTTTTAATCGACAAATTCAACACTGGCACAGAGACACTGACCCCTTCCGGAGCATGGCGTTCCAGAACATCTGTTCGGATGGGTAGACCCAGTTCCTCTCTGAGCCATGCCGAGGGATCTGGGACTCCTGTCGGTTGACGGGCAGCGGGAAGGGCTGGTCTGGAGCAGGTATCTGGTTAGGAGGAGGCATCTGGATACATGCACACATGGAAGGTCAAGAAACTATACCAGTAAGACTCCCTAATCGGGAGATAAGCGACCGTCAGGTCGCAGCGTGATTTTAGAGCGTCATTTTTCATGTGTAGGAGCAGTGTCCAAAAATGTGTTTGAAAACATCGGCCTGATGGTGGCGCTATATGGGACAGATCCATGTTGATGAGATGAGTGTAGACATACTGTATACCGATTTGCATGATTTTAGGGCAAAATCTGCAGGAGCAGTGTCGAAAAATGTGTTTGAAAGAATCTGCCTGATGGTGGCGCTATATGGGACAGATCCATGTTGATGACATGAGTGTAGACATACTGTGTAGCGATTTGCGTGATTTTAGTGCAAAATCTGTAGGAGTAGTGTCCAAAAATGTGTTTTAAAAAATCGGCCTGAAGGTGGCACAAAATGGGACAGAGCCATGTTGATGACATGAGTGTAGAGCAAGTGTGTACCGATTTGCGTGATTTTAGGGCAAGATTTGTAGGAGCAGTGTCCAAAAATGTGTTTTGCAAGAATCGGCCTCATGGTGGCGCTAGAAGAGGGCCATGTGAGAATTGATGGGTTTGATGAGGTTGTGGTTTGGCAGGCAAGGAGTGTGTGTGCAAAATTTGGCATGGATCGGGGAAACGGTTGCGGAGATATGAGCAGGGCAAATGTGTGACGTGTGACTGACTGACAGACTGATTGACAGCCAGTGGAGGTTTAGCACAGACCTTAGCATAATCCCATATGTACAGTGGTGACTACGAATAAATTGTTCTGTTGGTTAATGATTCTCAACATTAGGCAGCAATCCCCAATCTATAATGAAAGATACCCAGTGTTCATTTAAATCTGAGAGTGACTCTCGTGCTGAGTATACAAATGGAACTAAATGGACCTGTACGGTTCCATTTGTACAATCTGAGTTACAGGCCTATAAACCCACGGACGGATCCCACATGACCTAGAGTTTATAGAGCCTGTCATAGTTATATAATTATGGATAAAACTTAAAATGTGTCTGCATATTATCGTTACAATTTCTCAGACATTTACTAATGTCACAATTTAATAGTACACGTCCATGGACATTTTACACTGCACTATTGAATGTTACAAAGAAAATAAGACAGAGAATTATCTAAATGTGCGTGTGCTGTGATGGGTACCATGTTTGTCGGGTCAATGTCATTCTTCATGCCCGCCGATGCTCCCTTCATTGGACATCCCACAAACTCATAGGCCCTGTCCTGATGTGCTGGACCAGCCGGTGCCGCTGCTTGCATGGGACACTCTGATGGCGGAGACACTGTAAAGCACATTGTGTAGATATAGATTGTGTAGATTTGCTACAAAATCGATTTTAAATCCCAAATGTCC
This sequence comes from Nannobrachium achirus, assembly GCF_963921795.1. Taxonomy (NCBI): domain Eukaryota; kingdom Metazoa; phylum Chordata; class Actinopteri; order Myctophiformes; family Myctophidae; genus Nannobrachium; species Nannobrachium achirus. Next base: position 46,145,851 of record NC_137828.1, read on the forward strand.
AAAAACAAACGAATAATATTGGTCTGCATCACATAATTTACAAGACGTCTACACAATTAGAAGAATTGTTATTTTGATCAACGTTGTAATACATTCTTATCCAACAAAAAGATATTCTACGTTTTGGGTATGAGAGGCTAAATCTTATCAAATGGTGGTCTGTGCCTCAAATGCCCAATAAATAATGGACCTTGATGTGAAAAATGTTGAAAACTACTTGGATGCATTAATAAAGAACATCACTTAGGGGAGCTACAGGGTGCACTGCACCTTCAAAAAAAAAAATCTTTTTTTTTGTACATGCTCAACTTCTTTGATCTTGTTACATCACCTATATGGTCTATTAACTTGTTTACCGCTTTGGACGTTCCCGTTCGCCCCAATTTTCAACCAAGCTCGTTGCCAATACGGCTCGTTCTTTTTACCTTGTCTGATGACTGTAAGCTGATGGGGGGGTCGCACCGCCGTGTACAGTAAAAACATATCCCGTAACACTGCTCTCAAAAATCCACCGCACGTTAGCAATAATGGAGTCCCAAATCACTTCCTGGTTGTTTTCTGTGGATCTGTTCTAGAAAATGCATTTCTATGCTCTGAATGGATGGCAAGCGAAGCGGCCCAATTCACAGTCTGTTGGACAGATGAAATGGACCAGGAATTGGTGGAGAGATTTGTCAAGAAGACATGGGGAGAAACCGCTTTTACTGTGTGTGTGTGTGTGTGTGTGTGTGTGTGTGTGTGTGTGTGTGTGTGTGTGTGTGTGTGTGTGCGTGCGTGCGTGCGTGCGTGCGTGCGTGCGTGCGTGCGTGCGTGCGTGCGTGCGTGCGTGCGTGCGTGCGTGCGTGCGTGTGTGAGAGAGATAGAGAGTCCGAACAGCAAAGGGTCTTTCTCTCGCTGTGCTGTTCCATACCAGTAGCGCTCCAGATAAATATCAAACTTTTTTTTTTTTAAGTCGGGCGGCCCCGACGTCTACCTGTTACTGGCTGGGCCGCTTGGTGCATGGGACACTCTGACGGAGGAGACACTACAAGGAGAGAGAAAGAGAGAGAGACACATTGAGATGAAGCAACACAAACTCAAAACACTAGAATCCACAAATAAAAAGTCATTTTCCGACCATCTCTCATTGGCACAAAGATTACACCAGGCATTGTTTTACACACAGGATTACAAACGAGTACAGTAGGGTAAAAACACTGTTCGTTTTATTTTTTTTTCTAATTTTTATCCCACGATTTTGTAACCTTTTTTCACCCAGTGCCAATTGCCTATGTAATCCTGGGCTCTTCTCTCCCTCTGCCGCACCTGGGGAGACAAGGGACTGACCTCATGCTTCCTTCTGCATGAGGAGTCCAAGTTGCTTCTTTTCACCTGACAGTGGGGATTTCCCCTGTTTGGACGTAGCGCGTGGTAGGAACACGTAATTCCAACCAGTTCCTTTCCCCTCAATCAGGCGCCCTGGCTGGCCAGGGGGAGGCATTATAGTATATACTGCTCGTTTTCAAAGAGGGCAATAAACACACAAGCTACCTTTGACGGGCTGTGGATCGTGGTGCATGGGACAGCCCTGTGGGGGGGCGAACACCATGGCCTCAGCATTGACGGTCGGGACAGGTGGAGGAGCAGGGGTTGAAAATGAGGCTCCCATCCTGCCCACAGTCCTGTGTAGAGCAACAGAAACACACTGATTGATTGAAAACTTCATTAGAAGTTTGCATAGGAGGAGCACAGTATAGGACAGTACAGTTCGGATACAAGGTTGACTAATAAGATTTAAACACCGTAGACATACAAGTTCAACAAAAAAAATAACCTGCACAGAATTTATTGACAGAAAGTAGTTCATAGCTCATCTACAGTGGAGTTTTATTAAACAAACACTTTGCAGATAGAGAGGATAATAAACCCTTTTGTAAATCCCGCCCCATTCTGCCCTGTTACTATGATGGGACATTAACCCTGGGCAGATTGTTTTTATAGTGGAAGTGGATGGGATTTTTTTTCCCTTCATAGCCTCATTACAGCTATATAAAGTACCAAAGGAAAAACACCTAGGTGATATTAATAAAAAGGGAAGACAAAGGTACAGTAGTTACATTGCAAAACAGGGGGTTTACCCGAAAATATATGTTTTAATGTGTTTAATCCCAGTGGGACAGAATCCTCTTTGCAGATTCTTTTATAGTGGAAGTGGATGGGATTTTTTTCCCCTTCATAGCCTCATTACAGCTATATAAAGTACCACAAAAAACACATCTACGTGATATTAATAAAAAGGGAAGAAAAAGGTACAGTAATTACATAGCAAAACAGTAGTTTTCCCCCGAAAAATAAATGTTTTAATTAGTTTAATCCTCTGGATCAGAGATAGAAAGAGAAGCGCATTGCATCTTGGGTACTAGGAAGAGGACAGAGAGAATGTTTCTCCTCACATAATAGGCTGGCTTTTCGTAATTCTGCCCATTTAAATTATATGTACCCAATCGTGACTCTTAGACCATTGATAAGGTACATGTGAACTAGTTTGTTGAAGCTTATTCGTTATGATGAGCGAGATCGCTTGACGCTTGCCGTCGCTATCACCGTACCGGCCGATCTCCGTGTCGCGCACTGCGGACAGTTTTTGAAAGCCTGAAGCAACATTCTCCACTGCACAAACTCCACCCCCGATAGCAAAAAGTGAATGTTTTTTTCTGGTTGGCCAGTCAGGGAGTCTCAGGGACCAATCAGAAGGCTGACAAACGGTCTATTCAAGCTTTCCGTACAGCTTCAATGTTGGTGAGTTTAACGTTGTTTAATACAATCACATAGCACTTTTCTGTTAAGATGAATGGGCTGCCAAGATGAATGGGCTGCCAATGTGGCAACTCTAGATTCAACATAATAGCTGCAATTTGTGAGTAATGTGTAATGTGTGCTGTGCACTGGGAGCCGACTCTTAGTTCTGTCCTGTCCTATTCATATTCACTGAACGAGTCAAGACAAGGAGTATAAGTATATACAACAGTAAATTGGAATATAATTCGCTCTGGTCCATAGCGTTCGAGATTAGAAGATTAGAGAACTCTTTCTAATGTTACGGACCAGAGCTAAAATTCAATGAAAAACTAGCAAGTATGACAGATAGCTAAGTGTTGTGGCTAATGAACAGCTTACAGTTTATCATCAATAAAACAGTGAAAACAACTATACTATCCTGCCATGGTTCTGTACGATGGTCTAGCTATGACAATAATACAATATGTACAAGAAGCTAAACACAGTTGTTAGCTTATAGATCTGTCCTTTTAGCCTGGGCGACACCTTGAGTTTTAGCCATACAAGGACAAGGTCTTCACCAGCGACACAGAGCGACAAGGGCGTCGTTCTTTGGTCACATAAACGTGTAGTTGTGACAACGAGGACACGCAGAACACACGGACTGACCTGTTTTATGGAGTGAAAAGAATCCTGCTGTTGTGTTTTGTTTACCAGGCTTTCTTGCTGCTCGCTGCCCAATGTCAACGTGCTGAGCTCAACAACTGGTCGGATTTAGTAACACATCTGTGGCTCACGTTGTGCGTCGGCGCGCCAAGCTGCACGTAAAACACGTCACTGCCGGTGAGAAGGATCTGGAATCAATCTTGTGCCAACTTTGCCAACCAACGTTTTGATTGATTGATTGAAGGCTTTATTAGAAGTTTGCATAGGAAAATGTACAGATTCATGACGGTACAGTTCACTGGTACAAGGTCTACTAAAAGGAGATCCATGAAAAGACTAAGCTTATTTCAACAGGAAACCATTAAAGTATCTCATATAACATTGAATGACAGACAAATAGAACACAGTACTATGCAGTAGATATGTAAAGAAAAAAAGAAAACAGTAGGTATATACAATCAGTAAGTACAGTATATACAATATATACAAGGAAGGGGCAGGTAGATCAGTGTACGTTGTGTCAAACCAGAAACCTAACGGACTTCAACATTCAAAAGGCTCTCCGATCCCTGACACACACAGTACAGCGCCTTTCACAATGTGAAATGTGGTATGTGAATTTCACATTCCACATTTCGCATACCAGATCTCAGGAAAGCCTGGTGAGGCGAGGTTACCAGATACCCAGAGCCGAAGCCCCGCCCCCTTCGTTTCTCTTCCGCCTTACGTCACCATGAAACCATGGAAACGGCCCCACAAGACTATAGAGAGAGAACGTCTTCAAAATAACAGTACTCTACAAGAGCACGAACCCCAGTCTGCAGACTCTGCACACAGCAGCGGGGAGGTAAGCTGTCCATAAATCGTTTCTAATAGCACTTATAACCTTTGCGTGTTTAATGTGCACGTTTCTGCCAAGTTATATTAGTTCACCTGATGGAAGAAATAAGCCCATAGAGTATTATATATAAGGGGTGTAGCCTAACTTTATGGGTGTAGCCTCCGTTAGCATGTTAGCTTCCGTCTATGCTAATAAGCTTGTACTTGAGACATTGTACTTTATTAATCAACATTTACATCACCACGATGCCATGTTTAAACTCATGGATGTTGTAGTTGATCAGGGGTTTCAACAGGTGGTCCGTGGACCACTGGTGGTCCCTGGAAGGGTGCCAGGTGGTCCCCAGCTAAATGGAGAGATGGTAAACAAATGGACCCTTAGATCTTTAGTTAACTTATTGTTGAACATCTGCATTCATCCTGGTATTTCTCCTATGCTACCAATATCGTCTCATAACCCAACACAACAACAGTGGTCCCCAGGTTGATTCTTATGTGGTGGTGGTCCCTGGCTCATAATCAGTTGTAGATTAATGACCAGCAGTGTGATGAGACTTTTTCTGCCCATTTGGATTGAGAAAAAGGTGTGGTTGGATCGGATGTGAATTTGACCCTTTTCTAGGGACTATTTGCATAATCTGTTGAGCCATGTAACTTCACAATGCAACGTTTTGATAGTCCCATATATCATGTTCTATTAGTCACTACACTTGATTCATGTAACAATCTTGTGAGATGTGTGTAATGGTGTAAACCAGTTAAATAAACTAGTTTAAAGACACTGTGTTGAGATTACAACTGTGATACAACCCCATTTAATTATCATGCCAGATTAATTATATCCATAATGATCTCACCCAGATAGCACTGTAATTACACCACAAAATAAGATAAGCAAATTGCAACATGACATTTGGGGATTGAAGAATGGATCAGAGAATGAGCAAAGAGAACAAGAGGTTCAGTTTCAAGAAAATGTACTGTAGAAACATTAACAGGCCCATCCAGTCGAATGGCAGGTGCTAAACAACTGCAGGTATTTATTTCTGGTTTCGACTTTGCATTCTTCTTCAGAAGGTACTGTGTCTTGACAATGTGAGCCTGTTTTCACTAAAGTGTGTGTGTCTGTCTGTCTGTCTGTCTGTCTGTCTGTCTGTCTGTCTGTCTGTCTGTCTGTCTATAACCTCAAGTTCAACAGTGTTCACATGAAGGTTCCACCGTTTCCACCTGGTCGACCTGTCACCCCTCCTGGATGGCGTTCCCCAATGTGGAATGGACCTACACAGCCACCAGACCAGTCCACTTGCTCCACATGCTGAACAATGATGACGGGCCAGGGCTTCTTCTCTTCTGCTGGATCCACGGAGGAGGAAAGTTAACCTGGTCACCGCAGACCAGAACAACTTTCTTGGCTTCAGGAGGAAAGCCTACAGGAAACTGGACTCACAGGACAAGGGCTTCAGGTTCTGGTCTGATTGGCCAGACCTCACTGACCTTTCCAACTGGTCCAGAGTCCAGCTGAAATGGACAACATCTAACACACAGACTGAAGTCCTGTCACAGACCCCTGTGTGTAGCTGGGGAGGCCACCTTCACCACACTACAGGGAGAAACCAGCAGACTGCAAGGAGGGTCCTGCTTATGTAAGGCAGGCTGAGGTCAGACAGGACTGGTGTGGACTTAGAATGCAGGGGAAACTAGCTTGCATAACATTTGCAGACCATTCAGTCTTACACTTGGTCCTTAAGAACACTGTTATTGGTGAGGATGTATTGAAATTTACCATCAGAGCAAGACTGCAGGTATTACCCAGTACCCACCAAATGCAACCTGTCTACCCACACTCACAACCCATTTTGTTTAAAACATCAAGATTCACAGCACCATCTAAAATCTACTACACATGGGTGTCATGCATTCTGTACATAGCTTGCCATGACCGTATACTACAGTATACAGTGTATTGTCTGACGCAGTCCATAATATCGTGCCAGCTAGTTCAGTGATGTATAAGCACAGAAGAGTGTTACCTGCCATTGATGTTTTTACTCTCATCCCCAAAACAGCTGACACCAGCCACAAGGAGGTGCTCATACTCTATACTCTCTCTCTATATATACATTCTAATCCCATTTCTAATGCAATCATAAGACATAGTTTTGGCAGTTCTTCTGAATTATGATCTTGTCTGATTGAACCAGTACGGGGCACATACTGCATATTTGATACCTATGACATGACAACACCTATCAGAGATTGACTTCTGTGCTCAATAATACAAGATGCATGTTGTTCCTGGCCACCTGTTGTCTTATCTCATGGTCACGTTCTGTGACCACTGTGCAATATTGTATTATATATTCTCTATGTGTGTAATAAACCTTGGAATGTGATGTGATCCTGGCTGGTGTATCATCTTCAGAAGAAGAAAATTATTTGGGGAAGATGTTCAACTAGGGTTTAAGTGGTTAAATGTCAAGTATATTACTTATATTCAATATGTCCTAATAATGCAATTCTCAGTTTTTCCTTGTGAGTCACGACCAATGTTCCCTCTAATTTTTCATTGGTCTGAGCAAACACTCCAACCTTCTGAGTGCAATTTGAGCACTGCTGAGCAACAAGTGCATAAGTGTACACCGCGTCACAGTGCGTCAAGTCATGTCAAGTTATGGCTTATTCAAATCTAATTACAGAATAAGTAATAGAGGTTCGACTACTTTTAATAGGCTGTAGGCTACTATATGACAAAAAAAGGAGGGGGGGGAGGGTTTTATATCCCTTATTATTCAGTATTAGGCCTATAGACTGATTTTCCCCCTTGGAATAATAAAGGTAGCCTATCTATACACAGGTTGATGTTGTGTAAATACAATGGGCCTAAAAAAAATATGAGCCAACAAAATAACAATACATTGATATTGACACATCTACAGAAGGTTGGCCATTTCTATTAAGTGGCATTATTATGAATAAAATACAGTCCAAGAGCATACAGTATGTGTAGCCTACTGTCTGTGCCAAGGTGCCAATTTAAGCATGCATGCATATGAACATTTGGTATAGGCCTACATTTTCACACTCAATTAAATTAACACTGGCTTTTGACCATGTAGATTGGTGTCCCAAAGATTAAAATCATATCAAATAATGCCCTATAGGCATTAGGCAGCTAGGCTAATTTCTATCAAATTGGGGGTCCAGCAGATAATCACTGGGTTAAACTGTAGATTGTGCAGAAAATAATTCACAGCAAATGCAAACTGTGTAGAATTATTAATTCACAGAAAATGCAATAACATAATGAAAACTGGACCTGGTTTGAATAGCCAGTATTTTGTGCTAAAATGTATATTGAATAACATTAATGTAAACATATCTATGGCCTTACAGATTGGTGGAATATAGCGAAAAGATTCTCTCTCTCTCCTTCTCTCCTGGTTCTCAAACGTTTTCATGTCAAGGACCTACAACTTGACAAGCCCACAGACCCTCATTTGAAAAGCTATCCCAGGGACCCCCATAAGATAATATTTGTATGGCTTTAGCAGTGATTCCCTTCCATTGTAATGTGAAGGACCCCCTGTTTGACATGCATTAGGCTATGGATTAGGCTATTTCTTTCTCTGAGACCCCAATTTATATTTTTATAAAATCAATGTTGTTTCCATGTGTACACATTGAGTTACATAAGGGTCCATTTGGTTGCCCAGCTCCAGAGAAACATCGCAGTTTGTAGTTCATACCTGGAAGCTGGAGAAGTGTGCATGTAGGCCTAATCTCCGCTGTGCACAGGGGAACGTCTTTATGAAACTGCACATTATATTAGGGTGACCAATCACGACATAAAATAAGTAGAGTTCATATTTGTCACTTTCAGTCAACAACAAATAATCTTCTTATAGGACTAAGTATAGTTAATTATAACTATAAGAACTTATAAATAATAGTTATACTTAATAACAATAATCATGCCATGTTTAATAATCACTAATTTGCTATATGAAGTGCACTTAAATGCTAAAATAAAAAGCGGAAAAATTATGCTAGAACAAAATGTTCTGCTTAAACCGTATAATGGATTGATTTATAGCTGTATGGTTATAATACTATGATCAATGAGAATGCAAATGTGTTGGGTATTTCTATAAACCATTGTGAACTAGTCCTTACCCGTTCAAAGATGAGCTCCGAAATTATGTGCAGTGTGTGGGTTATGGGGTGTGCACTGTGCACACAGTAGGCCTATATGATGGATGGAAAGTAACTTTAACTGGTGCTTGCATGATAATATGTAGGAGCATCAATGTAAGAAATACCCGTTTCGTTTAATGGCTACAGAGATACTGTGTACCGATCTGCAGGATTTTTGGACAACATCTGTAACCCCCCCCCCCCCCCCCCCCCCCCCCCCCCGCCTACACACACACACACACACACACACACACACACACACACACACACACACACACACAGCTGGTTAAACATGTTGCCCCATGCTAGATGCAGAATAGATATGCCTCATGCTAGATGCAGAATATATAGTTCTGTATGAAACCTCCACCGGCCGTCCGTCCGTCCGTCCGTCCCTGAGTCCGTCCCTGAGTCACACGTGTGACGTGACACGTGTGACGTCACACTTTTGCCCTGCTCATATCTCCGCATCAGTATGACATCACACTGCTGACATCACTCTGACATCACAGAGTCCACAGCTGATATCACTCTGACATCACAGCGTCCACAGCTGATGATGTGGCGTGATGTCATACAATGTCATACAATACAAAAACAAGCCCTATATAAAGGGGCAATTCTCACCAGGGAAGAGAGCATTCCTCGACTCAGACCTTATCGCCAGGATCAACTAAGCTTATAGCTTATCATCACATCCAAGATGTGATAAGATACTCAGCTAGTGGGGAATGCTCTCTTCCCTGCTGAGAATTGCCCCTTTATATAGGGCGTGTTTGTGTATTGTATGACATCATGCCACATCATCAGCTGTGGACTCTGTGATGTCATCGTATCTCCATATATGGCCATCTCCGTATATGGAGATATAAGTCGTCCATGCCCAAGTATGGGCTGGTGAGGTCAGACTTTGTGTGATGTGTAGCTTATCTCCATATATGGATATTCAACATTCCAGGTGTAACTATGGCTGCCCGTATGACGTGAGAGGTGGAGGCTGTGATATAAGACCGGCATTATCTACCGACAGATTAGTAACAAGATGTCAAAATCGTTGAAGGTTGAATCTCCAGATATGGAGATAACCAACACATCCCTCCATATATGGAGATAACCGATGCAGTGGTGTCCGGTAAGAACTTAACCGAGATGCCTTGAATCGTCACACTCCATATATAGTGTTATCCACATTTCGTGTAGCCGCCCTGTACAGGAAGTGATGTCACAACAACTGGCTGACATCACCGTCAGGTCCTGACGGTCACGCTGTGACCTGACGGTCGCTTATCTCCCGATAAGCGAGTCTTACTGGTAGCTACACCATAAAAATGCTAATATAGAGCATATGATTTGTGAAAGTGACAAACGGGCTTCACAGTTATGTCAGGTGTGTTCATTTGCTAATGGTGATGCGATTTCAGATCAATTGCTCCAGCCACTGAGGAGAAACGCTGTGACAGACACTCAGACAGACAGACAGACACTCACTCACTCAGACAGACATTCGGATAATTATAGTATAGATATTATGTTATTTGTTGTTTCAACATTTCCATCACCGCAATGCCTTATATTATTTTTTGTTATTTTATGTAACAAGTGTTGTGCTGCAACTAGGAATACTGTACATGTGTGTCTTGGTCTCATAAAATCAGAAAACCACTGGTCTAGTCAATAGGGTGATAACCTCTATAACACCTCTATAACACCACCCAAATCTATAACACCTACTTTTCCCATAGATTAGGAGATTAGAGACCCCTGATATATTGGAAATGACAAAATACATACTGTAATAGCCCATGACTTTATAATACTACGTAATGACATACTTTATAGCTCAAATTATATTTGTTTTAGTTGACACATCTACTACCTCACTGAGCTACAGTAGCCTACACAATCCAGTGACGCTGAAAACAAGCCATTGCGCTTTCTTGGTTTTAAATCCTTTTAGTTGAACTTGTATTTTAACTGAACTGTACTGTTTTGTGATTGTGTGCAATTGTGTGATTGATTATCCAAAACTTTGGCCCAAACTCCACAGCATTATGGAGGAGCAGACAAGAAGGACAAGGAATCCCAGTAGTCAAACCACACTGGTCAATTGAATTCCTGGACACACTGTCTAGGATTGAGACATCAGGACAGCAACTAGGGCCATATTTAAATAGCCTGCTTCTAGACCAGAGACCCCGCCCACTCTCAGAGTGGAGATCAGGCTAATATTTAAACACAGCCGTGTGTGACAGTTACAGTAGCTGTCACACAGCGCTCCACTTCCAAATATGACCTATGGCCTTGAGATCTCGATCCTCAAGCACTCCTCATAATGTGACACACATATTCATTTGGTGTGTAACAGTACTAGGATGTGTATTAGGCTTGTTTTCATCAACATACCGGTATCTCTCCATCTCTTTTCTGTCTAGGAGTCCACAACAAAGTAATATAGCATATATAACATTTCTAATCACGTTGGAAACGACATCTTGTTTGGCCATACATTAACATTGCCTATGGCAGTGATTCTCAAAGTGGATTGTGTTATATTATAGGTGTCTACATTGACCCATACAAGTTTGTAAATCTATACAAATGGACCCTAACAGATCCATCTGGTTCTATTTGTACACTGTTTTATGGCTAACACCCATATATACCTTTATGTTCCCCACATAAAGGTTAGTTAGGGTTAGGTGTACATAAATAAGCCCCCCACTACTGCCACAGGGAGCTTCACTCCCAAAATAGAATGGGACCTGTAAAAGAGCTATAAAAAGTAACAGCTTTTTATTTTACAGCTTTACTTTGAATTAACCTGATGACCCTTGGTGCTACACTATGTTGATGCTGTTGGAGAATACAAATTTGTGGTGATGATGATGCTCCATGATAGTGTCACTAAAACATATTAAGGGCTAGAGGGTGTGATATAGCATAATGCTTTCTTTCAAGCTGAGAAAATAAATGCACCCAAAACAGTAACACATAGGAACTAGGTGGAAGAAGTACTCAGTTTTATAAGTAAAAGCAGCATTAAGAAAGTTTAGTTTTTCTTAAAAAAGTGAGTATTGTGCAGAATGGCCCAATTATCAGTCATGTTATTGGATTGTAGGCCTATTGGATTAGTAATTCATGTATTATATCACTGTAATATGCCTGGACAGACTTAGAACACATGCATGGAATGTGTTATAGGGTTGTGTGCATCTGAGATGGGAGATGCCTCCAGTGGAATCAGTACCGCTGGGGCTGATACATGGACTCTCATTGTACAGGAAAAGACACATGCAGCAGCGGAGGGGGACATGCTGTGGCAACCAATCATTGTAATTACTCCATGAATACGTAGGATAGGCATTCATAATCTTTCAGCTTCAGCCTATTCCTTTTGATCACCTGTAACAATGATAAATGTATGTGAGTGATCAAATAAACTAAACTAAACCTAAACTCTGTTACACTATACACACATTTACACCATTACATCTAATTACACTATACTGTACACCTATATTACATGGTAATTCTACAAATGGCACTGGGAGGACCACATCAGAAATGTTAGATCACACAATGACACATGGGAGCTAATCCAAAGCACTGCTATAGGGGAATAGGATGCATCACCTACGTTGACACACTGACTTAACAACGGAGCAAGTGGCAATGCAGATCTGCAAACCCTATTGCTGAATAGGAGGGAGTAGATGACGCTCCAGTTGGTGTTGTTGGCTCCACTCTCATGTCATCACCTCAGTTATGTCATGTCAGTTAAAGTATGTCTGTTTCAATAACCCAAATCTTCAAAGTAACTAAAGCTGTCAAGTAATTGTAGTGTAGTACTAAACAATTTTTCTCATGCAGTGGAAAAGAAATACAGTATTTTCCTAAAAGATGTAGAACAGAAATAGAATTATAAAGTATCTAAATATGGAAACCTCAACCTATTTTGGTAAACCTTCTTTCCACACTGCCCAATTGTAAAGGACACTGTCACATACATATTTGTCAACGTTTTATTGATGAAATCAGTGCCAACAGTGTAGTCTATATGACATTGACATGAAAAATGTACAGCACTGCATCTTTAAAAAAGAACCTCTAAGCACCATTTCATCAGCTGTAAAATATTGCATTGACATTTATAATGCTTGAAGCTTCTTTACGTTTTCATTTAACAACAGACATTGTTTAGCAATGAATAAAAGTGGAAATAAGGATTAAGGAGAAGAGTTAACAGGTCTTTGGTTTATTGCAATAACCCAAAATGAGTATTGACACACAAACAGTATTAAATATTATTATTTTGCATACATCAAATAGGCCTACACTGCACACATTCTGTTGGTTCACATTGGTTTAAAATATGTTCAGTAATTCGCCAGACTTCAGTGCTTTTGAGTAGTTAATGTTCCTCAGGCAGTCTAAGCAACATGTGAGTATACATACGTTTTATTACGCAGCTAGCCTACTTTTATTACCGAGCTGCTAAACACCACAAGTTCAATGTGTTGACGTCACGTGAAATATATAATCCAGCCGTGTGTATCGAAGTCCTTTTTAATCATAAGACAAGACAATATTCTGTTCGATTGACGAGGACTTCTACATTTCCAACTGTCCTTCATGATATGAAACTTTATGATATGAAACTTTATTGTCATTGTTACGTAAACAAGTTTAAAAACAAGTTTAAAAACAGTTTAAAACAACGAAATTAGTGCAAACCCCTAAAGTGCGTTTATACAAGACAATTTAAAAACAAAAACAAAACAAACAACAACATAAAATAACAAACCAAGACTAGTAACAAGGGGACCCGTATTCTAATAAAGTGTCCAGTGGCTCAGTAAAGTGTCCAGTGACTCAGTAAAGTGTCCAGTGACTCTACCCTACTCTAGTGCTAGTACACAACTGCACATTAAGCGCTGTTACAGCTCTGGGATAAAAAGTGTCCTTCAGCCTTTTTTGTTCTTGCCTTTATGGCTCTAAAACGTCTGCCCGAGGGCATCAGGTCAAAGTGACAGTGTCCGGGGTGGGATGGGTCCTTAAGGATGCTGTTGGCCTTCCTGAGACAGCGGGAGCTGTACAGGTCAGCCAGGGAGGGGAGGGGGCAGCCAATGATCCTCTCGGCGGACTTTACCACCCGCTGGAGCGCCTTCCTCTCTGCGGCTGTGCAGCTGCCAAACCACACACAGATGCAGTAGGTGAGGATGCTCTCTATGGCACACCGGTAGAAGGACACTAGCAGTTCCTGTGCCAGGTTGTTATTTCTGAGTGTTCTCAGGAAGTACAGTCTCTGCTGTGCCTTCTTCATGATGTTATTGGTGTTAGTGCTCCAGGTCAGGTGGTCGTCTAGGTGGACGCCAAGGAAACGGATGTCGGAGGCTCTCTCCACACACTCCCCGCTAATGACCAGGGGCAGAATGTCTGTCTTATTCCTCCTGTAGTCAATTATTAGTTCCTTGGTTTTAGAGGTGTTCAGAGCCAGATTGTTCAGTAAATAGGCTTGATGTTTCAAGTCTTATAGCCGCCATCAAGCCAGTGTCATGTCATGGACGTGATGTGTCAGTCTAAATTGTACGGTAATCTACATTTCACTTTTATCACATTATATATATATAATATATATAAAGGAATGTTAAACCCGCAGAGACCAAAAAGCCATTTACACATGAATCCAAAATACACTGACGATTGTGCTGTCAGTCAAACAATGAAACTATATGGAATCTATTAACAGGTTGTAGGGGGCCTGCTTCATCTCTCTCTCGACTAAGAGGTCCTTGGCCTGAAACCATTGAAGAGCCCTCAGGAGAATGACCACCAGGCCGTTGGCTGCTGCTGCTGGTGCAGATGAGCTGCTGTGGAAACCAAAGTTGTCCTGCTGTGAAGCTCTGCACTGTTTGCAGCCGTCTCCGCATAACGAGCAGCTGGACATGTTCTGTCGCCACAGAGACGCATACAACCTCACCGTCCTCCGCCCATCTTTGAGAGACAGAGAGAGAGAGGCAAAAGAAAGACGAAGAGTTTATATTTCATAGCTGAATTAGAAGATTACAACAACAACAAAAGCACACTTTTATATGGGCGTGTTAAAACCTTAGAGCAAGGGTCTTCAACAAAGGGTCTGGCCTCAGAGTTACTGCAGAGGTGCCAACAAATCCTTGTGTGATAGGATAATTACTTTCAATTAAAAATGTTGAACGCTCACATCCCTATTCTGACGAGAACTTTAGGCAAAAATAGCAGATCTACAAGCTCTCAATGTCTCGTGCTGCAAGGCGTTGAGAGCTTGTAGATATTCAGCAAAGAGGTTTGGTGTAGAGGTCAAAAAGAGCAGACCAGGTACAGAGTGAAAGTTTACTACGTATCGACTTAAGTGGCTAAATGTCTGAAAAAACATTAACACAAATCCACATATCCAACCTAGACTGATGACAGTGCTGTCAAACAAATCAATGGAAATCTGCATACCAAATTTATACAATATGTAGTGGGGGTCCCTGCTTCATCTCTCTCTCGGTTAAGGGGTCCTTGGCCTGAAAAGGTTGAAGACCCCTGCTTTAAAGAGTCCAATGTGTTGTCCAGTAGCTCTTGCGTGCATACAATTCTTTTTTGAACATCCGTTAAGGTGGAATTTGATGCAGAGTACATTTTGGCAACAAATGAAGCTGGAGTACCTCTTTCCGATGATCTGAGTGTAGGGTTTGAACAGGTATTCAGAGATGTTTCTGCCCGTCAAGTTCTGCAGCGTGTCTGTTGCCTGATATTCATCCACACACACACACACACACACACACACACACACACACACACACACACACACACACACACACACACACACACACACACACACACACACACACACACACACACACACACACACACACACACACACACACACAGGACTGGAGTAAGCATTAAAATACATGATGTATGTTTTGTGTGCATAGCTGCAGTGCCTATCTAACTAATAGCATGTACAGTACATTTGTATGTAGGTCAGGTGCATGTGTATGCGTGCGTGCGTGCGTGTGTGTCAAACGCCTGAGATTCAAATCCGGGTCTCTCCCATGTGGGAAACCAAACATCTGGGAATCGAACCCAGGATCTGTATGGCGTCAAGGGCAGTGGGCAAGTGTGTTAAGTCGTCTCACCTTCTCTCTCGGCAGCTTCTTGCTGTAGGAGACGGTGCTGGCGGAGTTGCGGCAGGAGTGCAGTGGCAGGCCGAAGTCCCTCTTCACCAGGGTCAGGTAGTAGCCCGTCTTCAGGAAGAGCAAGGAGCCCACGCGGCACAGCTTGCCGTGGGAGATGATGGCGATGCAGTCGCCCCGGATGTCTGCCTCGTCCATGTGGTGCGTGGACAGGATGATGGTACGACCTGAGGACAGTGAACCAAGGACATTTTACTACTGTACTACTACGACTACTGTACTTAAAGTTACATGTTTTAAAAGGAAATACTCCTAACACAATTACACATTTGAATGAGCAACTTTCACTCCTGGTTGAGTATCATTTAACCGGGAGTATCTACAGTATACTTGGGGTCAATCTGAGTTCCCAGAAGTTCCTTTTCTCGCCACTAGGGGGGGCGAGGGGTTGATGTACTTTGTCCACCGTTGGACCCGACATTCACACATGAGAGGTGAGGGACAAGATGTTAGGAGGCTGAGAAATGGCAGGGTGGAGATTCCCCGGTGGAGATTACAGAGATTCCCAAACAGGCTTTGATAGGAAAGACTCTCGCCTGGCTATTCCAAAAGAATATCAGATGATAAAAGCTCACAGTGCGTCACTTCGTGCATGCGCTGCAAGCTTGTACATGTTATATTTTTTACTGTTTTTGACAAATCCTGTGTGAATAAAAAGTGTGAGAACTACAGGTTTAGAAGGTATTTGTCAAATCGGCCTCAGGTCTTGAGGTTGGGTTATTTGGGCGCCCACTTCCTCACGGTCCACAGGTTGGGTATTGTTGCTCTCTCCCAGCCAGACAGCAGTGTTTACCTGCCCTGTACTTGACCAGCAGATCCCAGATGCCCCTGCGCGAGTACGGGTCGACCCCGGCCGTGGGTTCGTCCAGGATCACCACCTTCAACCCGCCAACGAAGGCCAACGCCACTGACAGCTTCCTCTGCATGCGTCCGGAAAAAACAAAAAAACGGATCAGTCAGATCATGTCACCCCTTTGCAAACGCTTGACCTGTGTACACATGGAGCTTATCACAACACATGGATATGTGATAACATCCGGAGATGTTGAGGAATAAAAGCATTGATTTACTGTTGTACGCTTGCTGTTAAAGGCAGGAGGATTTAAGAGACCTTCTCCTCTGACAGAACCTTCAGACGGGCGTAGAACCAGATGTGTTCCTCCACGGTCAGCCTAAGAGAGGAGAACACAGACAGAGACAGCGTACAATCAGTGCATGCATACACTGTTTAAATAGTCATGGGTAATGTGTGATCTGGTAGAGAAGGGGTTTAAGGGGGGTCCTTGAAATTACAAGGGTTGTGAATCAACCTTTTTCATTTCGAGGACCACCATCAGGCCCCTGTTTGATATGATTTTTTTCAACCCCTAAGGGACAACAATCTACAGTGTAAAATCCTGAAGTTTTAATATACAGTAACTCCAAAAGTACAAATGAAACCAAATGCTGCTGTCACATTATGACACGAGTTATAGACCCGTAAGCATTCATTTATTTCCTAACTATTAATAATCAAGCTGAGGACCCTTTAGAACCTGCTAAAGACTCCATGAGCCCCAACTAACACACTAAGAAACTCTACCTTTCACTTTAAAAATGATTAAAAAATATCTTACACGGTGGTCTTGCCAGCTCCGTTGTGTCCCAGGAAGGAGGTGATCTGGCCCTTGTAGAAGCCCAGGCTCAGTCCGTCCACGGCCAGCTTGTTCCCGCGGCTGTACACCTTCACCAGGTTCTTGATGTACACATCTGGCTCGATGTGGGATGGCTTCTCTTCGATGCACACCGCTACGCACAAAACAAACATAGGCCGACATCTTAGGAACATAGCTAATGACCATGCTTTGCTATATGAAATGTATTTCCTTCCCAGTGTTGCCAATTGAACCCTGGATCAATGTTTAAAACAATCAGTAGAGCACCTCTCCCTGCATTCCTTCCTGCCACACATTCTGCCTCGATTGATGCTAGCGACTGATCAACTTTTTATATTTTTTTATTAACATATAACATATATATAACATAAGGTTACTACGCAAACAAATCTTGGTTATGTTAACAATGCAATTTAGGCGTGAGGAACAAAATGGAAAATACACACCATTACTGATGCCACCTCCGAAAAGGTTATCCCGCAAATTACCACAACAGATAAGGCTGTGCCGGGGGAATTAAGATCAATGAAATATATATTCTTTGCTAAAAGTTTCAAGAAAATAATATTAAAAAAAAATCATACAGTTAGTGTGTTACTGTGTGTCACTGATATCAGCCCAATATGTGATATTACTGTATCTATGCTTCTCTCTCAGACCCATACCTCGCATCATGAATCGATGGTTGATCCTTAAAGGGGAAAACCACCCATTTTCAATATTAAACTGTGTCATTAATATACCTTAGAGGAGTTGTGTGGAAATAGAAAAAAAGTTCCCCCCTTCTGTGTTGCCTAGAACTAGAGGACTGATTTTGGGGTTTGTATTGTAAAGTACAACTTGATGACCTCAGTCACACATTGTACTTTACATTACAATACAAACCCAAAAATCTATCCTCCAGTTCTAGGCGGCACAGAAGGGGGGGAACTTTTTTTCTATTTCAACACAACTCCTCTAAGGTATATTATGACATATTTCAATATTGAAAATGGGTGATCTTCGCCTTTAAAAAGAAAACAGAGCCATGTAAATCACAACGATGTGTTTACTGTACAAAAGGTAGCTAATCACACTCAAATCAAACATGCTTACATGTTCGTATCGAGTGAAATTGTTTTGCAGGTAGGCTATTAGCAAAAAGTCTGGTACAGTACTGTATCTATGCTGCATCCATGCAAATACATACCCCACTAGGACCAGGTGCATCTCTACTCGGCCTCAGAGTTGATGGTCTAGCCAATGGTCTAAAAAAGTAATGTCACAGATTAAACATGTTTTGCTCCTCCTGACGTAAACGTCATCAAATGCTTTTGCTTTGTTCCCTCAGGAAGCACCATTGCCAGGTGTAGGCATTGTTTTATAAAAGTATATTAAATTAAATATGGTATTATAGACCTGCCAACCCTGGGAAATTTTTTTGAGTACTCATGCGCGGGCCGAATTTTTGTTGTTTTCCCGCACAAAACAGCGTATATTTTGGGGGGTTCCATGCACCTTTTTGGGTGGGACCTTTACAGTTATGTTAACAAAATTTCACACCAGAAATGTAGCACATTGCATGTCTTGACTTACACTAATAGGAGGAGGCAAGATGTTAGAACAACCTTTTAAATAAAAATGCCATTTGGTCTGGAGAAAAAGTAGGCTAGTATTACCAGGCAATACAGTAATGTTGCTTTGGCAATATTGTTGACAAATCTTTAATAAAATATACTAACTGCACTTGCTCAGAGTTAGTTAACAATTAGCCCAATAGACTAGCAAAACAGTCTCACCAGTGACTTAATGAATGAACATACATCAACATAATCATGTTATTCAAATAGCAAAATAGCTTTACATTGTCAGGTAGGCTATTTACCTTTAAATATTTACCTGTGTCTTTGTTAAACATTGTTAATTGAGCAGCCTAAATAAAACCACCTTTCTGTGCATGATTTGCATGAAGTTGAAAGTATTCAACTCATGTAGGTTTCTAGTGCATTCATTAATTGATATATAGGCCTACATTGTGTATAGATCAAATACCGTCTAGTCTGTATATTCATTCATAGAGGATACAGGCTACTCATTGTTAACAAACCATTAATGTCTTCATATATTCACAGGTGATAAATAACTTGTTCACCTTTAATGTTTTTGACAATACACATAGTCCCCCTATTAAATTCCTCCATTCATACTCATTTAGAGATAGTGGAACAGGGAGCCCAGTATTTTATTTTCATTCGTTTGGATCTTTACTCTAAAGCCTAATCATGGTCAATGTATGCTACAGTTCATTGTACCTGGTCACAAGTTTTGACATTTCCCGACTTCGCTCACGTGCAACACCGTCGTATGACGAAGTATAACACAGGCTTCATACACAACAAGCTGTCGCGGGGGCGACCGCAGTTTAATAGTATAATATTATTGATTCACTTGATTAAAACCCTAACCGCGTCGCGGAGAGGAGCGACAACACCATAACAACCATTTCATTCTCACCATCGTGGCTGCTGACATGTGAATTCACCTTAGCTGAGTGTTATCTTAATATATTACCTGTTAGGCGCTCTACAGACGGACAGCGGTTGCCGCCGGGGCTCCCGCTTGGATCTGCGAGGAACACGCCGCGGTGATACACAAACACACTCGCTCTTTGAGTAAACGCTGCGCGGTATTTCACAAAGATGAACACAATCCATCTCTCACCGCCCGCGTACGCATGCACAAACGAGCACGCTCGCGGGGATTTTCACGGGACTGCGCCCGCTCGCCTCGCCGCCTCTAAACTTCGCTGCGCGGACGAAATAGCCGCCCGCCTCTCATTGAAAATGAATTACTAGCAGGCGGTGACCGCGTACCGTGTGCAATCCCCTTACGTCAGACTACTCGTTGCACGGCAGCATTGTAGGGGCGACACCGATGAATCGCACAACACGGCCATTCTCCGTTTATCTTCTTTATAAATTAATCGTATTAATATCGCCGTTGTACAAACCGGGCGGCGATAGCTATGAGATGAGATGAGTAGCTTCTTATTATCACTCTATGATGAGTACTGTAGCGTAAGTGTACATGCTGCACCCATAGAGCTATAATAATAAGGCTGCACCGCGCTGAAAACCAAAACAAACGCATGGCATCCGGTTCAATTCTTCTTCTGCCGAAAAAAACGAGCATATCTTCTGTTCTAGTGCTCCCCAGCGCCATGCGCCCCTTTCACACACCTTTCAAGTGGTGCCTGGGAGGAACTACACGGCAGGTTGCAAAAATCTTTGCCTCGTTTGCTGCTGCAGAATGTGTTGTTATACCACGCCGCGGGCCGCGCCCATTCCCCGAAATTGCGTAGCAATGAGGGGAAATATCGTACCTGCGTACAGAGCCTTAAAATGCGTGCTTAGTACGCAAAATGCGTACGGGTTGGCAGGTCTATAATTGATTGTTATTTTGCGATCGTGTACATTTATTCAAATGAACATCCCTAGTCGAAATCCAGCACTCAATGCATCAGGCTGAGAGCCGTTCCCCTGTAGCTTTTGGGGTAAAAATATGATACAAAATGTTTTGTATTTGTGCTGTAGCTTTGCTGATTTAAGCTAGCGGTGCTAGCTAGCAACCACAGCAACGCTAGCCACAAAGCAGAGCTGTAATTCTTAAATAACAGTAAACCTCAAACTTTGCAAAACAGCGGTTGGTCATTTAACATACTGATTGTTTTCTAATAAAACGTGTTCATTCATATCTTACCGTGTCTGAATCAACGTCGCTTCTCCATCACAACTTATTCACAATAGAACTGTAGGTTTTTAACCAACACCTTCCTTTTGAGAGTGCACACTCTAGTGGACAGGGCCTGCACTGCACCCACATACCGGATTAGAAAGCCTCTGCATATCCAATACTTGATTAACATTCAGGATGAACATTACCAAATCATTTTAGAGTGAGCTCAAATTCTTACAGTACAGAAGGCCTAAGCAAAGGAATGGAATTACAACTGATACTACTGCAATATCATTTTGAGTGATTCACAAAATTAAAAAATGCCCTAGATTTAAAAATAAGTCAAGTCATGCCAAATTAAAACAATTTTCCATTTTATTGTTTCAGGACGTCCCCCATGATAGAGATGCATTCGGCCATCCCCTCCAGCTCCCAATTGTTGTCACCCTGGTCATCCCGGCATTTAGGGCACCTGTCGTCGTTCTGCCTGGCCTGCTGCACACAGCTACGGCACCCCAGCAACCCCCGGCAACAGCGGGCTACTACCGGCTCACTCATGACATCTGCCAAGGAAATAAAAAGGTTCATTAGAAGATACATTTGAGCAAGTCTACATGATTGTTTGGAACGTAGGTCCTGTTAAAGAACAGATATATGCCAAAAGGTTTTTTATTTTACATTTAAAAACAAAACTGCAATTTCAATTTCTGTGTTCTCAAACTCTGGCAAAACAGTTACTCTTGAGTCTAGTGATTACTAAAGATGTAGGTGAATGGAATCACAACAATAGTCAATCATGTTAGCTTGCTATAACTTTCATTCAGCCAACTTTGGGTGTTCCTACCTTTAGATAATCGTAATGCCTCAATGGTCATACAAAACATCATGAACTTATTGTCCAATTGGATATACATTTATGATGAAATGTAGTATACACACCCATGCATATAGCGCACTTGAAGGTGTCTCGCAGGGTGGTGCTCTGGACCCTGTTCAAGGGCACCAGCAGGACCCGGTTCTCCTCCATGAAGTCAGTCATCTCCTTCAGGTATGTGGACACCGTGGACAGTTGATTGACAGACTGGAGCAGCTCCTCCGTGTTCTCGCCTTGATCCTTCTGACCCGCTCTGTGGAAATACAAATAATTCCATTTAGACCATCTCAAATGCAAACAGTTGATGTTAACATGAAGTGTTTGAAACATTTACCTCTCACGCTTCCTCTTGCGCGTCAGGAACGCACTGTAGGAGCTCTGGGACACTGCCGTTATCTTGCGGCTGTTGTGAGTCCAAAATTCAAGGTCTAGAAAAACGACAAATTGGCAAAAATCGATTTAAATTCATTTGGTTTTCAAGAATCATGAGCATGAAGATCTTTACCACTAAAGCAACCTTTTTACTACATCTCAGTCTATCAGATTAAAGACCCACTTCACCTCTGGGAAACCAGATCTTAATTTATTGTTTGTGTCACGATCAACACAATCCCGAGTTATTTTTTGTGTTCAATCCGTTTTGAAATATTTTATTATTTCAGCATGACTAGTGATGCATCATCAGTTATGCGTTTTGCATCATATGATCGCATCCCAAACAATAAAGATCTGGTGGTCCCAGAGGTGAAATGGTCCTTTAACAATGTTAACTCCTTTCCTGTAAATGACATGAGGCTTAGCACTCATTAGTGCATAACATTTCCATTTTTGATTATATTAAAGACCTTATGGATTTAAATGGCTTTGAGGCCAGAGTAAAAGCTAATGACGGATAATACTGCAGTTACCATTGCCGTCAGCACTGTCGACCATCCTTTGTTTCCTTGAGTTGAGGAGCACGACAGCCTCATCTGCCTCCAGTAGAGGCTGTACCTTTGGATGCGCCCTGACCAAGGCACTGATTCCCTCCACATTGGCCTGGGAGTCCTCAAACTGGATGTTGATAGTGTCTTCTGGGTACAGGACACCAGTTTCCACAGTTCCGAGGGTGATGGATCTGACAGAAAAAGACCATGTGGTTAGAAACTGAGATTCTTAATTCTCTTTTCCAAAAAGGTCTAGCCTCATACAGTAAACTCTCAAACATTAAGAATAAACTATATTCTATGTTCATATTATATTATTATGTTCTCTATTATATTTGTGTACACACAGCCTGTTCTTCGGAGGTTTCTTCGGGGCATGTGCAGATGGACCTCCAGTGCCTCCACCCATGAAACGCCCTGCTGCTGAAGTACTTGCAGTTGGGGGTGGCGGCGGCAGGGAAGTGGGCCCCTGAGCTTCTTCTCCACATACCTTTTGGATTGAATACATAATTAGCCAAAACTGCTAACTATAATGAAAATACATGGATAACACAAAAAGTCCTATTGGGTTTCCATTGTACTAGAGGTCTTCACGGGTCCAATTTGAACTACCCGAACCCAAAAGGACCCGGGGGAAACGGACCCGGACCCATATGGCCCCGTCTATCATTTGGAATTTGAGAACCGTTACCCGATCAGCCCCGAGACGTGATGGATCCGATCCGAACGGCCCCGCCTGTTATTAGAAAAATTGGATCCGATACCCGAGCAGAACGAGAGATCCGAGACCCGAACCTGTCGCCCCGAAATGAAAGAATGCCAACGTTATTATATTAAGAGTTGTATCAGACATATTTCTTACCTAACGTCGCCACGGTGCTGCTGTTGCTGTCAGCGGCGCTGTGCCTCTCGCCAAAAGATGATCTTTTCCCAGACCAGTAAGTCAATGCGGACAGTTTGTAAATACAAATAAATCCATGTTTTTATTCCTTCTTCTTTGGCTATAGCCAATGCTAATGCTATCGTTTTCTGTCGCATGTGTTGTTCATTATATCTTTCTGCTTTGAGTGTCCATTTTGCTCTGCAGAGCATGACAACACGCAATGACAACTCCATTGTAAACCGTTAACCAAAACGTTACGTTAATATCTTTGATAATAATAACAATCCAACTGATACAGTCAGTGTTGTTGTGACTGAGTGAGTTCTACTTCTCAGTTCTCACAACCAATGCAACATATTACATGCTGCATCTTTAGTGCCATCGTGTGGCGTTATCTATTTGGTGCAGTTGTTGCGTTCACTTTCACTTCAATCTCGGCCTGTCTCGGCTCCACTCGGGTAACAGGAGATACCCGGGGAACCGGGGCAGACGGCCCCGGCCCCGGCCCGCCCCGCGGTAAAAGCTAGAAAACGGCCCCGTTACCCGGCTCGGTTCGGTTCGGATCGCGGGTAATTTCGGATCTCGGGCAGGTCCGAAGACCTCTACATTGTACCCATTCATCAATAAGGCATACCATTCAAGAATATAAACAAAATATGTACCTCATATTCGATGGAAGTATCCACAGTAAAGTAGCCCCCGTGTCCGGGCATGGCTACATCGCCACCATCAGAGATCAGGTAGACGGTATTGATGTCCAGCTAAAAAAAGAGGATGACCATTAATTTGCAAGCATGTCTGTGGATTTTTCTGTAACAAACACTTTGCAGATAGAAAGAGTAAATTCCAAGCTTTCCACAGAGCCGCAATATTGGCAAGTTTGACGTTGTTTAATACAATCAGATAGCAAAATAACGTTTTGACGCTGCACGCATTGGCTGCCTATGGGAGGTTTTGCAAACCTAGATTCATCTGATTATAAAAAAAATCTAGTGTTGCAATTTGCAGCTAAACAATAGTAGGAATTTGGATGGCCGGGGAACTAACTCAATGTCCATCATGTCACAATAGAAAATCTATTGTGACCTAGGGCAGTGTTTCTCAATCTTTTTTGGCTTGAGTACCCCCTTTCCCTGATTTTTGAATCCAAGTACCCCCTTTACCCGGCAACAACATTTTCCATACAAAACTGCAATTAAAACCATAACTAGTGCTATATGATGCTATGATAACCCCCAAAAATGGGGAGTGACAGTTTCAAACAGTGCCTCCTGAAGATATTTATTTTCAACACTGTTGCCATGACATTTCAGTCCAGCTTTTATGTACTTACATTCACACAACATTCAAACACATCCAGGTTGCCTGATATCATATATTAGGGGTTAAAGGGATATTACACTTTCAAAACTTTTTTTTCGTCTAATCAGGCTTGTATGAACACCCTGAACAGTTTTTAATTTGCTTCATTCAGTATTTAGATATTTGATGTAAATGTTACCACCTCCAACACGCCCAGGCCCTCTCCACATACACACCCATTGTAACTTCAAACTCCATTTTAACCATGATAGATTCATTAAAAACACCCATTATTTTTTCTGGTGACTCATAATACCCTCCTAATACGTGAGCAGACCGTGTTTTTTCAATAACCTTTTTCTTTTATTTTTAATAATTCTTTGGGAAAATGTAAAACATTAAATACAATAATATTTTATTGAAAATAAATGAAAACAGTTATTGAAAAAACACGGTCTGCTCACGTATTAGGAGGGTATGATTCACCAGAAAGAATAATGGGTGTTTTTAATGAATCTATCATGGTTAAAATGGAGTTTGAAGTTACAATGGGTGTGTATGTGGAGAGGGCCTGGGCGTGTTGGAGGTGGTAACATTTACATCAAATATCTAAATACTGAATGAAGCAAATTAAAAACTGTTCAGGGTGTTCATACAAGCCTGATTAGACGAAAAAAAATATTTGAAAGTGTAATATCCCTTTACTGTCTGGCTCACAATAAGTTTCTCCAAGGCCAGGGTCATCATTAAACATAAAAGTAAATGTTTTTTAATTCAATAATTCAATTGTTGTTAATTATTTAACAATCTAAAATATTATCATGATTTATACTTATATTTTTCTTTTTTGGGGACATTTTCTGAGTACCCCCTGCAGTAACTCTGCGTACCCCCATTTGAGAAACACTGACCTAGGGTATGTTGTTAATAAACATGATAGTTATTACATACAGATCCTTCTCCAAAAATTAGAATATTGTATAAAAGTTCATTTTCTTTCATAATAGATTTTTTTAAACTTTGATATATTTTAGATTCATTGTGCATGCAGTGAAATAACCTCAGGCTGACCACCTTCATGCCACGCCCCACCAGTATTCCATACTAAGTACTGATAACCTTTCAGAACTTTCACATTTCTAGATTATAAATGCTTCTTTTGAGTGGCTGTGTGGAATATTCTAATATTTTGAGATATGGATTTTTGTTTTTCATGAGCTGTATGCCATAAAAATCTAAATTAAAACAAAAAAAAAGCTTTTGAATATTTCACTGCATGCACAATGAATATAAACTATATGAAAGTTTTAAAAAATCTATTATGTTACAGAAGAAAATGAACTTAGAACACAATAGTCTATTTTTTTTTTTAGAAGGATCTGCATATAGGCCTACATGGCCATTTAAAAAAAACTTTGGCTGTCCAATTGAATCTATCATTGAATCTATTGAATCTTGGTAATTGAAATCTATTCAAGCTTTGATACCAGGGAGTCTGAGTCGACCGACCGGAGCTGCTAAACGAGAGAGTGTTTTCTACTGGTGATTCAGTCCGAGTGTATCAAAGGGTGCGCTCGTTTTATTGTCCACGACATTGCAAGCGGCGCGAAGGCCAGCGGACCTTGGTCCTGCTCTTCGCCCGCGAGCGCCGCAGGCGCGAGTGGCCGCGAAGAGCGGGCCAGGGCCGCGCGGCCGGCGGCCGGCGGAGCGCCGCGCGAGTTACGAAGCCGTGGTGAATGCAATAGTTATATTTATGCCCAGGCCGTAAGGCCTGGGCAAGCCCACGATAAACGCCCGCGCAGTCCACCCGGTGCGCATTTCCGAACGCACCCTTTGATACACTCGGACTGAAACACCAGAGGAAAACACCATCCCGCTGCTAAACACCACGTTGAATATGTTGACGTAAAATGTATAATCCAGCCGTGTGTCTCGAAATCATTTTTAATCATAAGACAAGTCAATATTCCGTTCGATTTACGAGGCCTTCTACATTTCAAACTGTCCATCAGTAAATAGGTTTGATGTTTCAAGCATTATATAGCCGCCATCAAGCCTGTTTCATAATAGCAAGCGGCCACATGTCATGGCCGCGACGTGTTAGGCTATAAATTGTTTGCCAATCTACATTTCACTTTTATCACATTATAATATATAGGCCTATAAAGGAATGTTAAATCCGCGGAGATCAAAACAATGGTGTTGCAATGCGTAGAACGCCCTATGGGAAACGTTTTTTCTTCACCATTAACCTAGCTAACTAAGCTAAGGGTAGGAAGGCGGGATAACTTTTCCCCCCTATATGGCTCGTTGGTAATGCATAATAATGTGTACATAATATGTAGCCTTTATTTAATTTTTAAATAAAGGCTACATACATTAGTAACATTACATAAAAAAGGCTTCAAAATTATACAAAGTCAAGGAAGAAGCTGCCGATGCATAGTGAACAAGATTGCCTTCCCACCGCATGGTCAAGGCAAGGAATATCTACCTTGGGTCAAGGTAGGCCTCGATTTTAGTGGGTCCCGGGTGTGTAGAGTTAATAGCCAATACATTTTTAACAAACCTTAAATATCAGTGCCAGGGTTCTGCTGTTGAGGTCGGCATCTCTGGGATGCTTTCGAACCCCCCCCCTCTTCACCCACACTCTATCCATTGATTACTAGGCAAATTTATCTGTCGCTAAAATTGGGCAGGTGCAGCGTGCGTCTGATCCGTCTGATCACTCTCTGAACTAGAGATGAAAGAGGGCGGAAAGGGAGGAGCTAAACTTTATATGGAAAACAACAGGCTAAATCATTTCCGGTGGTTAAAGGTCATATTTTATTTAAAGTGTGAGCTGGCATTCTGCTTTTCTGAATAATTGGGAATGTTTATTTTGCAGGTAAATGTATGTGTTGTTTGTTTAAATTATTGGCTATTCATTAAATTACTTTTTTTTAAAAATTAATACACATCTTTATTATGTAATGCTAAATTGTCATTTGTATTCATGAAGATTTGCAACACATTTCACATTGCTCAAGACTTTGATCGAGGTGAGGTGGTTGTTAACAATGTTTTTTTTTTTTTTGAAAATTAACATGTAAAACAAATATGAAATAAAAGTGTTGGAGGCATAATATACATTTTGCTTTTTGATCAAAATTAACACCCACACTTTAGTTTCATGTTAAACGAAATTAATTAATTGACTGTAGCTGCTGTGTGTCCCTATTCTAATTATCCCCAGTTACCTTTTTATGTATCTAATCTTGTATTTATTGCTTTTTTATCTTGTATTTATTTTGCTTTTTTTAATAGCTTTTTTAACTCCCTCACTTACTATACTTTAGTCTCTCCATAATTCATGAGGCACTCATAATTTGATGTCTGTTATAAAACTTTTGCAGGAAATAATTTCCTCCTTATTTCATGTATTTTTTGCAGATGGCAAATGCATTTATTTGGCATATAGGGTCTATTGATTTTTCTGTTATCATAGCAAAATGTAACCACAATTTTGCTTTTTTCCCCCCTCATTTTTAACCAATTATCTCTCGATATAAAAGAAAATCGAATTATTATTTACATCAAATAATCTAAAGTCTAACACTTGCCTGTCTATAGGAGATAACCCAATCGTTCAGGTTGGATCAACAACTTTCCTTGTAGTATAATTATCCTAACCCTTTATTATAGTTCAATTTATTCTTATTTTTACATTACAATACAATTTGGGGAGCTACATATCCTACTCATTTACATAAAATTCATATGAAGATGATTCTGCAGGATTGCTACATGATTGTTCTGCTCCTTCTGCCCCTCTTTTTAAACGGCTCAATATTTTATGCATGTTATCCCTTAAGCCTTAAGGGGTAGTATAATCAGATTACTTTGGGGGGTTTGGAAATTGAAGTTTACTCTTTAATGGCATGTTGGTTGGAGTACCAAGAGGTGCAGGGCAGGCATAGGGACTGAAGGAGGGCCACGGCCGGGGGTTCTGAGGGCACTTTCGTTGATAAAAGCGGACATTCTACCCAAGAATCTCGTTCTTTGGTTCACTTTTTTATCACCATGTTAGCCATGCTATCCCAAGACAGGTATTTGTCTAGAATACAGCCTAAATAGGTAATCTCTTCCTTATTACTGTATCATCAACTTTGATCTCAAAGTTGTCTACATTTATCTTTCTTAGAGTGTCAGCTCCCACAAATAATGGATTCTGTATTACCAAGGTGTAGTGACAGGAGAGATTGCCTGCCTTGTTTGATGTTTCACGAGAGAGTAAACAGGATTTTTACATAAATGTTTACATAAATTAGACAAAACCTGACTGTGACAGACATCTTGTCATTGTATTTAACCACTTGTACCGTAGCATCCCTATCCTAGGGGAACATTAGCTGAAAATACCAGATCTAGAATCTCACATCTTTTATTTTACTCTCTTCCCCTAATATCTGTCTTCCAGGTAGTGCAGAGCAGAGTTCAGGATGATCACCACATCTTGAGCCAAAATGTATGGCATACATACAGGAATGGTACACACACACACACACACACACACACACACACACACACACACACACACACACACACACACACACACACACACATTACAGTTACAGTTTACAGTTACAGTTTACAGTTTAGGCATTTAGCAGACGCTTTTAATCCAAAGCGATTTACAATAAGCAGTGATAGGATAGATTGTGAGCAGAGATTACAGCACCAAGGGATTTAGTATACAGGGAGAAAAGCAGAGGGCCAAGTACGGATCCGTGGGGGACTCACACAGATCCGTGTGTGTGTGTGTGTGTGTGTGTGTGTGTGTGTGTGTGTGTGTGTGTGTGTGTGTGTGTGTGTGTGTGTGTGTGTGTGTGTGTGTGTGTTTTAAGTGCAAATAAACCAAAAGAAAATAAGTTAGTTATAAAAGGCCTATAAAGAAATTAATAGAATTAGTAATTTCTTGAATTGTGAAATAATTTTCTTAGAAAGGCCAATAATTTAGCACTATTTACAGCAATAACGTTATAAAACATCAGCAAATTTCAACAAAGTACATGAAAAAAATCCAACTACATTACGTTGTGTCAAATAAATACATAAATTATATTCTATTCAAATATCTACCGGTATCTATCAATCAATATCTATCTATCTATCTATCTATCTATCTATCTATCTATCTATCTACAAGCACACGCGCGTGCACATGCGCGTGCACGCAAGCGCGCACACGCAAGCGCGCGCGCGTGCTTGCGCGCACACACACACACACACACACACACACACACACACACACACACACACACACACACACACACACACACAGATCACGCGATACTTACCTGAAGTTTTCTTTGCGCGGCATTTTCCTTAATAGAAAGACAAACCCCTTCCGCTTGGCGCCTCCTTTCCAGCTCCAACTGCGAAGGGACCCAGTCGCATACTTGCAGCTGCCTTAAAATTTGAATTTTTGATTAATAAAAAGAAAGAAATGGATAGGACAAGGGTGACTTTGTGTAGCGAGAGACTGCCGGACCGGGACGTCAAAATCCTAGAGGTTGAGATTAATCTGAGGACACTGGCCAAAATCTTCAAGGTTTGTAAAAAATAACATTTGTTCTATTAACTAAGAACTCACCACACACTGCCTTTGGTATAACATGCGTTTGATAAAATAAAATAAAAACACGTTTCGCTACGCATTGCAAGCCTCTACTGTGCGTTTGTCTAATGTATGGAGGCTTTTTTAAAGAAATAAAACTAAAATGTACACATTATTATGCTTGCTATGACCTGACGCTTGATGGCGGATAATAGACTTGAAACATCCTAGCCTTCTTACTGATGGACAGTGTGAAATGGAAGCCCTCGTCAATAATCGAACGTAATGTATTGTCTTGTGATGCAAATGGCTTCCAAAAAACACGGCGGAGTTATATTGAACTAGCCGCAAATTGCAACACTGATTTTATTTTAATCGGGTGAATCAAGGGTTACAATTCCTCCCATAGGCAGCCAATGCATCAAAACGTTTTTTTTTTATATCTGATTGTATTAAACAACTTCAAACTTCACCAATATCGTGGCTCTATGGAAAGCTTGGAATTTACTCTTGCTATCTGCAAAGTGTTTGTTTCTGAAAAATCCACCGTAGAAATGTTAGGAGCTACTTTATATCAAGAAATTGGCTTCGGGTGATGAAGTGCTGGTGAAGTGCTGGAGATTTGAATGTGGGAAGTCATTCAGCGTAGAGGTATATATTATATTATAATAAATATTATAATAAATAGTTGTTATTTAGGCTAAATAGTGAGTGACAATGCCGCCGCAAATATCTGCCCACCGGTTAGGGTCGATCCATACCGTTATAAGGAGCCTAACAAAGTTCGGTTCGGCACTAGGCAAACCCAAATATGGTTCGCATCTCCCGGGCGTCAACCTATAGCTCTATGGCGTCAACCGACTAAATTCGGCTCTGGGAGGCGCGCGCGACACACACACACACACACACACACACACACACACACACACACACACACACACACACACACACACACACGCAGCTTTGGTGCATGTCTTGCTAGTGCTACTCGCGCCGACCGTTTTAAAGAGAAAAGAAAAGCATAGACACAACTTTGCTAATGTTCCGTGTTGTCCACGACGAGTTGTGACTGCGTGATGATATGCATGCAGCAAGAGAGGCGGCCGCGGCACGTCTATAATGTGAGCTTGTAGCAGCAGCAGCACCCGTCACTGGTGCTGCTGCCTGCTGCCACGGACCTCCAATATTTAAGCGACTTCGGCACTATAGCCGTTAAGAAAGTATGGATGAACTCCCCCCGAACCTAAATAATTTCGGGTCGGGGAAGCACTCCCGAACCGAAACTAGTTAGGGTCCTTATAACGGTATGAAACGAGCCTTAGCCGTTAACAGACGAGAGAGGGAGGGAGGGGGAGTTCGAGCGAGAGAGAGGCATTAACTTTAAATATTGGACACATTATGTTAAACCTAGAAGTAGGCCTATGTGAACCACAGAATATTGCATGTGAATTGTATATGATGCATGCAAAATTGCAGTAACAATGCAAAGAAACTAACTGCTTCAAAGTCTTTTAATCGATTAGATGCATAATACATGTTGAGGATATAAGTAACCTTGGTCACAGGACAGGAGATGTTTTTAGTATGTGAAAGTTGCTGAATTTGTATTCACCAAGCATCTGCAGAGAAATCCATAGTTAATGTTATTATGTAAATCTGTTTAGGGGTAATTTGTTTGGAGATTTGGGCTGACAAACAGCCCAAAGGGTCATGCACATCCAGAGCCATATAGGCTGGGTGCTGGACTAAAGTTAATCAACAATAAATAAGAAAGAAAGTCCGCACACCAATTTTGATGTTCCCAATATAGAGTTTAGACCAGAGGTAGCGCCACAGATCACTTTCAAACCAGAGTCAAAACCGACAAAGGGTCAAACTCGTTCTGCTATACCAGCAAAATATGGAAAGCCTTACCGAAGGCCATAAAGGAGTGTGGATCACTAGCATCCTTTAAAATTGCCCTGAAAAAACACTTACAGGCAGCAGCCGTTCACAACTGGTAAAAAAAACAAACCTAGCCCAGCCCTCCCCTGCCCCTTCTTTGTATATACTTTGTTTGTTACTGTTTTCCTTTTTTTGTTCTTTCATTTTCTTTTCTTTACATATCTACTGCATAGTACCGTGTTCTATTCGTCTGTCATTCAATGTTATATGAGATACTTCCTTTTAGTAGACCTTGTACCAGTGAACTGTACCTTTACAATCTGTGTCCAGTAGTGAAGTTGAAGTACAGACAGTTTGGAAATGGGACCGTGTGAGAGAAGTGGGTAACTAAAACAATCATGTCATTTTCAGTTGGATCCCAACACCATTTACCTGATGGAAGAAGGTGGGGACATCATCCTGCCAGGAGATGACGGAGAGTTCCTGGTGCAGGACCCCTCTGTTAAGCACAAGGTGACATATTACTTATATTTATTTTTGAATGGTCATGTAAATGGCTGGGAACGGCCCATAGGGCTTTTTCTGTTATGTACTGTCAGTTTTTGCTAATACAGTATTGAATTCAAAAGGTTTTTGGAGAAGAACGACCTGGAGCCAGTGCCCAGCCACCACCCCCCCCCCCACAGCATCAACATCAGCTGCTGCAGCTGGACGACCCCTTTTCCCCCCTGGACCTCCTGGGCTGCCACCTCCACCAACAGCACGACAGCTGCACAAGAACAGAATGTATGTAGTAGTGCTAGTACTATGTAATAAAATGACATGTAGAAATGAAGAGCCATAGCTCTAAAGACGGTGTTCATAGCTTGAAAGGCTGCATTTAAAAATGGATTATTTGTCATAGTTTTACATAGAGTTAATAATATGTACATTTGTGAAGGTTGTATTTTTTTTTTCTTAATGTTAGACAGTTTACCTCATAAGGCCCAGCCTTTTTTTTTAAAGAGGAATAAGTGTCTAAAAATATCCTTTCAAATGCTTTGCTTTGCAAGTGATTTGCAAGTGTGATAAAATAACACTTGAATTTCAGTTTCTAACCGCATTTTCTTTTTTTCCCCGTCAGAAACATAATGGTAGGATATGTCCTGGACGGTGTGCTGGTGGACGACGACTCCATCAGCATCACATTCACAAACAACGAGGCCAACGTTGAGGCCATGTCCCTTAAGGTCAAGGCCCATCAGGGGTGGGACGAGCCAGTTGTTCTGATCAACTCTAGGAAACTCCGCCTCCTAGACGATCCAGACTGCAATGGTAACTATGCACCAGTTTTATCAGTGTCTAGCTTTTACTCTGCCCTCTCAAAGCTATTTAAATCCAGAAGGTCTGTCCTATAATCTAACAGGTGGTGGTGCTTATATCTATTTTGACTATTAAACTAAGCTTTGAGTGCAAAGCCTCCTGTCAGTTACAGGAATGGACTGGACATTGTTAATCTGATAGATGGAGATGTAGTAAAAAGGTGGTCATACTGATAAAGAATTCCATGCTCATACGATTCTTGAAAACCAAATTAATTAAATTCCATTTTTGCTAAAATTGTTTTGTTAGATCTTGTGTTCTGGCTGTCGAAGACGAGGAAGATAACCGGTGTCAAAGAGAGCCACTACCGGCTCTTTCAGGAGAGGAACCGGAGGAGGGCAAGGTAATTATTCCAAACCCTTAGGTGAACATGAACTGTGTTTGCATGCGAGATGGTCTAAATTAAATTGTATATCTGTGTTCCCACAGTCTGACTGACACCCTCAGAGGGGCTGTAAGCGAAATCCAGGAGCTGGTTGTGGCTGCCCGGGACCTACCCATTGTCTCTCATTATATGAGAGACCTCAGTGCTTACATATCAGCCAGGGGATTTACAGTGGCCTTGACGCCTACCCAGCTTGCTGCCCTGAGACAGACATTTGTCTGCTCCATTTGCGAAGGTTAGTACGCTACATGTTGACTCGTGTTGAAATTACTTTGCTGTTTATGTGATGTTGCTTTGGTAGGCCCGGGGAAGATGACATGTAGTAACAGCGACACGCTCCCGGTAGGCCAACCTAAGTTTGCAACATGGTGGCATCATGAAAGTGTATTGTACTTTGACAGTAAACTCACTTTATAGACTCATACTTCTCGATTCTGTCTCACAAGAGTAAAACTGTAAAATGGGGTTAAATGAACATTCATCACCTAAGGCTCCGTTCTGTACCAGGACTAAGCTGCAACTGTCATGTTGGTGCTGATCAAATGCATGTTCTAATCACTTGTCTCTCCCCCCCCCCCATACCACCCCACACCCATTGGCAGAAGTCATGAGAGGCCCTGTAGCTGCCCCGTGCTGCAGGAGGATGCTGGGCTGTCGCACATGTGTGCAGCAAGCAGGTGTGGAGCGGCCTGGGAGGTGCATCACCTGTGCAGAACCAGAGATGTTCGTTGAACTAAATGGCATGGCTGACCTAATGGAGGTCATGCACACCATCTTTAACCACTGAATATATTTTGATGTCAATACTCATTAAAAGTCATGACTCCTGACTTGGTTCACTTCTTTTTACATGTATTTAGAAAAGTGATCTTCATAGACTTGTGTAAATTGACAGGTGTTATATGTCCTAAGGTTTACATGAATTTTATATTTTTAACCCTCCAAAGTGATCTTCATAGCCTTGTGTAAATTGACAGGTCTTATATGTCCTAAGATTTACATGAATATTATATTTTTTTAACCCTCCAAGACCCACTTGCGCTTTTGGTTACATTTATATTTTATCAAAAGTGTTCCTGTTCTTTTTCACCATTGGCCTATGTTGTCAACATTGGACTGTCAGAATCCAGGAGATTTATTTTTTGCGTGGAACTCCCACACTAGGGTCTGGGTGGTCCTCTCCTCTCCCCAAAAGTCATTGGTGGATATGTTTCCCTGTGTTCTGTTGAATTTTGTGTATGTTTGATACATTTATTAGTTTAGTTTAGTTTAGTTTATTAGCACATCATATAAAACATGTAACATTATATACATGGGAACAAAATACAGTGCGAGGAAAGGAAGAAGCCATCAGGCTTATTTGGAATCCTTCCCTTATTGGAAGAGTTAAAAAATTACAGCTTTAAAAGTTCAATAACAATACAGTAGAAAACCACAAAAGGGGCAGCTGTGCAATGAAGAGATAATAACACAGAAACTGCACAAAAGAACAAAAGACAAGAGAAAAAGAAGAAAAAAAACATAAAGAAAACACATCAGTAAACTAAATCATGTTGACTACAGTTAGGACGAAATAAGATATAGCTTTAGATGTTTTTTGAATACTGGCAAGGATATTGATAACTTCAGTGAAGCATCTAGACAGTTCCACAAATGAGGGCCTCTAAATTTGATAAATGATTGATGTTTTGAAGTACGACAAAGAGGTAAATCAAAATCATCCCTTTGCCTTGTGGGGTAGGAGTGAATGTCAGAAGTTAACTGAAAAAAATTATGAAAAGAAAATGGAATGTCTTGTTTGCATTTTTTAAATTTAAACATAAACAAACAGGTTTGTAGAATATTTACTTTGTCAATAGGCAATAATGAATATTTAATGAAGAGAGGAGCAGATGGCTCATATCTATTTGACTGAGAAATCATTCTCACAAACCTTTTTTGAATGATCAGAATTTGTGTTAAGAAAGATGGACATGTTGCAGCCCAAACAATATTACAGTAACTAATATGTGGGAAAATTAAGCTATAATAAAGCGTTAAATGGGACGAAGGAAGAACAAATGGACAGATTTTTCTCAATATACCAAGCATCTTCATCGACTTCTTGCATACAGTATCAATCTGTTGTTTCCAGTTTAAGTTTTCATCTATAATGACACCCAAGAATTTTGTATATGGAACCTGGCAAATTTCTGAGCCATTGATTAAGATTCTAGATTTTTCATGGGGGAATATTTTGTTTATGTTGCTAAAAATCATGAAGTTGCATTTTTTGATATTAAGAGTAAGCTTGTTCAACTGAAACCATTTGTACACATCCAACAGGCTTGCTTTACTAGCATGTGTACAATTTCAGCCTAAAATGCCAATAGTAAGACATCTTTAATGATGACGTATTAGTCATTACTTAACTGAATACCTATATGATCTTGCATGCATTGCCCAACAGTTATACAATGTTGTTTATGCCCACTTGACTTTGATATACATAGTGAAACTTTTCTAACAGTAGGTGGCGGTATACACCCTCAAGGTTGTCATCCGTCATAAAACCATGGGAAGAAGGAAGACGGAAGTAAGACCTTTCTAGTCGAGGGTTAGGGTTCAAAATCAACACTGAGAAGCACGCTGTCATGTCGGTTTTGAAAGAACACGAAGACATCCTAAAGCTAATGATTAGCAGTGGTATGTCTGACCAACAGATGTCCGACCATTTAATTTTTGAGATGGGAGTACAGAGGGGAGCTTCGGAAAGAAGCATTAGACAGTTCCGGGTGGAGAGGGGGTTGGTCAGAAATTCCATTTCTGACCAGAAACTAGAGGTGGCTGTCGCTGAGGCTATTAATCAGGTATGTGCTTTTGGTGCTAACTAGGAGTGAAATGTCACTATTCCATTACATATAATCTCATATAACACTGAATGACAGACGGATAGAACACAGTACTATGCAGTAGATATATACAGTATGTTACAGTTAGTTTGGTTAACTCAGATTGGGGTAGGAGCGCTTGCTTTTGTTCACCTGGATGGTAGAGCCAGTGGTAGAGCATGCAGTCAGCATTAGTCCCACGCTGGTGAATGCTAACCTGGTGAATGCTACTATGCCTAAACCTTACCCTAACCCCAAACCTTACCCTAAACCTAACCCTAACCCCAAACCTAAACCTTACCCTAACCCCTAACCCTTACCCTAAACCTAACCCCTAACCCTTACCCTACCCCTAACCCTAAACCCTAACCCCTAACCCTTACCCTACCCCTATCCTAACCCTATATCTAACTTCAGTAAAACTATGCCTAAACCTAACCCTAATAACCTCAGTCAAATTATTCCTAGTTCCCTGAAGGAGGCGGCACCTGCTCCACCTTGTGCACAAAAACGAGCGCTCCTGTTCTCAATCTAACTGTGACATATATACTACCTCTCCTCTGCACTGAGTGTGTTGGGAATGCCCTGGTTACAATAGAATAGTGGGACACATAGCAACTCACATCTTTGACAGCTAATACACCAGAGGTGTCTGTATTAGAGATAGCCTGCAACCTTTGGCCCTAGCCTAGAGGACATTTTCATAAAGCGGACAGGCAAAAAGGCTGGCAAAGTATTGTGATGACTCTGCTATATAATTATACCCATAGATTATGGAGCGACATGCTTGTTGTGTCATGAAGACATGCCATGGTTTTGTGAATGGAATGTAACCTTAACTGTACCTTTTTAATATTTGTGTCCTTATGCTCTCCTTTTTTGCGGAAAAAAGTGTGTGTGTGTGTGTGTGTGTGTGTGTGTGTGTGTGTGTGTGTGTGTGTGTGTGTGTGTGTGTGTGTGTGTGTGTGTGTGTGTGTGTGTGTGTGTGTGTGTGTGCGCGCGCGCGTGTGCATTCTTTCTCACATACCCAAATTGACACTGTCAGTCCTCATCCCAGTATTAACCCCCCCCCCCCCCCCCCCCCCCCACTCTTCAAATAATAGACTGGACCAAGCTATGGCCGCAAAATGATGCAAGGACACTTGGCTGCACAAGGAGTCCATGCAAGTGAGGGCAGAGTGGGGAGGACTTTGGCCAAGATGCATGCGCCCTATCAGCTCGAACGCCAACAGGTCGGCTGAAGATTCATGTAACATTCTTGTTGAAAAGAAAAAGATAAATGTGATCTCCAATTAATGTCTCATTGTGTTATTATTATTATTTATTTTACTATTTAGGGTGCAAGAAACTTGAACCCTCAGCCTTATGAAGCAGAATACTTTGGCCACAAGCTCCATATGGACCAAAACGAAAAATTGGTCATGTATGGTGCTACGCATGTGATTGCTATCGACGGATATAGCAAGAAGATTGTCGCACATTCCACAATGCCCATCAAAAATAACCTGACTATTTATGAGGAGGTGTACCGGTAAGACAAATAATGTTTTTTGTCTATTAATACTTAAAGGGATATTCCACTTTCAACAGGGAAACGGTGGAAGGGCTTCTCTCCACATACACACCCATTGTAACTTCAAAATTCATTTTAACCTTGATAGAGTCATTAAAAACACCAATTATATTTTCTGGTGACTCATACTTACCTCCTAATACGTGAGCAGGCCGTGTTTTATCCATAACTGTTTTCATTTATTTTTAATAATTATTTGGGGAAATGGAAAAAATGAAATACCAAAAATAATTATTAAAAATAAATGAAAAGCGTTATTGAAAAAAAACACGGCCTGCTCATGTATTAGGAGGGTAATATGAGTCACCAGAAAAAATAAGGGGTGTTTTTAATGCATCTATCATGGTTATAATGAAGTTTGAAGTTACAATGGGTGTGTGTGGGGAGAGGCCCTAGGCCTGGAGGGCCTGGTAACATTTACATCAAATATCTAAATATTGAATCAAGCAAATTAAAAACTGTTCAGGGTGTTCATAAAAGTATCTGTGGCAAATATCTGTGGTAGATATTCTTTTTATCTGTATCTACCATCCACTTTGAATGGAAAAATATCTGGAGAAAGAGATTTTTTTATCTGTTATCTGGCCCAGTGGGAATGGGCCTTAAGAGTTTTATTTTATTTGAAGTATTCTTGATCAGGTACTGATGTATTTTGTTAATATATATCGAACTGTATATATGTTTGGTGTTGTGTCTAAAGCTCTGCCATATATGAAATGTGCAGTATAAACATTGTCTGAGTTACTGTAATGTGGATTTATGACCACATGGGCTTATTATTGGCCAAACTCTGAGAATAGGCTCCAGCTAAGAGGGCAGTCTGATGCTTGATGTATTTATTTTCAGAATTTGCAAGGTAGAAGGAATATGTCAAATCATAAAGATCTGGCACTTTTATTTCTGGATTTTTGTCTTTTGTGTTTCTCAGGCATGCAGTCGTGAATTATGGTATTTGGGACCAGGTATGTCAGCTTTTTCTAGTTTGTAAATACTATACATTAAGACCCTCTGATAACAAGATGCTACATCTCAAGGGGTCATGATAAATAATAATAATAATAATAATAAATAATTTTGATCATCAGGTTCGAGTCGACCATGGAACCGAGTTTTTCCTCACCCTGTTCATTCAGGAACAGCTGGCTGCGCACAGAAATAACCTGCAGAGACAGCCCTACGTCCAGACAACATCGACCAGGGTGAGATGCACACATTTTAAATGCATAATGAAAGAGCTTTGACCACTCAAGCCCTGCATTGATGCTGAATTAAATTTTAATACACACATTAATCATGTCACGAAGATTGCCTTCTTTCACCTTAGAAATATTGCGCGAATTAGAGCCTATCTGTCGCTGAACGATGCAAAAACGCTGATCCACGCTTTTGTTTTCTCTCGGCTTGATTACTGCAACGCACTTCTCTCTGGTCTGCCAAAGAAAACAACTGACAGATTACAACTTGTTCAAAATGCAGCAGCCAGAGTTTTAACAAAAACTAAGATAAGAGAACATATTACTCCAGTTTTAGCGTCGCTACACTGGCTCCCGGTTGTTTTTAGGATTGATTTTAAAATTCTTTTACTTGTTTATAAAGCTCTAAATGGTCTGGCACCTTCGTACCTCTATAACTGCCTGCATAGATATGTTCCAACCCGCCCACTCAGGTCCTCTAGTGCAGACCTACTTGAGGTGCCAACAATGACATATAAAAAATATGGTGAAGCAGCTTTCTGCTTCTATGGACCGACAGCTTGGAATAAACTACCACTACACCTAAGACAGGCAGCCTCGGTGGATAGCTTTAAAGCACAGCTCAAGACCTATTTCTTTACTCTTGCTTTTAGCTAAATTTTTTAATCCCTATGCTGCTATTGACGTCCGCACGGCTCTGAAATTGTTCTTCAATGTTCTATGCTTTTATTTTTTCTTGCTTTATTGTAATCATTTTACTTATCTCTTTTTTATGTATTTTTTATTTCTATTTTACTTTTTCTCTGTTAAGCACGTGTGCTTCATTTTATGCTCTGTAAAGCACTTTGAGCTGCATTTCATGTCATGAAAGGTGCTATACAAATAAAGTTTTATTATTATTATTATTATCTGCATTTTGCTGACATGTGCAGAAAATGCAGATCTACAAGCATGCAACACTTTGCAGAAAATAGCAACAGAAAATGGCAGATCTACAAGCTTTCAATGCTTTGTGAGCTTGTAGATCAGCTATTTTCCGCAAATATATTGTTAGCAAAAAATATACTCTAGTCTTGGGCTTGTAAGGGTCGATTCACACTCTAATAGTGAGCCAAACTAATTTCGGTTCGGGAGGGCTCCCCGCCCCGAAATTATTTAAGTTCGGGGGGAGTCCATTCATACTTTCTTAACGGCTAGTGCCGAAGTCTCTAGTACATTGGAGGTCCATGGCATGACAACGTTTGTGGCCGATACATGAGCTTTGCAGGGCGGATACATATCTGACTGGCCCTCGCGCTGCATGCTGAATGACAAGCAGTGAGTAGCAGCTCCAGCAGGCAGCAGCAGCACCAGTGACTCTTCTCTCTCACTCACTCTCACAAACGCTTGAGCTCTGTCGAAAACATTTAATCTACAAGCTCACATTATAGACGTGCCGCCTCTCTTGCTGCATGCACACAGTCACAACTTGTAGTGGAAAACCTATCAACACGGAACACTAGCAAAGTTGTGTTTTAGCTCTTCTTTTCTCTTTTATTTAAAACGGTCGGCGACTAGCGCGAGACACGCAGCAAAGCTGTGTGTGTGTGTGTGTGTGTGTGTGTGTGTGTGCGTGTGCGTGTGTGTGTGAGGTATATGCACGTGAGGTACGCGGAGGTGAGATTTTGGCATAACAGAGCTTGAGTCTGCACTCCAATGAAACTACACGTTACAGGTAAGGTACACGCTTACCTGTAAAGGTTACACGTCTTGTGTAACCTTATAGACGTGTAACCTTGCAGGTAAGGGTGTACCTTCAAACGCTTACGTGTGGTTCCATTGGAGTGCTGGATCGATGGAGCGTCTGGAGCAGTGACTCTCCCGCACCCATGCATGCACGCACGTACGTACGTACGTGTGAAACTGTTTGTTTAATTTCAGGGAAGCAAATATATTCCCAAATAGGCCTTCTCGAGATCAAATGGCTCCTGGGCAATCCTTATGTTATGCATTAATGAATGACAAGCCCAAATCCAATATAGGTCTATATATATCAAATACATTCCCCCTCCTCTTTCCTTTTGCGCGTGGCCTGAGCCATGCACAGAGCTGGGCATGTTTTTTTTTCCATCATAACATTTACATATTAAAACGGCGAAATAAAGCATGCATCAACTATTGACCTTCAGTTAACTTGGCATTTGTTTAATACCTTTAATACCTACCTTCCATTAACGTCAAGTTACATTTGTTGCCCATAGTGTCCAAAGCTACAGGCTTAGTAAAAAATAAAATATTAAAATGAAATGTCGACACGCCATGAAGCGGTGCATTCACTGCTGTCTGCTTGTTGGTTGTCTTTTTTCTTTTTCTTTATTTATTACACCCATCGCTGTTCCCCATTAATGAATCAATAATATATAGTATAATATAATTATAATATATAATATACAGGGAGGTAAAGGTGTTGCAGGCCATGGCAGAACCATCTGGCACTGGACAACACACACAGCTGACCCGGGTCCCGTTACATGTGGGAAAAATAACTGATAGGAAGCTGTCACAGAAAGACTTTTTCCACAGTTTAGCAAGGAACCTGGAGAGTCTGTGTTTTCAACTGGAGGAAACTGCCAAAAAAAAAAGAAAATGCAAACAGCGCAGGGTTCAACAACCTGGTGGATTTTATTTTTTATTTTTAATGTTGGCCTATTTAAAATGTTTTATATAATGATTACATAACGAAATATATCATTTTAAATGTCAGAGCAATTCAATTATTGTTTTTTTGATTTTTGAATATTAGCATTTCATATTAAATTAATATAATTAGAATTCTGTAATCTGTAGGACTATATTTCTTCATATTTCAATTTAGGAAAGAAACTATAAAGCCAAAGTTGGCCTAATTATGCAGTATTTATAAATAAATCATTTGATAGAATAACGGAATTTTATATTAAATTCAGCTGCTGTCAATCTGTCCACTGTACACCTCTCAATAGGACAGACAGAACGCATCTACCTGTATGTTCAATTTCTTAGCCTGCTTGGTGGAAATAATATTAGTAATATTAGTCCCTAATTGAATTCCCCCTCCTCTCTGTGGCTATCCTATACGCATGCGACAGAACAGAAGTGAAGTCACTGCATGTGTGCAGAGAGAGAAGAGAGCAGAGAGAGAGAGAGAGCGCGTCTGGCCTCAGCTGTTTCTAAACTTTCTATGCGCTTGCGGCCTGTCCTTTCCTCATCTAATATAATAATGGTGATTGTTTTATTTTGCATTCTTGCGGCTGCGTTTTTATGTGACTGCTTTAATTATAACAGTGGTGTAAAGTAACTAAGTACATTTACTTCAGTATACTGTACTAACATTTTGAGGTTACTTGAGTATTTAATTTCCGATACTTTTACTTGCCCGTGCACGAGGCATCGGCCGAGCTCCGGCACCTGTTAACTTAATACAAATTAAACTTACAAGTGGTCGGGTCTGGTGTAGGACCTATGTTATGATTGCCTTTTCCCTGCAAGCCCATGTAATATATGCTCATTCTAAAGTGATTGCTCTATTTCAAAATTGTATTTATTCTGTTAACTATAACTTTTTTTCCCCCGTATAGGCCTAGGCTACACTCTAAGAAAGGATTCTGTGACCGAGTAAATAGCACTATTAGAAAAAGTTATATTTACTCAATAAAATCACTGAATATCATGTATGTGATTGTTTGAGTAGGTCACACCAAACAAAATGAGTAAAAATCCAACTGTTCTTTTTGAGTTAGATGTACATATATTATTTGAGTTAATTTCATGAGAATAAATTAGTATTTGACCAACTGATTGTATTCATGAATTATACTCAATTTGTTTTGGTAATTTTCCTTCATAATATTTGAGTATGGAGTACTTATATGGATCAATTTAAAAAGACCCTTAATTATTATTCATTCCAACTTAATAATCTTTCATCTCTCACAACAACTTAAACAATTGAGTAGATTATGACTAAGATTCAAAATTGTACACAAGGGTTCATGGGAAAAAAAGGGTTCATGGGAAAATTCTACTGGAACATTCTGTCAACAAACAGCAGCAGCACACATCTTCTTCAACAAGAAACCTGGAGAGTGTTTGCAAATATTGGTAAGTAGATTTACTGTATCTTTGTGCATATAGGCTACACAAATGTATTGGGTATAACTTATGTTATTTACAAAGGTTTGCAG
This sequence comes from Nannobrachium achirus, assembly GCF_963921795.1. Taxonomy (NCBI): domain Eukaryota; kingdom Metazoa; phylum Chordata; class Actinopteri; order Myctophiformes; family Myctophidae; genus Nannobrachium; species Nannobrachium achirus. Next base: position 46,189,953 of record NC_137828.1, read on the forward strand.
CTAGTTAAGGTTACAGTGAGAGGAATGTGCAAGCCCTCTAGTCATTGTGACTTTTTGCATTTATTACAAGCTATGCACAGCTGCATACAATGGTGTGTACAATGAAGATAAAATGCACAGGTATAGGCCTACATTATTATCTACATGTCTTCTTTTTTACTCTCTTCCCCTCATCTCTGTCTTCCAGGTTAGTGCAAAGTTCAGGATGATCACCACACTGAATCTTGAGCCAAAATGTATGGCAATGTTGGACTTCTATACCCCCAAACTACTGTCCATGTTCCAGTCCAAGAAGGGCAGTTTGGGCACAAATGAGTATTGTACTTCAGGTATGAAACTTTCATTTACTCTAACTGCTTTAATTATATTTCACCTGGCTAATGACAATAATTACTATATTAATTTATGCTAAACTCATCTTTATCCCCTGCAACTCTCTCTCTCCTGATTATTCATTTCTAAATGTATGTCTTAATAGCTACTAAGGCAGAGAGGAATCCCCAATCAACGAACACGAGAGGTCATCATCCGATGTCTCATCGACCATCTGGAAGAAGATAGTGTCAAGATCAAGGACTTTCAAGTTAGTAAAATAAATGTTTTGACGTTTTAATGTCATCGTGGATGAGACCATCACATGCAAAGGAACAGCATAGTGATGTCCAGAGAATGAGGTTGTGACATTGGCTGAATGGCTGTTGCATCCGTTGCATGTCTGGTCCAACTGATTAAAGATTATGCCCAGGGCTGCATGTGTGGAGACAGCTAGGATTGCTCAATGTGTGTCTGTGTGTCTTGTAACATTTAGCCTGAAAGTGAGCTCTAAACAATTATCTTCACAATGTGTGCAGGAAGGAAGCTGCTGGTGCACCTGTCAGAGTAGAAGAGAAGTTGACAGAGGAGGTGATGATGAAGATGAAGATCTACCTGCTGCAGAACCAAGAGAACTCAATGAATGAACCTACTGATGTAGGTATTGTGATTAAGGGCATCACTGCCCTCAACAATCTTGGGGGTCTGCTGCTATCTGTTGGGACTGTTCTATGCCTTTAATCTGAGATACCCCAAGAACCTCAGATATGGTCTTGAGATGTTCCAAAAAGTACTAGTTGAGTTGGATCCTGGACACCTTTCAGCCAAAGTTCAGAGACTGAAAAAATGTCTGCTTGCCGACTACTGTTCAGCAAGATGCTCTCAGAAAGTGGGTATAACCTACTGAAAGTGGATTTATTGTCAAAACAGCATTTTTGCAATGGTATTTGTTGCTGATAGTAATTAGTTAATGTAAAGTGTTTTGTTTCTGGTGCATTCGAGTCATAATGCAAACAGGTCAGTTTAGCATATAGACATTACACGTGTGCATAGTCAATATGTTTAAATGTTGAGCTACTGTAAATGCTTATTTATTATTTCATATTCCAAGTTGTGATTTTCTTTCATGCCAAATGGCCTCTGACTGTCTTTAATGTATTTTGTGGTTATGACTTACTGTTCATTTGATGGGCTCATTGTTCTTATGGTGCATAATGTTTGACAGACTGCTTACTTACAGTATGCACAGTTCAATTAGAGGTACTTATATACAGTATTGTGAACACACACTGCTCTTTAGTAAACAGAATTTTAAAAGTGTCAGGGATACCCCTTTCCTGATCATTATCTTTAAACATATTGTTTTTGCAGGCATTGTTGCATGTCATTTACATATACTAAAGTGTGTTGAATGTTCATACTTGATGTGGTGTTACACTGGTCACAATTAGTTGATTAAAAACATAATTATCTGCATAATTATTTCATGTGTATTCATTTGACATCATGTACTCCTGGAGTAAAAGGTAAAGTAAATGAAAGGGGTAAATGGTACTATATGAATTAAATCAATAAAAGTAAATGAATAAAGTAAATGTGACATATTTGTTTTGTTAAATCATACTCTAATATTCAATTAGATCTACTTAATATTTCAATGTATTTACTTGTAGTCTTTTGTGGCATTGACTGAATAATTTAATTATATCTACTCAATTTCTTTAGGTCATTGTACTCAATTTTAGTTGTTAATAAGTACGTAAAAGTTTTGGTTACTTTTACTCAAATTAATTGAGTATCATCTACCTGATTTCATAACAGTAATATTTACTCAATATTTTTGAGTGTAAAAATGTTTCACCAATAAAATTGAGTAGAGCCTAGTTTTTGTTTTTAGAGTGTATCTATGATAATTATGTGATGCGCCCGTAAGCACCCTTCATAGAGAACTGAGCACTATATAACTAAGTATAACTATGAAAGTTTATTTTAAAAAGCTATCTAAGGGTTAACCCTAACCCTAACCCTAACCTAAAATAAACAAGTGAACTATATATTTATATTTATACAATAAATAAATAAAACATACAAAGGTGAACTATGTTTTATGTTATGCGTGTCGCTTGCTTTGATATAGGTCTATAGGCTACTGAGAAATAGCGCACCACAACACACACACTTACATAAAAAAGAACAAGCTTATAGGCTGCCTCATTTGTTAAGTGGGTCCGTGGACCTGTGGGGGTCCCCTCTCCCCAGCTAAAAGGCATGCAGTGATGCGTGAAAGCGGTGATAGAACTCGGATCATCCAGTCTTTAGTCCAACACACAACCGATCGTGCCAACACGACTCAGCGAGAACCGCTCCGCTCAGAGACAGTGTGCTGGAGCCAGGCACTCATCATCCTACACTCTGAGAGTTAGCCTACATTTTTGAACCATTGGGTTCCTAACTTGCAAACTTCCAAACTAAAATATAACAGCCCTGCGCCTCTTTAGCCCCTCGTGCGTCGTGCCAACACAACACTGAGGTAAAAAGACAGGGCTGTTATATTTTAGTTTGGACGTTTGGAGTTAGGAACCTAATGGTTCCAAAATTTAACTCACAAGTTGAGAGTGTAGGATGATGATCGCCTCGCTCAGCCCACTCTCTGAGCTCAGCGCTGAGTCTGAAATCAGGCTAGGATGATGAGGGTCCATTGGTTCATATAACGAATTGTAGCCCTATAATTATTACAGCCATCCAAGACGGGGCGGTCATCAGCCTTTGTAACGGAACACACCAGGCTTAATAGCATGACGAGTTGTGAGTTGGATAATGATTGAGAACCTCGGGTTCGACTCCCGCTTCAGCAGATCGATATAAACGATACAGAGTTCATTTTGAGAACCAATACTCTAGTCTACAATACTGTAGGCCTAGCATATAAAATAAAAAATATATATATTTAAAATGGGCAGTCAAGTCAATGTGTGCAGTCAGCCAACAAGCAACAGCGCTTTGCAGCTTTGCATGTAGTTTCAAATTAAAACAAGGGGTTTGTGCGGTCAGTTAGCCTACCAACAGCGCTAAAAGTGTGTTAATTTTCAGTATTGTAGCCTATGTTATGTTTTATTGATGGGCCGGCCCGATACAATCACACAAGCCGCTGAAATTCATTTCGGAGCGCAGCTGCTGACGTCCTATCAATCGAAGCCCAGAGCCATTCAAGGAGAGAGTTGCATCATCTCCGTTCACATGGGGCCATAGTTGGCAGAACTCTCTAATACAAGGCTCTGGCCAGCCTACTGGCGTGCGAAGGCTGTTTGCGCTTACAAGCGCGTTTGAGAAACGCCTTAATCGTAAGGACCGCAGCCGAGCGAAGGCCCTCGTACGAACTGCGCTTTGGGAAACGCAGAATATTTCTGCACATGGAGCCATATACATGCAGGAGGTCAAGGTGTTGCAGGCCATGGCAGAACCATCTGGCACTGGACAACACACACAGCTGACCCAGGCCGCTATAGAGGAAAACGTCTTCAAAGGGGTCCCGTTACATTTGGGAAAAATAACTGATAGGAAGCTGTCACAGAAAGACTTTTTCCACAGTTTAGCAAGGAACCTGGAGAGTCGGTGTTTTCAACTGGAGGAAACTGCAAAAAAAAAAAAAAAAAAAAATGCAAACAGCGCAGGGTTCAACAACCCGGTGGATTTTATTTTTTAATGTAGGCCTATTTAAAATGTTTTATATAATGATTAAATAACGAAATATATCATTTTAAATGTCAGAGCAATTAAATTATTGTTTTTTTGTTTTTTGAATTATTAAATTAATATAATTAGAATTCTGTAATCTGTAGGCCTATATTTCTTCATATTTCAATTTAGGAAAGAAACTATAAAGCCAAAGTTGGCCTAATTATGCAGTATTTATAAATAAATCATTTGATAGAATAACGGAATTTTATATTAAATCCAGCTGCTGTCAATCTGTCCACTGTACACCTCTCAATAGGACAGACAGAACGCATCTACCTGTATGTTCAATTTCTTAGCCTGCTTGGTGGAAATAATATTAGTAATATTAGTCCCTAATTGAATTCCCCCTCCTCTCTGTGGCTATCCTATACGCATGCGACAGAACAGAAGTGAAGTCACTGCATGTGTGCAGAGAGAGAAGAGAGCAGAGAGAGAGAGAGAGCGCGTCTGGCCTCAGCTGTTTCTAAACTTTCCATGCGCTTGCGGCCTGTCCTTTCCTCATCTAATATAATAATGGTGATTGTTTTATTTTGCATTCTTGCGGCTGCGTTTTTATGTGACTGCTTTAATTATAACGGTGGTGTAAAGTAACTAAGTACATTTACTTCAGTATACTGTACTAACATTTTGAGGTTACTTGAGTATTTAATTTCCGATACTTTTACTTGCCCGTGCACGAGGCATCGGCCGAGCTCCGGGCCTCCGGCACCTGTTAACTTAATACAATACCATTACAAATGGTCGGGTCTGGTGTAGGACCTATGTAATGATTGCCTTTTCCCTGCAAGCCCATATAATATATGCTCATTTCTAAAGTGATTGCTCTATTTCAAAATTGTATTAATTCTGTTAACTATAACTTTTTTTCCCCCGTATAGGCCTATCTATGATAATTATGTGATGTAACTCCCTTTATATTGTATGCTATAAAAATCAGCAGCCGTGCCCTCTTTTTTTTCGTGGTCACGACTCCTCCACTTCAGTTATTACAGTATACTATATATCATACAGTAGACATAGGCGGCGGCCTATCATTGAACTTCTTTGGCAGCGGATCGGATTGCTATGTCTGTCTTTCTGTCCGTCTGTCCATCTAGGCGTGATAGTCAGTTGAATTTCTGAAAAATGTGATTGTTAGAGGCATTTTGGGGTAAAAGTTGGGAAACAGTCTATTTTACACAATTCAAGGGTGCAGAATCTGGAAAAACCTGGTTAACAATCAAAATGTTGAGTTTTTGACCTTCTAATTTGCATAACAAAGAGGCTGCCAAATTGTACATTTTGAACTATTTATTCAAGCAATATTTCTCTTTCGTCCTTTTTTCTGGTGACTCCTGACATCCTCCTATACGTGAGCAGGTTATGTTTTGTCAATATCATTTTTCATTTATTTTTAATAATTTATTAATTGTATTTTCATTTTTCCAAATAATTATAGAAAATAAACTAAAAAGGTTATCGAAAGAACAGGGTTGAGCTTGCACCGGAAACTGCCGCACAACTTCTGCGCAATGGGACGTGGGAAAGTTGTGGATACTAGTTCAGTAATATGTATTTTTATGGATCTTTTTCTTCTACAGAACCATGTGGTGGAGAGGATGTGGGTTGAAATTAACCAGAGGGTAAACTTTCCCATCAAAAGTGCTCTGGTTAACATGGTAGACCAAGAGATACTGGACATGGATGATGGATTGACCAAGTATTGCACATCCAATCTGACTTGTCAGATGAGCAGCATTGGGATGAAGAGGACAGTGGATGCGTGGAATGCTCATCGTATTCCAGGTACATTATTTTTATCAGCACTTGGTCCCCTGTAATACTTTGTATTTATACTCAAACCCTGTTGGATTTAAGCCTTTGTGATTTCACAAAGGCTTGTGATTTCACATTATTGCTTTTTGTATATTGTAATTTTTCATTTTATTTTTTGGAAAAGGCAAAGGCATTCCCAACGTTAAGGCCCAAGGTGGTTGCGAAAAAAGAGTCTCCGAAGACCTCTTGCCTGGATCCTCTGCAGCTGCTGACCGTTACCAGCAAGAAAAGGGGAATTCGTTGACCAGACTGTCTGTTTTTGGCACTGATCCATTCCGTTCTGAAGAGGACAAGGTTAGGGCAGAAACACATTTCTGTTTGCGTCACCGTGACCTGCCAGCTGTGTTTAACAGCACAGTTAACAGGGATTACAGGCCATTCCAGGAATGTTTAGTTGACTTGGTCAACATTACTCGTAGATATGTCTAAAAAAGAAGTTATGCGGAGAGAATAAAGAGAGAGAAAAAACAACAATGTTGTGTACAGTATCTCAATTAATAATCATAAAAATGCATATTGAGTAATATGGCGTGACTCTTGACTTGTTCATTTATGTTCAGCATTTATTTTCATCAACCAAAATACATATCTGTTCATATATGTGCATCACCCAACATGATTACTTGTTAATTTTTTTTTCATGTATTTTCATCACCCAATATACGTATATGTTCATATGTGCATCATATGTTCATATATGTGCATCGCCCAAATTTATGATATTGCAGTATTATCATATAAGAATTTGAGCCCACTCAAGGTCTTGGAAATGCAGAGGCTTACAACTTGGCAGGTATGTGGGTGCAGTGTAGGTTCTGTCCACTAGAGTGTACAGGTCCACTAGGTAGGAACGGAAATGGAGAGGCCCTGGGCCTGGAGGGCCTGATAACATTTACATCAAATATCGGTGTATAATTAAAACCTGTCCAGGGTGTTCATAAAAGCCTGATTAGATTATTAAATAACCAAAAGTTTTTTGAAAGTGAGATATCCCTTTAAGTTCCACGTTTGCTTCCACTAAGCCAATTTACATTAATTAATTAGGTGGCTTTAAATTGTGGTGTGATCAATTGAATACAAATACGCAAAAACATGTTCTGCCTAAACATAATTTAGGCACACTATTATGATGCATTCATTTATAGAAGTATGGTCATAACACTATTAAGTATTATAATACTTGACCATATAAATCATTATATTCTTATAAAGCATCATGGTATGTTATGTTAACCCCAGCATCCCCATTTAAAAGGCAAATATGGGGATATGGGAGGGAGTTACCCATTATTATAATAGTTTACCCATTATAGGTTATTATAATGGTGTTTGGACGTATAATGGGTTCTTTTGTACAGCTCATACATTATTACACATTTGCTGTGTAAAAATAAACACATTGATCACGCAGAGTTGATTGTGCCGTGCGTACCAGAGTGTATATAAGAGAGTTACGTCACGCTCTGAACTCGCCGCAGACCGGAAGTGGCGTCGCATGGAGCCGTTCTCATTCTTATCGAGGCTCTGCTGCTCTCCTGCCCGTCCGCCCCCACTATAGCCGAGGTATTTTCAATCACTGGTAAGTAGACGAAATCACGTCTTTTTCACCCTTTTAACGCATTCACGGGCCTCTCGTGAATGTGTGAATGCGTGAATGCGTTAAAAGGGTGAAAAAGACGTGATTTCGTCTACTTACCAGTGATTGAAAATACCTCGGCTATTATAGTGGGGGCGGACGGGCTGAAGAGCAGCAGAGGCTAGCTAGGAATGAGAACAGGCTCCATGCGTGCGCAAGTGCGCATGCGTAAGCTTCCCACCATAGAGTAATAGGCTTTCCACGCTTACTATGGGAGTCGACGTAAGTGACGTAACTCTCTTATATACACTCTGGTGCGTACGTCCTCGGGTTCTACGTCACTTCCCTTTCCTTTGACTGGTCTCCCGACTCCTTGGAGCGCGCGCGTCTCGTCTCTGCTGCACTGCAGCAAATCACTGCAGATATCTCTGGATGATCAAAACAATAAAGGTTTGTGCTCACTTACGTTATATATCTAATTCACATTGACTGTGCTGCTTTAACTTAAGCTAACGTTACCCATTAAAGTCTTAAAGTAGGCAATTGTCGAGGCTATTAAGCTAACACAGCTAACGTTAGCCTAGCTCACGTTAGCAAACGTTAGCCTCCTAGTCCAAAGACGGTGGCTAACACTACCGATACAAAAACAATCTCAGGATAGCGTCGGTGGGGACCCCCAGGTCTACTTAAGCTTTTTTAGGGCGTCCTCAGATGATTTAGGAACCAAATGGACCCTTATGCAGCTGTAGCCCTGAATACATGACTCTCATATACATGAGAGTCATGCTCGAACTTTAACATGAGGACCAGTGGGTAATCGAGCCCTCAACGGTTTGCGCTAGGAACATCAGATTTCAAAAATAAAGTGCTTACCCAAGCCAACTCTGCTAACGATTTGACGCCGCACAACGTTCATTACACGCCGCTCCCCGGTTGTTAAGTAAAAAGCATTTTTGTCCGAAATTATTTTGTTTTCCATTGGACATCCGGGTCATTTCCTCGCTAGCCCTGAATCAGGGCTAAATGACCCGGATGTCCAATGGAAAACCAATGGAAAACAAAATAATTTCGGACAAAAATGCTTTTTACTTAACAACCGGGGAGCGGCGTGTAATGAACGTTGTGCGGCGTCAAATCGTTAGCAGAGTTGGCTTGGGTAAGCACTTTATTTTTGAAATCTGATGTTCCTAGCGCAAACCGTTGAGGGCTCGATTACCCACTGGTCCTCATGTTAAAGTTCGAGCATGACTCTCATGTATATGAGAGTCATGTATTCAGGGCTAATGCAGCTGTAACTCCTGAGTGTACAAATACACCGGGTCTATATTTGGTTCCGTTTGTATACAGAGTTAAGGCCCTCCGTGGTCTTAAGCAGTGGTTCTCAGAGTGGGGCCAGGCGACCCCCAGGGCCCGATATGAATCAGCTATTTTAAAGAAATCTTGACATTCTTTGAAAATATTTGTCATTTTTTTTAACACCACAAATCTTGTATGGGGCCAATTAGACATTAATTTAGGGGTCCTTGCCTTGGCATGAAAAAGTTTGAGAACCACTGGCAGATAGGGCCCTAGGGGTCCCCAGACCCCACTTCGAGAACCCCTGCATTAGATCACAGACCACCATAACTGTATATACAAATGAACTCCATTTATTGTACTGCCCTTTTTATCATGACTTAAGAAAAACACTCTTTGATAAAGTGCATGTAGATATATTTCTGGATAGTGATTTAGTTAAGTATTTATTTGATAACCATACATTTGCAATCTCCAATTTCATACATAAAGCCTGGAATGGAAGAAGACATGCAACTTACACATAGACAGTGGCACTGTGATGGATCATACCAACCTATTATTCAAGTCTGTTTCTTGTTCATTCTGTCTTTGTGCCTCTCTCTCTCTCTCTCTCTCTCTCTCTTGCCCTCCACTCTCGTTCAGAACAACAACTGATGTACTTGTGATCTTAATTATGCAGTATTACTTTATTTTGTTTATTTATGTGTTTTTGTGTCAGCTTGTTGGCACTGGGAAAATAAGAAAAAAGAAAATGTACGTGAAAAAGAAAATTTTATGTAATTGTGTCTGAATAATCCCGTAAGGGATGGGCTGTGAAAGGCAGCCAGACACGAAAATAAATTCATTCATTCATTCATTCATTCATTCATTCATTGTACACCGGGAGTTACAGCTGCAGGGTCCATTTGGTTCCTAACTATCCATCATTTATCTGGGAACTCCCATAGGCAGCCAATGCATCAAAAAGTTATTTTGCTATCTGATTGTATTAAACAACGTCAAACTCACCAATATTGCGGCTCTATGGAAAGCTTGGAATTTACTTTCTATCTGCTTTTAGCCCCTTTTCGACTGCAGTTTTAGCACCACACCACACCACATAAAAATATCTACATTTTCCATTACAAAAAAGTACCCCTATCGGCAAGAAACAAATTGACCCTTTTAACTGTGATTATAATACAATATAAATTTGTATTACAACTATCCTAATTATAATGCACTGCAATGGATTATAACTGTGATTATAATACATTATAAAGTATTAATGTATTACTATGATAATTAAAATACACTATAATAGATTATAATAGTGGTTATAACACAATAGAATCTATTATCCTGTATTACAACTATATCCTGGTGGTCTAAATGAAAAGTCAGTGAGTGATCAGTCATTATGAAGTGTTTGGCCCTGTTTGGCCTAGCTCAGACCTACTCTAGAGTGGATAGGATACTTTTTAGTACCCTGTTTAGTACCACTTTCACACCACTCTACCCAGGTCCTTGTAGTGGAAAACCTGGCACAAGTGGGCGGTGTGGTGTGGAGTGGTGTGGAGTTGGGCCAGTGGAAAATGGGCTAAAGTGTTTGTTTCAGAAAAATCCACCGTAAATATGTCCACCGTAAATATATGAAATCCGAGCAGACATGGTTTATTTTCTAAGTGTTGAACTTCGGAAGTGCCCGTCTTCCATAACGCAAAGTCCCCCTCCTGCACTATGCAACATTTAGAACCAGCTGGTCACAGGACCGTTGAGAGATTTTCCACAAGCGCTTCCAAACTCCAGGAAAAATTATCACCTGAACCAAAGTTTTTGATAGAAACTGGCTCATAACATTTCTATGGTGGATTTTTCTGAAACAAACATTTTGAAGATAGAAAGAGTAAATTCCAAGCTTTCCATAGAGCCGCAATATTGGTGAGTTTGAAGTCTTTAATACAATCAGATAGCAAAATAACGTTTTGATGCATCGGCTGCCTATGGGAGGTATTGCAACCCTAGATTCATCCGATCTAGATCACCTAAAATCTAGTGTTGCAATTTGCGGCCAAGCGGAGCTTAGTCATCAACGGAGCTCAAGCCTACTGTGTGTGAGACTGAGTTTGTGTGTGTCTGGGCACACACTGGAAGCCTATAGGACACAACTTTCCAGGCAGCCTCTAGATAGCCAGGGCTACTCAGTCTGTAGTACTGTATGTTAGCAGCAGCCCCCAGCTGAACACTATAGGAACAAAATTGTGTGTGTGTGTGTGTGTGTGTGTGTGTGTGTGTGTGTGTGTGTGTGTGTGTGTGTGTGTGTGTGTGTGTGTGTGTGTGTGTGTGTGTGTGTGTGTGCGTGTGTGCGTGTGCATTCTCACATACCCAAATTGACACTGTCAGTCCTCATCCCAGTATTAACTTTCACATGTGTGTGTGTATATATATATGCCCCCCCCCCCCCCACCCCCACACTCTTCAAATAATAGACTGGACCAAGCCCAGGGAGTCCATGCAAGTGAGGGCAGAGTGGGGAGGACTTTGGCCAAGATGCATGCGCCCTATCAGCTCGAACGCCAACAGGTCGGCTGAAGATTCATGTAACATTCTTTTGTGTGTGTGTGTTTATTCAGCATTTGAGCCACGGACCACCATTTGATGCCTTGCAGACCCCAAAAATAAGAGTTAAAGATCTATAATGGTCCATTTGGTTTACCAACTCCATCATTTAGCTGCATTGGTGGGAAAATTATTTATAGCCTATTTTAGTAAAAGTACCCATACTACACTGTATAAATTCTGTTACAATTAAAAGCCCAGAATTCAAAATGTACTGAGTAAAAGTATGAAAGTGTTGGCATCAAAATGTACTTAAAGTACCAAAAGTAAAAGTACAAAACGTTTGAAAATAGTAGATCTACAAGCTCACAACGCGTCTCAATGCGACGCATTGTGAGCTTGTAGATCGGCTATTTTCAAACAGCCTAGTTATAAAACATGGCTAAAGTGGTTAATGTATGTTTTAAAAATAATTACAACTTATATCTAAAAAGTAACTAGTAACTAAGTTTTCAAATAAATAGTGGAGTAAAAGTACAATATTTCGATCTAGTAAAAGTATTGGAAAATTGGAAATACTCAAGTGAAGTACAAAATACAAAATTGTACTAAGTAAATGTACTTAGTTACTTTACACCACTGTTTAGCTGGAACCCCCTCAAGGACCACTGGTTGAGAAACCACCACTGCCTTCAATTATGTAGTGCAGAGGGGTTATAATTTATAACATAATGAAATAAATAACATTGAGTTTATAATGTATTGGATACATAATAAAAGCATCGCGACGCGTTGTGAGCTTGTAGATGGGCTATCTCCACCATCAATGTTCTTTTTTAAGTATAAAGTTGTCAAATATGTCCTTAATTTCTTTGTATATTTGGGTTATGTGTCATATCTGTCATGTGCAACTTCAAACCTAAAAGCCAAACAGAAATGTAATTGTCAACGACAAAAACACAATTAAATCATTAATCGCCTTTATTTGATTGACAATTAATCGTCATGTAAAATGTCATAATCGTGACAGCTTTACTGTCTGGATGTCTGGAACCATCTATAAAAAATTCACTGCTATGTATCAAACACGACCCAACAAGTGCATGGAATCTCTGGTGTGTCATTGAGTTTATGGTCAGACACACAGGCAGAGACATGGAATTCATAGAGAGAATACGAATATGCATTAGTGAAATAGAATGTTCTGTGTGTGCGGTGTGCGCGCATGTGTTTGCGTGTCAGACGGGGCGGAGCGCCGTAAGGAACGAGAGAAGGAGAGACAGAAGGAGGGACCTCCTAAACCCAGACCTCTGCATTTCACCACCTCTCTGTTCATGAGGAACATCTATCCTGAGGTGTCCAAGGATGAGATCACTGCTGTGAGTACTGTAGTGAACATCTGTTAGTATGAGCACACATCTGTAACATCTGTTCTGAAGTGTCTTGAGTCCAGATTCCTACAGGTAGTACTCTCACGTTTAACAGTAGACCCGTTTGGAACATCATTTTTTCATCCGGGGTGTCCATTAGATTTAGATACAAGATAGATTTGAAACAAATGCCCTTTTCAAACTACTATATGGTGCATTTTCCTAGTGCCATTTATCCAAGGCTCACACACGTTTCCACAGATGGCAGAGGAAACCATGCGCAGCACCAACCTGCTCATCAGGAGCAGTTAAGGGTTCAGAGTCTTGCTCAAGGACTCTTCAACACTGACTCTGGGGGAGCCCGGGATCTAACTGGGAACCCTCTGATTGCGAAGCTGCTTCTTTACCTCCTGAGCAACTACCGCCCCAGTAATAGTTGCACACATGCATGCACATGTTTGACCATATCCCATTTGGGTTGACCATCCTGGTGTCAGCACCTTAACGTTATTTTGAGATGAAAGGGTGTTCAAAAGGTCAAACTAGCTATAGAAACATCTTCCATAAAATATAATGGTCTGGGATGTTTTTCTAAAAGCAATGGTTAAAAAATGTTAGTCCTGCACACTGTCTACACTTACAGCACAAATAGTTTAATGCATATTAGTTCCTGTCGCTGTGACCTTCATCACACATGATGTTTGATGTTCTCTAGTTCTTACTCCTGCTCACCGGCCCATTTCAGTAGGTGTTCAAAAAGGGTTAGGATCTTATAGCTTTAAATCCGGGGCCACCTCTGTGTCTCTATGCATAGAGACTTGTTGCTGTATACAGTGAATGGCAAATCGAGTTGGAAAGTTAGTTTAATGTCATTTAATGCAATCAGATAGGACTTGTTTGGATGTATGGAATGTCAAGGCCAGTTTCTTTTTGCCACTCAGTAAGTAGGCGTTTCCTGTTAGGGGGGGGGGGTCCCCAGTTAAAATCTGATTATTTTGGGGTTTGCTGCCTGAAAAGGTTGAGAACCACTGTACTAGGATGATGTGATGACGCTGTCTCTCTGCAATCTAACAAAATGTGTGTGTGTGTGCCTGCGTGTCCATAGCTGCGTGACTGTGAGCTGTCTCCGGTGGTGAACAGAGACCTGGCTCGTTGGGTTCGTAACGTCCAAGGTCTGACGCACCACAAACCGGTGGTCCGCAACGACATCAAGCTGTCTGCCAGACTCATCCACACCCGGGACACCAGAGGACTGCTGTGGGATGGAGACAAGCAGGCAGACAGACAGACAGACAGACAGACAGACAGGTAAACACTGGGAGAGAGACGGACACAGAGAGAGCTGGGACCACAGTCTTAAAGATTACCATTAGTCAGACCCGTAGAATGGAGAGACACTTACGTCGACTCCCATTGTAAGCGTGGAAAGCTAGCTTATCCTAGCTTACTGGAGCCTGTTCTCATTCTTAGCGAGCCTTTGCTGCTCTTCATCCCCGTCCGCCCCCATTATAACCGAGGCATTTTCACTCGCTGCTAAGTAGACTAAATCACGTCTTTTTCCCTCTTTTAATAATGTTGTCTACCTTGGAGAGGCCCGTGAATGCATTAAAAGTCATACAATGTGATTTCCTGGAATGTCTTTTTAGATTCAGTCTCTCATAGTTGAGGTATACATATGATAAAAATTGCAGACCTCTCCATTTCTTGGAAGTGGGAAAACCTGCTAAATCGGCAGTTTATCAAATACTTATTTCCCCCATTGTATGTAAACAATATGTGGATCTCACATTCAACAAATAAAGCCTACCTGGTATAAACATAGATGATCATGAGACACACAGTGGTCATCTGTAGCACATCAGCAGCATACAGTACACATCTGTAACACCGAGTGAAGATGATGAATATAAAACCCCACAAATGCATTTAATGTTTGCAACAGAGTTGTCATGCTCCTAATACCTCCAGCATGGATATGTGTACACAATAGGGATGCGAAGATATACCGGTACGGATCGTAATCGCGATACAAACGTCCGCGATACGGGTGAATAGGTTCATTCAGTGTGTACCGGTACAATAGACGGACGAAATCGTGATGGATCGTGAGTGTCTGGATCGGGAAATATCGCGGTTGTATCGGTTCTTCCATATAGTATTTCATTCTATCCTGTGTTTCCGAGGCGCCATGAATGCACCATCATCAACCGTTCAGCCCCCTCCCCAAAAGCCAGTCTTTAACGCGAGCTGCGACTCGGACAGACGGACAACATCTGCACTCTGCATGCAGGCAACCAGGGAGACAGACAGTGCAGCAAATGCGAGTGAATCAACACAGATGAACTAGCAGCCCCACGGGTTAAAAATATGCAAGATTAGTAGTACAGTACTTAGCTTTATAACATCCAAGTCAGCTGTGCTGATTGTTGTCACAGAGTAGCACAGGCTGATCGAGTGATATGTAATCAACAGCCGCTTCTTAGCGAATCTCCGACGGACAATTGATTGAGATCATCTTCTGCGCTATATTAACTGCACACACACAACAACAATGTTGCTGGGTGTTGTAGGACTACTGCTTGCGTTTAAAACAAAGTATTTGTCACTGTTCTACAACTTTCCTGTTGATGCAAGCAACTCTTACTTTCTCTGCTGCTAGTTCTGCTCTGGGAAAGAAGCCTAATTTATACATCGCTGTACAAGGGTGTCGCACCTAAAATAGCAGACCTACAAGCTCACAATGCGTCGTGGATGCGACACGCTGTGAGCTTGTAGGTCTGTTTTAAAACATTTTGGCTATAGAAATTGCATAATCCTGGATATAATATAATAATACAAACCAGGGAGGGACTTTATTGTTTTTCAGGTCAAGGACCCCTTGGCTCAGACAGAGATCAAGCAGGGACCCTCGCTGTAGGCTAGGCATTATAGCCTACTGTATCACACAAATATTTGGCAGGCCCCCTGTAATAACCCTGGATTGGGGTCCCTGACCCCCAGTTGAAGACATATAGGCCTACTAATAATGACATAGGCCTTCTATATGATTAGTTATCAAACAATTCTACAATAGCCATAGCTTTGCGTTCTCCCAGAATACTATATGTTGGGTTGTTAGACAGAGCCTAGTACTACAGTGAAACAATAAATTGCCTTGAATTAAAATTTCATAAATCTTTAGTCGCTATGTTTTGTACATTTTGGGATTTGGGCTTGAATCGTGGTGAATCGTATCGGGAACGGGTGGATCGTGATGTATTGTATCGGCAGGATTTCAATGTATCGCAATTATATCGTATCGCTGGCAGTGTATCGAGGTGCGTATCGTATCGCCTCAGTGGTCGAGATTCGCATCCCTAGTGCACAAACGGACACTGCATGCAGCTGTACTGTTTGTCCACCAGGTGGCTTTAGAACTATACAGCACAATACAATACATTGAAAGGCAAGCACATCGATTTGGTAGAAATTAATACAGGGATATTTCTAACTCTGTTACACACATGTTTCAATTTGTCTGATTGGCATAGAACTAGTGTTCTAATGCAGGGGTCTTCAACGTTTTCAGGCTAAGGACCCCTTAGCTGAGATGAAGCAGGGACCCCCACAACCTTTTCATAGATTCCATATAGTTTCATCGCTTGACGGCACAATCATCAGTGTATTTTGGATTCATGTCAATTTGTGTTTTCAGATATTTAACCACTTGAACCGTCAATACTTAATAAACGTGACCTTTCACTCTGTACTTAGTCTGCTCTTTTTCCCCTCTACACCAAACCTCTTTGCCGAAAATAGCTGATCTACAAGCTTGTAGATCTGCGAGGCGTTGTGAACTTGTACATTTTGCCTAAGGTTCTCTGAATACGGACGCTAAGGTTCAATGGTTTATATAAAAGGAAAAGGAAAAAAGGTTTCTTTCTATCACACAAAGATTGGAGGACCCCCTGTATTAACTTTGAGGATCCCCTGTTAAAGACCCCTGTTCTAATGTATAATAAAAGTATATTTTTGTATAACTCAGTTTCCAGACTCGAACCCGGTGCTGAAGAACATCACAGACTCCGTCTCTCTGAAATAGGCTAGCAACTCTTTGGCAGTTTAACAAAAGAATATGGTCCTTACAATGTTAGTAGAGGAAAAAATAGGCCAGAAGTTGACCATACCCCTACCCGGGGTAGAACAAAACGCGACATAGTTTTTTCATATCTTTAGGATGTCCCTTTCATGAAATGGATTGTCCCGAGTTTTACTTTTACTGCAAAAGTCATGAAATTGATCCATGAAGGGACTCACCACATAAGCAAAAAAACGCCTATCCTGAAAGATGGAGTTCCAAGTCAAACCTTTGTCATTTTCTACCTGCAGGTTGTTTTCACCTCATACTTGCACAGAAGGTCTACAGGTAGTGTCCTTACATCCCAGAACAATCAGAATGCAAAAATATGGTTCTGTTTTGAATCTGCTGCCTTTTATATAAGGACCTTCTATAGGCGGAAATGACATTCCTAAGGAAAATTCCCCTGTAATCCTTCTATAAGGGGTAGTACAAACTATGACAAAGTTTTTTCATAACTTTTACTTGTCCTCTTCATGAAATGGATGGTCAGTAGTTTTGCTTTTACTGCAAAAGTCATGAAATTGATCCATGAAGGGACTCACCACATAGGCAAAAAATACGCCTACCCTGAAAGATGGAGTTCCAAGTCAATCCTTTGTAATTTTCTATTGCTGGTTGTTTTTACCTCATTCTTGCACAGATGGTCTACAGGTAGCGTCCTTAAATCCCAAAATAATCAGAATGCAAAAAAGTGATTTACCAAGAAAGGGCAGAAATATCCCCACAAGTTAATCATACACCATTTCCACTTACTGGTAGGGAAGGAGCTGGAAACAAGGGCCTACTACAAACTTGATATCCCGGTATCAATAAGATTTGGGCTTATCAAGCTTGTTATTAAGCATAGCGGCCCATGACATCATGTTTAAATAATCAAGACAAGAGGCGATTAATACATTGTTACAGTACTATTCATAATATATAGCCATTTAACACTTACTGCACACTAATGAATGATTTTCTAAAGATATTAAATGACAATATTTTTTACTTTTGTCAATTCTCATCCTCATAGACAAACTCAGACTCACAACAACTGGCCAATGCAAAAAGATACCAGTTCTGTTCAGAATCTCACATCTTCCCACAAAATATTATAAAGCGCTCAACAGTGGGCTCGATTAAAAGCCCATGGGTCAATAAGCAGGATCGATAAGGTGCTCATTATCAATAGAAATTAACAAACTCCATTCAGATTGTCAATCGGGAATACACCAACAACCAAAATAAACCAGAAGAATATGTCATAATATGCTTGTATTGTGAATCAGGAGTTTTTCTATATATGTGTGCCATTCTTACTGCATGCCAAATAATCAAACAGCAGCTTTTTCTCATTTTAATTTATTTCGTTTATTTCTTTTTCAATATTTTCATATCAACAACTAATTTGAGTGTGAGGGGGACTGACCAATTTGCAAAGCTGGTCAATGGATACAAAGCTGTGATCTCCCAAATTCAGACATAATTTTGTCAGGAGTTTGTTCGTGACGTAATCGGCTGTGTATCTATTGGTCAATGGCTGGTCAATGGATTAATTGAATTCAGTCTTACTATTTATGTTATGGTAATAAATATGGTATGATGGTATATATTATTATAATATAAACGGTAAGAAGGAATTCAGTTCCCAGTGGATTACAACCAAGGGCCACTACAATGCTCTACAGTCAAGGCTGGTCCACAAGGCACAAGCTGGTATAAAAGGATTGTGTCATTTCTTGTTTATTTTAGTTTACAGGCAATGTATTGTAAATACAGGAGCAATATTATGTACAACACAATCCCACAGAGAGACATTGAGGCACGTACTACTTTGACTGCAACAATCCTTATCATAGCAGTAGAGTTGGGTGAGGTCTCTTACTGCTTGGTGCAGGCTATTTTTTGAACAGGACAGGCTTTAGTGATGTATCCTTTAGCATCCAACCCTTCCCAACTGGATTCCACAAAAGGGGTTTGGGGACATGATTGTGGCACCATATACTGTACCAGTTTGGTACATAGCCTGTTGAACATTCAAAAATATCCTCAGTGGGAGGCAGGTGTGAGACTGGCATGTCTGTCGTTGATGCAAGAATACAACGGAGCTCATCAAGACTAGAACACACCTGGCCCTTTGCCTTCTTTTTTAGGCCATAGAGAGTGAGGGCATATTGTCTTGAACATCCTGAAGCCTCTGGTAGACTATCTGTCAAGCCAAAGGTTCTCAGACCCTGACCTAATTTATATGTACAGTACTATGGATATACTTGTGTTGCTCACCTACTATGTCAGTCAACAACTCCTTGGAATAGCTGCCATTTTCATGCATGCTGGTCATGGGATAGACAACGATACATCCCAATGTCTGATATTACAAATACATTGGGAGTGGCTTTGTGTGAGAGTCTTCTAGCATGGCACGCATTGACTGGATGCAATGCAACAAGCAGCCTGTTCAGAATAAGCAATAATACTTTCAACAAGCTGGCGAAGCACATTCATGAACTTCAGGATCTGAGAATCTTTGGCTTACTGCATGCCAAATAATCAAACATTGGTCAGTCTCCCTTACACTGCTCAAAATAGTTGTTGATTGAAAAAGAAATAAATGAAAATGAGAAAAGGCTGCTGATTATTTGGCATTAAGAATGGCGCACAAAGTGTAGTGTATTCTACTGAATATAGGCTTACATATATAATGTACTGCATTTAAGTCTGAATACCATAGACTGCTTATAGAACAATATGTTTGCTGCTTTTGAGGTGAAGAGAATTAGGCCTTGGGATGGGTGCATCTCTCCACTCCGACATGTCTCCTTTCCGACATGTCTGCATTCCGACACTAACCCTATCTCTACCCCTAACCCTAAACCTTAGGCCCATGGGAGTGTCGCCACTCCGACAATAAGAAGTCCATTTCGGAGTGGCGACATGTCGGAATGGAGAGAGCCTCCCCCTTGGGATGTAGGGACACTACCTGTAGACCATCTGTGCAATATGAGATGAAACAACCAGCAGGTAGAAAATGACAAAGGATTGACTTGGAACTCCATCTTTCAGGGTAGGCTTTTTTATGGTGGGTACCTTTATGGATCAAATTCATGACTTCTGCAGTAAAAGTAAAACTACTGACCATCCATTTCATGAAGAGGACAAGTAAAACACTGTCAGGGTTTGTACTACCCCTTATAGAAGATTATCTCCAGGATCACAGGGGATTCTTCCTTAGGAATGTCATTTCCGCCTATAGAAAGTCCTTAGGGACCATTCGTTTTTTTTCCACTAGGGGGTGCTGGTTCACATGTGATATCATTTTTATATTTTTCCTTGGCCCCCCCACACCCTTCAAATATTTTTGGGTGACCCCCCCTGAGAGACTTGAGGAAAATGCATGACCCCCCCCCCCCCCCCCCCCCCCCACTATAAACAATGTTTTTTTGTATTCAAGACAACAGGAGAAACCCATGCAGTGATGTAAAATAACTAAGTACATTTACTTAAGTCCTGTACTTTTTAATTTTGAGGTATTTGTTCTTTACTTGAGTATTTCCAATTTCCAATACTGTAATACTTTTACTCCACTACATCTCAGAGACAAATATTGTACTTTTGCTCCTCTACAATTATTTGAAAACTTTACTTACTTTGTATATTTGGATTACCTACATCAACCACTTCAGCCCTATAGCCTATATATTTTTGGCCATTTGAAAATAGACGCAACGCATTGTGAGCTTGTAGATCTGCTATTTTCAAAAGATCAGAAAAGAACAGGACATTCTGCACGAGTACTTTTACTTTTGGTACTTTCAGTACATTTTGATGCCAATACTTCTGTACATTTACTCAAGTACATTTTGAATTCCAGACTTTTACTTGTATCTGGGTATTTCTTCATTATTGTATTGATACTTTTACTTAAATAATTGGACTACTTTTTCCACCACTGGACCCATGACAGCCTTGAGGGTCCATATTATCCCTTCTCTGGGTTACAGAAACTCACAAAGCGGCTATTAAGAGCCACCCGTTATTTTACTAGATACTAGTTTAACATAATTGCTGCTATAGCCTATAGGTTTATCAATACCTAGAGGCAAATTTTATAACACACTATTTGATGTTGGGGGTCCATTTGGTTCCATAGGTGCCCTCTTGGGGTTACAACAACACTCCAAACTAAAGAAAGATTGAGCAACTGTGATCCATTTTCCATGATATGAAAACCAAGCAAAGTAAACAAAGTATGCATGAGTCTTTTCTCTCTCCTTGACTCCTTCCCACTGCAGCTGTGTGTGTGTGAGAGAGTGAGAGTGAGAGAGAGAATTACACACCTTTTTTTCTACATGCTTTTCTTTTTGGGGGGGAAAAACTGGAGGTATGCTTATATTCCTCTCTTGGTAAGTGAACATTTCGAGTTGTGACAACAAATAAGGTGTTTGTTAGCCTATATGTATCCAGCTGCTACCAGGAAACTCCTGTGTGAGCAGCACAGCACGCAGTGAATGTCCACAACAACGCATTGAACAGTGGAGAGCAGAGGAGGGGGCGGGGCCGAGGGACGTGTAGGACTGGAATGTACCAAGTTGAGTCAACTATGTAGGGGTGAAACTTTGATATACTAACTTAATGTTGTTTAGATAAACAACAAAGCTAAGCATTTTTAATTACAAAATTCGACTAATTAAAGTTGCATGACCCCCCCTACAGACAAAATAAAAAAAACATGGCCCCCCCAACTGCTCAGATAAATATTTGATGACCCCCCCCTCTTATGGACTATACCAATTATTCATTTTAAACGGACCGTCCCTTATATTAAAGGCTGCAGATTCAAAACAGAACCATATTTTTGCATTCTGATTGTTCTGGGATGTAAGGACACTACTTGTAGACCATCTGTGCAAGTATGAGGTAAAAGCAACCTGCAGGTAGAAAATGACAAAGGATTGAATTGGAACCCCATCTTTCAGGGTAGGCGATTTTTGCCTACAGTATGTGGTGAGTCCCTTCATGGAACAATTTCATGACTTTGGCAGTAAAAGTAAAACTAGGGACAGTGCATTTCATGAAGGGGACATCCTAAAGATATGAAAAAACTATGTTGCGTTTTGTTCTACCCCTTATAGAAGATTATCACCAGACTTACAGGGGAACATTCCTTAGAAATGTAATTTCCGCCTATAGAAAGTCCTTATATAAAAGGCTGCAGATTCAAAACAGAACCATATTTTTGCATTCTGATTGTTCTGGGATGTAAGGACACTACCTGTGGACCATCTGTGCAAGTATGAGGTAAAAACAACCTGCAGGTAGAAAATGACAAAGGATTGACTTGGAACTCCATCTTTCAGGATAGGCGTTTTTTTGCCTATGTGATGAGTCCCTTCATGGATCAATTTCATGACTTTTGCAGTCAAAGTAAAACTTGGGACAATCCATTTCATGAAGGGGACATCCTAAAGATATGAAAAAACTATGTCGCGTTTTGTTCTACCCCGGGTAGGGGTACCTCAAAAACTAAGGCTCTTTTTTAGGATTTTTTCCTCCTCTATGTATACTTAATAGGCATTTGGTCCTTACTCGCCCTAATTTTTTGTTGTTGTTGTTTTTTCAGCCTGGAACTAACATGGTTGAGGCCAAGGCGTCCAAACCGGAACCCTACATCCTGACTGGGCAATGACGTTCAGCAAACATCTCAGGTCTTTGTCATTGATGGACTGGCTTTAGAATATGACACTCTGCTTCAGGCCATTGATTAAGAATTGTGAACATGTGTGGAACTATGAACGTTGAATTTTGTTCTTAATGTTTGAGAGTTTACTGTATGAGGCCAAACCTTTTTGGAAAGGAGAATTAAGAATCTCAGTTTGAACCACATGGTCTTTTTCTGTCAGAGCCATCATCCTAGGAAGTGTTCAACATGGGGTCCTGTATGAGGATGACACCACGAGCATCCAGTTCACAGACTGAGGCAAACCTGGACGACATCGTCCAAAAGGTTCAGGCTCATATAGAAAAAGATGAGCCTGTTGTTCTGTATGCCAGAAAGCAACGCCTGGTCGACTTCACCCTCAGCATTGATTGCTCCACTGTAACTACCTCCACTCACATCCGTAACCTTGGTGTCATATTTGATTCCACCCTCTCATTCCGCCCCCACATAAGCCAGATCACTAAAACTGCCTTCTTTCACCTCAAGAATATTGCCCGCCTCGGGCCCTCTGGCCCTCACTGACATTCACAGCTGCCGAAACACTCATCCATGCATTTGTCACATCCCGGTTAGACTACTGCAATAGCATCCTCAATGGTACCACTGCCAAAACTCTCAACAAACTACAATACGTCCAAAACTCCGCCGCTCGCCTTCTTACCAGTACCCGCTCCAGAGACCATATCACTCCTGTCCTCCACGACCTGCATTGGCTCCCTGTCAAACTAAGAATCCACTACAAAATCCTGCTAACCACCTACAAGGCACTCAATAACCTGGCTCCCTCCTACCTTTCTGATCTCATCGACCCCTACATCCCCTCACAATCCCTCAGGTCCAGTGAAGCCAACCTCCTGGAGGTCCGCACGGCCAAGTACCGCACCTGGGGGGACAGGGCTTTCTCTGTTTCTGCCCCCACCCTTTGGAACGCTCTCCCCAACCACCTCAGAAGCGCTCCCTCCCCTCATTCAAAGCCTCACTCAAAACTCACCTCTTCAGGATTGCTTATCCCAGCTGAGGTCTGGCAAATTATGCCTCCTTAGTCCTTGACCTACTTTTTTTTTTCTTATTGTATTTGTTGTTTTTACTGTTTTATCGTAATAAAGTTGTTGTTTCCTTTTGTTGTAAAGCGCTTTGGGTACCTAGAAAAGCGCTATATAAATCCAAGCTATTATTATTTTTAGTCCTGACTGCAATGGTAACTATGCACCAGTTTTATCGGTGTCTAGCTTTTACCCTCAAGCTATTTAAATCCAGAAGATCTGTCCTATAATCAAAAATGAAAATGTTATGAGGCAAAGCCTCCAGTCATTTACAGGAATGGACTTAACATTGTTAATCTGATAGACTGATATGTGGTAAAAGGGTTGCTTTACGGGTAAAGATCGCCATGCTCATGATTCTTGAAAACCAAATGAATTAAAATCCGTTTTTGCCAAAAGTAGTTTTCTTAGACCTTACATTCACAGCCAGAAGGTCATTGCTGTCCCACAGAGCTCCTACACAGTTACTGACACGCAAGAGGAAGCGGACAAGGTAAATGTCTCAAACACTTAAGGCATGAGCATCAACTGTTTGCATTTGAGATGGTATAAATGAAATTATTTGTATTTCCACAGTACGGTTCAGAAGGAGAGTGCCAAGGAAGTGGAGGAACTGCTCCAGGCTGTCCAGGAAGTCTCCAGTCTCCACCTACCTGAGGGAGATGAACGACTTTCTGGAGGGAAATGGTTCCCTTGACAAGGTTGGCTGATTCATGAAAGTGTACTTTTTACAGTTCCAACAAGCTAACCTGATTGACTATTGGTGTGATTCCATTCACCTACATCTTTAGTCATCACTAGACTCACAAGATTAACTCTATGGAAGCAGCCTATTTGAATGTAGCTTTTAAGTTTTGCCAGAGTTTGAGAACACATTGAAATTGAGTTGCAGTTTTGTTTTTTAAATGCAATTTCAAAAAGCTTTTTGGCATATATATATATCTGTTCTTTACCAGGAATAAGTTCCAGTCATGTAGACTCTGCTCAAATGTATCTTCTAATCAACCTTTTTATTTTCTTGGCAGATGTCATGAGCGAGCCGGTAGCTGCCCGGTGTTGTCGGGGGTTGATGTGTCCCAAATGCAGAGACGGCTCGTTCGAGGACAACTACTGGGAGCTTGAGGGGATGTCAGAGTTCGTCCACATTATGGGGGACATTCTGAGGCAGTAAATAAAATGGATATTGAGTAATATGGCATGACTAATATGGCATGACTTTTGACTTGTTCATTTATTCTAAATGATGATATTGCAGTATTATCCTTTGCCTAGTCCTTCTGTAGATCATACTCTAAGAATTTGTCTTCCTGTTGCAACATGTCAAGTATTTGGGTGCAGTGCAGGTTCTGTCCACTAGAGTGTGCACATCCACTAGGAACGGCCATAGAAATGGCACACTTAAGCATTAAGTTATAGTAGAATGGACAACACTATGATCATTGAAAAAAAAGGATCATCCACCTATAAGTATTACAATTTTTTTCTCCATATAAATCATATATGTTATGTTATATCATATTACATTATGTTATAGAGTTGTTTCTTTCTCAAACATACTACACTACTATATGAAACAAACTTTGGCAAGGGTCAGTGTTATAGTTGTAATAACACGTCACTGCTATAAATGAATGCATGATAGTCATAAGGTTTTGTCAGAACATTTTTTTCTTACCCAAGTTTATGCTTTTTATTTTACTTGTATATACAGCAAACTTTAAGGCAGGGTTCAGCAACCTTTTTGAAACGAAGTGCCATGTTTTGATTTTCTACATGGTGTGCCATGTCAACATGAATTTTAATGACGCCATCAACATTCTGACATTTAGATTGGCAGGACATTATTATAATGTTCAAATATGAACACTACTTACCAAAGAAAACCTGAGCAAATTTTCATTGTTAGGACAGATTGAAAATAAGTAATATAATAGTAATAACATTTAAACCCCAGCATCCCCATTTGGGGGTTGAACATTTCCCCAAAAATGTTTTTTCTTCCTTGGTGAAGGGATTTGTTTTACATGAATAAGATAACTTGCCAGGTACAGTGCAACTCGGGTCAGAGTTATAATGAATTTCATTGTACTTTTAAAGCATGTTAACACTTGTATCAATTTGTAACAAGGTTTATGAAGTATTAAGTGCTTGTCATAATGCATTATTAGCTCAGCAGTGTTCCCAAGTGTCCAAGTGAGTTTTCAGCATGCACACAGACCAAGGCAGGATCACATCACTGAGGTTTATTACACAGAGAATATATAATACAGTATTGCACAGTGGCCACAGAACGTGACCATGAGATATGAAACAAGAATAAGACAACAGATGGCCAAGAACAGAACATGCCTTTTGTATTATTGAGGTGTTGTCATGTCATAGGTATCAGTATGTGCCCCGTACTGGTTCAATCAGACAAGGTCATAATTCATAACAAGCAGAACTGCCGAAACTATGTCTTATGATTGCATTAGAAATGGGATTATAATGTGTGTGTGTGAGAGTGTGGCTGTGTCATAAAACCATCAATGGCAGGTAATACTAGTCTCTGGTCAGTCTGCTGATTTCTCCCTGTAGTGTGGTGAAGGTGGCCTCCCCAGCTACACACGGGGGTCTGTGACAGGACTTCAGTCTGTTAGATGTTGTCTAACAGTTGTCCATATCAGCTGGACTCTGGACCAGTTGGAAAGGTCAGTGAGGTCTGGCCAATCAGACCAGACCCTGAAGCCCTTGTCCTGCGAGTCCAGTTTCCCGTAGTCTTTCCTCCTGAAGCCAAGGAAGTTGTTCTGGTCTGCGGTGACCAGGTTAACTTTCCTCCTCCGTGGATCCAGCAGAAGAGAAGAAGCCCTGGCTGTCATCATTGTTCAGCATGTGGAGCAAGTGGACTAGTCTGGTGGCTGTGTAGGTCCATTCCACATTGGGGAACGCCATCCAGGAGGGGTGACAGGTCGGCCAGGTGGAAACGGTGGAACCTTCATGTGAACACTGTTGAACTTGAGGTTATAGACAGACACACACACACACACACACACACACACACACACACACACACACACACACACACACACACACACACACACACACACACACACACACTTTAGTGAAAACAGGCTCACATTGTCAAGACACAGTACCTTCTGAAGAAGAATGCAAAGTCGAAACCAGAAATAAAAACCTGCCGTTGTTTAGCACTTTTTTAGCATTTTGTTGTGTAATTACAGTGCTATCTGGGTGAGATCATTATGGATATAATTAATCTGGCATGATAATTAAATGGGGTTGTATCACAGTTGTAATCTCAACACAGTGTCTTTAAACTAGTTTATTTAACTGGTTTACACAATTACACACATCTCACAAGATTGTTACATGAATCAAGTGTAGCGACTAATAGAACATGATATATGGGACTATCAAAACGTTGCATTGTGAAGTTACATGGCTCAACAGATTATGCAAATAGTCCCTAGAAAAGGGTCAAATTCACATCCGATCCAACCACACCTTTTTCTCAATCCAAATGGGCAGAAAAAGTCTCATCACACTGCTGGTCATTAATCTACAACTGATTATGAGCCAGGGACCACCACCACATAAGAATCAACCTGGGGACCACTGTTGTTGTGTTGGGTTATGAGACGATATTGGTAGCATAGGAGAAATACCAGGATGAATGCAGATGTTCAACAATAAGTTAACTAAAGATCTAAGGGTCCATTTGTTTACCATCTCTCCATTTAGCTGGGGACCACCTGGCACCCTTCCAGGGACCACCAGTGGTCCACGGACCACCTGTTGAAACCCCTGATCAACTACAACATCCATGAGTCTAAACATGGCATCGGGGTGATGGAAATGTTGATTAATAAAGTACAATGTCTCAAGTCCACGCTTATTAGCATAAACGGAAGCTAACATGCTAACGGAGGCCTACACCCCTTATATAATACTCTACTATGGGCTTATTTCTTCCATCAGGTGAACTATATATACATAACTTTGCTGAAACGTGCACATTAAACACGCAAAGGTTATACGTGCTATTAGAAACGTTTATGGGCAGCTAGCTTACCTCCCCACTGTGTGCAGGCTGGGGTTCGTGCTCTTGTAGAGTACTGTTATTTTGAAGACGTGGGGCCGTTTCCATGGTTTCATGGTGACGTAAGGCGGAAGAGAAACGAAGGGGGCGGGGCTTCGGCTCTGGGTATGTGGTATGCGAAATGTGGAATGTGAAATTCACATACCACATTTCACATTGTGAAAGGCGCTGTACTGTGTGTGTCAGGTAGATACTTGGAATGTGGAACGTGGGATCGGAGAGCCTTTTGAATGTTGAAGTCCGTTAGGTTTCTGGTTTGACACAACGTACACGGACCCAGGTAACAGTAAGTCTAAAACAATCAGTATGTACAGTATATACAAGGAAGGGGCAGGGAGGGTAGGGTTGGGCTAGGTTTTTACCAGTTGTGAACGGCTGCTGCCTGTAAGTGGTTTTTTAGGGCAATTTTAAAGGATGCTAGTGATCCACACTCCTTTATGGCCTTCGGTAAGGCATTCCACATTTTTGTGGTGTAGCAGAAGAACGAGTTCGACCCTTTCTTTGAGTTGACTCTGGGTTGAACGTGATCTGTGGCACTGCCTCTGGTGTTGTAATTATGGACATCCTTAACGTTTATAAAGTATTTTGACAGGTACTTGGGTATCATAGTGGTGTAGTGTATCTTGTACACCAGGCCCATTGCAAGTTGCTGTACTCTGTCATCTACTCTGAGCCACCCCACTCTTAACTGGTGAGTAGCGGTGAGGTGAGTCTGATTGGGAAGGTTAAGCAGGACCCTAATTAGTTTATTTTGGGCTGTTTGGAGTTTAGTTTTTAGGGCTTGTGGGGCGTCACGATACCATACGTGGACTCCATAGTCAAAGAGGGGCTGGATTATTGCACCAGCTATGGTCTTCAGTGTGTTGAAGTTGACCATTGGGGCGATCCTCTGTAGGAAACGAGTTCGTTGGTTGATTTTTTGTATTACTTTTGAAGTCATCTTTTCGCTGGAAAGATTAGCATCAAGGATACATCCTAAGTAGGAGATTTCGTTTTTTCGTGTTATGACCTTGTCACCCACTTTGATTGTGAAGTTCTCTACCTTTTTGAGGTTATGATTTGATCCAAAGAGGATGGACTCGGTTTTGCCCAGGTGAATTGATAATTTGTTGTCGTTAAGCCATGTGCAGATCTTACTCAGTTCAGAGTTAAGTGTCTTTTCAACCTGCAAGTGGTCCTTGCCCGAGACTAGGAGAGCCGAGTCATCCGCGAACAGGAACAGGTTGCAGTCGCAAGCAGATGCCATGTCGTTCACGTATATTAGGAACAACAGAGGTCCCAGTATGCTACCTTGGGGAACTCCACAGCTTACTGGGAGGGGGGGGGACAGGGTACGTCCACTCCAGATATTGTTGTTTTTAAAGCCCTTCTGTTATCATAATTAGAAAATGTTTTACAGTATTGTGACTGCTTTTTGCCTTGTTATTTCTGTATAGGATTATGCACTGTTGATATTTTGTCCAAAAATCTGTTCTCAGTTCTGCCAGAAGATGGCGCCAGATAACCAGTTTTAAACATAAAATGTTTGAACCATTGAACTACCGTCTACCAGTTTCAATATCACGCGTTTAGCCTTGGTCTGAATGGTCTCCTTAGGTTTGAGAACACACTGGGCACTGGGGAAAAAACAAACGTATTTTAACTTTTATATTTGATTTTATAATTCATTTTGTTATTAAAAAATATATATAATAAAAAGTAAACGTTTACTCACGATGTCATCATGGGGGGCGTTTATATTCTCACGGGGAAACTACATCGGGGAACTACATCACCCACAATCCAGTGCTGTGCAACTCGATGGGAGAATCAGTGCACGCGCAGTATTCAGGTCACGTTACAGGATGTGCAGTAATAGTTCATGTTAGAAACATTTTGTGAAAGGCGGTTAAAAGCGGACTAGTGGTCTCCACTCGCGGCGGGTGACGCGTCTGAAGAGGAATTTCGCTGTAAGTAATTTTACGTTGGTTCAAAGTCATCTGCTTTATGTTACAGTTAACAACTATCCATGGATTAGTTGGCATTTTAAGGTTGAAATTGTACTCCATGCTAGTAAAGCAAGCCTGATAAAAGTATCAAACATGCACAAAATTCATACACAGGAAAATATATATCTGTTAAGAGGTTTTGGGGAGAGGACCACCAGACCCCTGGCCTGTTGGAGAGTTCCTCGCACCACCTAAAAACGAAATGTCCAACAAGCAACAGCAACTTGATTTGGCGAGTTGGAAGTGACCAGTATTCGTTAGCCCTCCTGGCCGAGACCGAGTGTACAAATAATGGAAGTATGGAACCTTATGGGTATGTAACTCTGAGAGGGTACTAGGACCACTGTTGTTCTTAATATACGTAAAAACGACATGTCATCTGCTTGTGACTGCAACCTGTTTTTGTTCGCGGATGACTTGGCTCTCCTAGCTCTGGTCCATCGCTGACAGACCCGTCGGGAAATGGCTAGACTCGAGATTGTCGGCCCCTCCGAGCGCTCAACATCAGTCAAAATAAACTAAACTACTTCACTACTCTTCACTCCTCCTTCCCCCGCCCCTGGGCTGTGTCAGGAATCGTTGGGTTTCTCTTTACAGAGAACAGAGAAGTGATTCTCTTAACAGAGAACAGAGAAGTGGAGCGTTCCAGACGGCTGAGGAGTTTACCGTTAGGGTGTGGGCACGAGTGTCTGCACTCACAAGCTGACTCATGCAAAACAACATTCACAGAGCATGCGATGATATGATGTGATAACATTGTAAATGCTTTTGTACCAAAACGTCTGCTAGTATCTGATCTAAGTAAATCTATATTTTTATATTATGTCTAAGTACCAAAGGCCAATGTTTTACAGTATTGTCCCACAGTCAGGTTACACTCCATGTACTAGAGTTCATCCACTCGTGCACAGTTCTGCCTCACACGTACGCCAGCATGCACCCAGAGCGTGATCAGTTCATGCTCACCTCGTGTTACAATGTTAAAGTAGTGCATGCTCTGTGAATGTTGTTTTGCATGAGTCAGCTTGTGAGTGCAGACACTCGTGCCCACACCCTAACGGTAAACTCCTCAGCCGTCTGGAACCGCTCCACTTCTCTGTTCTCTGTAAAGAGAATCACTTCTCTGTTCTCTGTAAAGAGAAACCCAACGATTCCTGACACAGCCCAGGGGCGGGGGAAGGAGGAGTGAAGACCACGTGGTGATGGGGCGGAGGCAGACAGCCTTGCCCCTCTGAGTATGTGGCCAAATCATGCCTGCTCAGTTGAAGAACAGCCTGGGGGCTCGTCCGGGATTGCGTAGAACAAAGATGAGTATAAATGTGCCAAAGAACAATTACTAAGAACAAGGAAACTTCTAGTTAAAATAGCAGTTAATTTTATTATATCAAATACCGTTTGTACAAATGGGCTATGCTAAGATCTAAAAGCAATACTTTCCGTGATAAGACAAAAGAGAAAAATACAGCAGAGTACCGGTACCAAGAGGTTCGTTCAGTAAAGAACACCACATCCAGCTATGATGTTCTCGTAGAGACGGACCATGAACAGAAAGTAACAAGAGTCTTTATACGGGTTTTCAGCAGGGGAGGAGAGACTTCTGATTGGTTCGTGGGAGGAGTCCCGGGCTGGACTCCATTGGCTGTTCTTCAACTGAGCAGGCATGAATGGTACTTTCCGTGATAAGACAAAAGAGAAAAATACAGCAGAGTACCGGTACCAAGAGGTTCGTTCAGTAAAGAACACCACAGCCAGCTATGATGTTCTCGTAGAGACGGACCATGAA
The DNA here is from genome assembly GCF_963921795.1 of Nannobrachium achirus. Lineage (NCBI taxonomy): Eukaryota > Metazoa > Chordata > Actinopteri > Myctophiformes > Myctophidae > Nannobrachium > Nannobrachium achirus. The sequence continues at coordinate 46,221,335 of NC_137828.1, forward strand.
CAGAAAGTAACACTACTCACCAAACCAAAGGTAGTTTTGCGTTGTTGAAAGTCTATTCTCCGCGGTGGTAAACCTCTCAGCACCCCACCTACTCTGTAAAATACATTATTTTTGTCATGAAATAAAACGCACACACCTCGAGCCACCTAGCGGCCACCGCAGATACAATGGTTCACAACCCGGAAATAAGCGCCGGTCGAGTTGGATGCACTTTATTTCATGACAAAAATAATGTATTTTACAGAGTAGGTGGTGTGCTGAGGGGTTCACCACCGCGGAGAATAGATTTTCAACAACGCAAAATTAGCTTTGGTTTGGTGAGTAGCAGGGGCGATGAAGTTTCAATATTGAGCTGGGTGCTCGTTTTTGACCCCCCCCCCCCCCCCCCTCCCGCCCGCTCGGCCAGCCGGCCTATTATTTTCTGCAATCTCGCATCATTGAAAATGAGGGTATATTCGAGAAAATAAATTAAGTTTAAATTGAAGTGATAGTTCACCTATTTTTGACATAAAGCTGTGTGAAATACTTGCCATTAAAACAGTGGTTAAAAATGTATTAATTGATTACCAGAGTCCCGTGGTCAGAGTTCTGGTCAGTTTCTAATGAATATTAAGTAGTTCGAATTGGGTGGGGGCCATTTGGCGTGGCCCAATCATTGAAAATAGATTAATCCACAAAACTAGTGTCATTTGTATTGTTGGCCTATTTCTACCATATAGAGCGAGGTTTCGTTCTGATCAGCTGACTGCAAAGCACCTTGTTTTGGGGAAATACATTGCAACGGCGTAGTGATACTGGACACAAAAAATAGTACCATGTGACAGAGGGGTCAAAGTTGAACGAAAGTTGGTCTATTTGGTAGAAATAAGTCAACAATACAAATGAAGCTAGTTTTGTGGATTCATCTATTTTTAATGATTGGGCCATGAGCCCCTGCCAAATCACCGGAACTACTTTATATTCATCTAAAACTGACCAGAACTCTGACCACGGGACTCTGGTAATCAATTAATATATTTGTAACCACTATTTTAATGTATGTAAGTATTTCACACAGCTTCATGTCAAAAATAGGTGAACTATCACTTTAAAAGTAAGGAAAATTCAAGCTTACTGTATGGTGAAAGTTAGAACTCATAAATGAACTGCTCTGCTGCTGCATCGCACTGATGAGAGTGAGCCAACCGATCTGAAAGGCCGTCAGTGATTAAAAAAATACTCACATGTTTTACTTAAGTAAAAGTAGAAATACTCAGTTAAAAGTCCATGTTCAAAATGAAGGCCTCCTGGAGTAATGACGTTTTGGGTAATCAAAATGCAGTGATGTTACTAGGTTTTCAATGTAATGGGTCCCGGGACCCACAGGTGGTCATTCAAATGGGTCCCAGAAAAGTTTTATGAGTCCTCAATACAATGTTTTCGAGCGCTGTGAGCTTGTAGATCGGCTATTTTCAAAATGTTTGCCTATTTCTTATATTTATTTTACAATTTGGCTAAAGTTTGAACTTAAAACTACTAAAACTACTAAAACATGTGCCCCTAATGAATTCGGGCGCTCAAAATGGCATTGTGAGCTTGTATCTTCAAATAGCCCAAATGTAGGGCTGAGGGCTGAAGTGGTTATGCCTTTATAATAATCGAATTTGCAAAGTAATTAACCGTTTTCAGATATTTGTAGTGGAGTAAAAGTAGCCCACAATATTTGCCTCTGAGATGTAGTGGAGTAGAAGTAAAAGTAGGCTATTGAAACTTGGAAATAAGCCTACTCCATAAAGAAAAATAAAGTAGGTCTACAGTACTAGTAGGCTACTTGAGTAGGCTACATGTAATCAGGATACAGACATTACCGGTTGAACATGTTTAGCACAGACATACTTGTGTATTAGATTAGAAGCAATTAGCATGTGTAAGGGGGTCGCGGCGACCTCCAGCAAGTCAATGGGAACGTTGGGACTATAGCGCCGTTTGGGGGAAAAAAGAGAGACAAAAATACGGTCCGGTCCAAAAAGACCCGGCTCTCATAGCTGTACGCTTGAGCTCCCAGGCGTACCCTATGTTACCGCCCCTGGTGAGTAGTGAAACAGTTTTGTTTATTTTGACTGATGTTGAGCGCTCGGAGGGGCCGACAATCTCGAGTCTAGCCATTTCCCGACGGGTCTGTCAGAGCGTCTCCGGGAGGAGACGCGACGGACCAGAGCTATGGCTCTCCTAGTCTCGACTCAGGCAGAGACACTACAAGGTAATCAATAAAGTCAACCAACAAATCAGTGTCTTGCGAAGGGTTTCCCCGGCCTCGGTGCTGATAAATATTAAATCTCGAAAGACACTTGGAGGTTCTCTTATTGGGCCCCTCATTGATTACCGAATCCTCGTTTGGTTTTGCACTCCCAGACATAACAGGCCTACTAACATAATTCAATGAACTGAAAACTATGCGCATTCTGTGTGTGTGTGTGTGTGTGTGTGTGTGTGTGTGTGTGTGTGTGTGTGTGTGTGTGTGTGTGTGTGTGTGTGTGTGTGTGTGTGGACAGGTTTTTATTACTTTATGGGGACCAAATCTCCCCACAAGTATAGTAGAATTGGAGAAATAGACATTTTGGGGACCAATAGTAGGTCCCCACAACGGTTAGGGTTTAGGGTTAGAGGTTAGGGTAAGGCCACAGGAAATGAATGGAAGTCTATGTAATGTCCCCACAACCTATGAAAACTAAGAGTGTGTGTGTGTGTGTGTGTGTGTGTGTGTGTGTGTGTGTGTGTGTGTGTGTGTGTGTGTGTGTGTGTGTGTGTGTGTGTGTGTGTGTGTGTGTGTGTGTGTGTGTGTACATTTACAAAACGTCATTGTGCTCATCCTCACTTGCCTCAGTTCATGTGTAGGTCATTTGTGTGGTGTCAGGCATATTCGCCTATAACTTATTCGCCTTAACACATTTGGTCCTTTCGCCTGGCACTTTCGCCGTGGAGGAGCACCGGCTTCAAATGCTATCAATCCATTCAAAGGGAATTTGTCATGTGTAATAAGAGCCTTGAATGGTGAGAGTAGCTGGCATACTGTCTACCCGGTAGGTGTTTGTCATTATTCTGTGTGTTGATAATGGCTTTTGCTATTTTATCCCAGCTACTGCTATTGAAAACGAAACTTAAGCTCAGTAGGTGTTTTGTCATCATTCTGTGGCCGAAAATGTCACGTTGTTTTAGCGCTGGTTCAAATCTGGGGAGGGGAGAAAAATTATAATAATGACATTATTTAAATGTACTTTTCTCCGTGGCAAATATATGATAAGGTTATATGAATATGGGCATTGTATGGCTCAACAGTTTAAAGTTTGTTACAGTTGCTATGGCAACCATAACAACGTGATTTCTTTTTGTTTATGTTTCTTTAAATTAATTCCCCTCCAATCCACAAAATGCAGCTTCTGGGTGATTCCCCCACGGGATAAATAAAGGAATCTATCAATCAATCAATCAATCAATCAATCAATCAATCAATCAATCAAGTTTATACAACACAGCTTTTTTTTTTTTGTAATCTTTTTCAAACTTGTTAGAATCTTTTTAGACACTTCTCTTAATACATGAAGGAGCATGGTAGTCTACTGGTTGAGACACTTGACCTGCAATCCTTCTACTTTTCCGCAGGGCAGAGGTTCAATTCCCAGAAGGGGTTGTGAATGGAACATAATTATTTGAGCACATGGTTTCCACATTCGCTTTTTTTTGCTCAAAGGGGCTTTTCTAAATATATGTTATAAATATTGGTCCATAATACGGTTTTATATAGGTTTTACACTAAACAACCACTCGGATATTCATGATTATTCTGTCCAAAGAAATCACAATTTACAATATTATCGCGATAATCCTATCCTAACATCCATTATCCTGGGGCGGAAAATTAAACATGCTAATTTAATTGTTTTATTGGCTATATAGACTATTCTATATCATCCCTAGCCCATTGGTTCTCAAAGTGGGGTCCGGGGACCCCCAGGGGTCCTTCAGGGAGTTCCAGGGGATCCCCAGCTAAATGATAGTTAGGAACCAAATGGACCCTTATGGGTCTGTAACTCAGAGAGTGTAACTCAGCTAGCCTACACTCTCCGAGTTCAATTAATATTGATTTTACAATAATAAATGGGGTCATAGAGATTAAATGGGGGGTCCGTAGCCTAATGGAAAAGCAAACTAGGGGTCCTTGAAATTAAAATGGTTGGGAAAATCGGCTGAAAAAATCTTCTCTTATGGGGGTCCCCGGCATTACATTGACTCAGTTCCACAGATAGGCTACATGTTGTGAAAACAGCAGATCTACAAGCTTGCTTGCAAAGGCATTGCCATTTTTGAGACGCCATTTTATTATTCTGCTCCAGGATTCTGGCTACCCCCCCCCAAATCACATGTGCGAAGTCCGAATATGCAGGTTTTATTTCGATGCACCATCGTCTGTACGACAACCAGAAGTGCCTCAAATAGCCACTTCCTGGTGTGTTTCAGGCAGTTCCCGGAAGTAACCCTGGAATTTTACCACTCCCCTAGACTAATTTTGCGACGCAGAGTTGAATGGTACCAGACTTAGGTCTGTACGACAACAGGAAGTCCCTCAAATAGCCACTTCCTGGTGTGTTTCAGGCAGTTCCCGGAAGTAACCCTGGAATTTTACCACTTCCCTAGACTAATTTTGGGACGCAGAGTTGAATGGTACCAGTCTTATGTCTTTATAACAACCGGAAGTGCCTCAAATAGCCACTTCCTGGTGTGTTTCAGGCAGTTCCAGGTCAGTAGGTGTTCCGATATATTTTTTATCCAAAACTACACGTAATTTTAGCCCTAAGGTTGAAATTAGTAAGGCGAATATCCTATTGTGATTTTATAGTAATTAAAAGAATGCTAACCCTAGCGTCGCACAGCGAATGTCGCAACGAAACGAAACACATATCAAAGCGTGCGTCTCAATGCGCTCTAAAACATACTAAAAGATGAGCCCATGAAATGCATTGGTTCGTGAATAAAAGCCAACCCTAGTTAGCCTAGGGTTAGCCTTTTAGCCTTAATAACTCAGAGACGATAAGATATCAGAACTCCGTTTTGAGATATGTTGTAGTGCTTTCCGAGACGAACATTTTGATATCTCATATGTCCCTCTATGACATTCTTATCCCTGGGATCTCCAATTTCACAAGGGTCATAGAGTGTATACCCCTTAGAGCCCTTTGGCCAGCAAACCAAAGTTACCAATCAACTCACAGGAGTGTTTGTGTGCGAGGAGAGTTATATAGGCTTGTTCGTCTCTGCGATACGAACACGCTGATGTGTCTATCATCTCTCTACGACATTCGTGTACGGAGTAAAACGTACCCCTAGTTGGAATTAGGGTTAGCCCCCTAGGGGTCGCTCAGAAATGACACACACATCAATGCGTCCGTCTCGGTGAGCAGATCAAGAATCTGTTACCCTTTTGTCTCTACGACCCCTAGAACCAGAGCTAGCCCTTCTAGAAGTGTTAGAAACGGACCGAAATATTTTCAAACAACGGCACCAGCACCAACGGACTTGGCGTCAAAAAGTAAGTCGGAATAAGTGTCCTTTATCCGAAAAAATGTGTAATCGTGTTCATGGCGTGCAAATTTCGTGTCTTTTTCGCAATAGGAAAGGGTTAAAATTGTCGAAGATTCCCGAAACCCATTCCATTGGATCGGGCATACTTCAAATATGAAAGGCATGTCCTGACTGAAACAGCCAGATTTTATTTGAATATTTTATTGATTTTAAGGCCAAAAGGCCCATTTTGGAGCCATAAGCGACCTTTTTCCTTGACCTTTAGAGTTAGGAGTGTCGTAGAGAGACAAGACCGGGTTCATTGGATTCAGCGTCAAAAAGCGTGTCAGAATAAGTGTCTTTTATCTGGGAAAATGTTTAATTCAGCTTACGCAGTTGAAATAGGGTATTTTTTTAGACCCCGAAATCGTGATTTGACCCCTTCGATCTTAAAAAAGCAAATGAAACTCTAGGTCAGGATTTGAGGGGGGGCCTTCTGCAATGAGACCCTATGTGGAAGCTGGTTCAAATCTGGTGCTGTTGCATTGTTTGAAGGAAGCCAAACCAAAATAGGTTTTAATCTTATGTACCTGTACAGTACATGAGTGGTTCTCAAACCATTTCATGTCAAGAACCCCCAAATTGACACTTATTGGCCCGTCGTCCCTCATTTGAAAAGATATGCCGGAGACACACACAAGAGAAGATTTTTCAGCCGATTTTCCCAACCATTTTAATTTCAAGGACCCCCAGTTTGCCTTTCCATTAGGGTACGGACCCCCCATTTAATCTCTATGACCCCATTTATTATTGTAAAATCAATATTAATTGAACTCGGAGAGTGTAGGCTAGCTGAGTTACACTCTCTGAGTTACAGACCCATAAGGGTCCATTTGGTTCCTAACTATCATTTAGCTGGGGATCCCCTGGAACTCCCTGAAGGACCCCTGGGGGTCCCCGGACCCCACTTTGAGAACCAATGGGCTAGGGATGATATAGAATAGTCTATATAGCCAATAAAACAATTAAATTAGCATGTTTAATGTTCCTCCCCAGGATAATGGATGTTAGGATAGGATTATCGCGATAATATTGTAAATTGTGATTTCTTTGGACAGAATAATCATGAATATCCGAGTGGTTGTTTAGTGTAAAACCTATATAAAACCGTATTATGGACCAATATTTATATAACATATATTTAGAAAAGCCCCTTTGAGCAAAAAAAAGCGAATGTGGAAACCATGTGCTCAAATAATTATGTTCCATTCACAACCCCTTCTGGGAATTGAACCTCTGCCCTGCGGAAAAGTAGAAGGATTGCAGGTCAAGCATCTCAACCAGTAGACTATCATGCTCCTTCATGCATTAAGAGAAGTGTCTAAACAGACTCTAACAAGTTCGAAAAAGATTACAAAAAAAAAAAAAGCTGTGTTGTATAAACTTGTTTGATTGATTGATTGATTGATTGATAGATTCCTTTATTTATCCCGTGGGGGAATCACCCAGAAGCTGCATTTTGTGGATTGGAGGGGAATTAATTTAAAGAAACATAAACAAAACAAAAAATCACGTTGTTATGGTTGCCATAGCAACTGTAACAAACTTTAAACTGTTGAGCCATACAATGCCCATATTCATATAACCTTATCATATATTTGCCACGGAGAAAAGTACATTTAAATAATGTCATTATTATAATTTTTCTCCCCTCCCCAGATTTGAACCAGCGCTAAAACAACGTGACATTTTCGGCCACAGAATGATGACAAAACACCTACTGAGCTTAAGTTTCGGGATAAAATAGCAAAAGCCATTATCAACCCACAGAATAATGACAAACACCTACCGGGTAGACAGTATGCCAGCTACTCTCACCATTCAAGGCTCTTATTACACATGACAAATTCCCTTTGAATGGATTGATAGCATTTGAAATGGGTGGGAGGAGAGTGTTTTCACCCACCCTGTCTGGCCAATTCGCCGCCATTGAAGAGCCATTTCTCCTATGCTATCAGACTGTCCATGTTTGCATCTCTCGCTCTCTCGCTCTCTCTCTCCCCCTCCCTCTCTCTCTCTCTCTCTCTCTCTCTCTCTCTCTCTCTCTCTCTCTCTGTGTCTTTTGTGTGAGGGACGCTGTGCACATTTACGTACACAGCTGCAGGAATGCATTTAAATTAACAAGCGCATGTCATCTCTGATCGAATCACCGCACCAATTGTCAAATATTAGAGGCAGAAATTGTGAAAATAGCTGATCTACATGCTCTCATTGCAAGGTGTTATGAGCATGTAGATCTGCTATGTTCACAATAGAACCATGTTATACACAATGTAATGCCTCAACTCTTAGTGCTTGTCAGGGTGGGGGGTCCCCAGTTAAAATATGCATTGCACTTGCATAGGGCATAACTGTTAGATAAGAGCCATGCAAATGCTTCACATTCTTCCATATGAAATGCATGATTCCCATATGGTAGGCTACGTATCAATTAATTATTTGGACACACCTGATTCCAATAACTATCTGTATTGATGTGATTACTATGGAGTGCATAGCCGTGTGTAATGGTCACCCTTTGACAGGTAAGTAACACCACTGTCACAATCACTATAATATTTAAATGACAAAGGGATAATATGCAAACATGGACAGTCTGACAGCAGAATTGAGCGTAGACATACAGATTAGCGCTTTGGAATCAGGTGCGTCCAAATAATAATTAATTAATTGATACGTGCACTGCGCAAATAGGTAATGAGTCATGACGTCCCGATATACATCATAGCATTTGATTTGGAAGATTATCAATATCATAGGCCTACTGCTTTATGGTGAAGAAGGTTTGTAAAATATATAGGAGGATATGCAGCAAAATTGTTCTGGTGGGTGGCGCGCAGATCAACCCCGCGCAAGCATAAACTTTCTGGTTCTGGTGCGCTCTCCTCTGCTCTGTGCCAAATTCTGTCTGTCTGTCTGTCTGTCTGTCTGTCTACCTGTCTGTCTGTCTGTCTGACACACAGACAGACATGTGGCAGGCAGCCCAGCCAGTGCGCTGCATCGCGTGTCGTTGCCTATTTAAAGACACTCGACTTAACATTTTAAGCCAGGCAAAATGGGTAAAAAAGACGGACCCTTGAACATTTAGGCGAAATGGCTCTTCAACGGCGGGGAAAAGACTCTCCTCCACGGCGAAAGTGCCATACGAAAGGACCAAATGTGTTGAGGCGAATAAGTTATAGGCGAATAGGCTGGTGACCGACAGGTTTATGATCACTGGTTAAATAGTTCGATTCACTTTGTTCTGCCTGAAAAGCAAACGTGTGTACACACTTATCTACTTGTTGAATAAAACCACCAGAAGACAGCTCTTGCTTCCAACTTTATTTCCATTGTGAACTGGTACATTTTAAAAGCCTCGTCAGTGTCAACATTGTTCAAGCTATTTAAAAAGTTTGTTTAAACAGTTCCTCATTTTGCATGGGGACCGCTTGCTTGACACACCCTCCCCCTCCCCCTCGAAAATAATATTGTCCTGTGTGCGTTGTATTAGCCCGTATTTGTCAATAGATGTGTTTTAATCAGGTTTAAACCTGCCAGTGGCAGGCTATGTTTTACCCATTAAGCAGGATGAACAGCTGTTCAGGAACACTAGTGTGTATGTAAGGTTGCTATATGATAACTGAAAGCTTGTTCTACTGTTGCTTTTCACAGATCACTACAGGGAGAGGTCTACTTATCAAGAGAGTGAGAGATGGCTTCCAAAAAGCTATTCAACATTGTCAGAGGAACCATTGTCTTGGTGAACAGACATACCCAAATGAAACAATGTCCAGGCAAGAGTTAAAATCAAATCATCCAATTGTTTATTACCCTATTTGCTAAGTTTATAAAAAAAAAAATAACCTACCGTAAATAACCAATTAATCGCCCGGTGGCAAACTGCCACCGGCCCTCATATATCCGCCGGGGGTCTGACCCCATTTTGTGCAATAAAAGCCTGTCTCAAATAAGCGCCAGGTTCGTTTAAGCGCCTGGGCCGTTATTTGCAATTAATATTATCCTGATTTGGTTTTATGTAACAGCCCAGGCTATTATTTGCAATTTATTTTATCTTTGTTTGGTTGTTTGGTATTATTTGCTATTTATTTAACTTAACTGGTAATTTATGTTGCATGGCAGTGGTGCGCTGAAAAAAGTAAATCTACAAGCTCACAGCACGTTGCAACGCACCGCTGTGCGTTGCTACGGTCATATGTTGCATGACGGTAGTGCGCCGAAAACAGCAAATCTACAAGCTCACAGCCCTGTGGACAGACACTTCTAAGCCAAATGTATAGGGTGCCCAGCCCAGTGCTGCGCTACCATGACGCACACGACACATTGCCAAAGGACACCAAAAAAAGAGAGGAAAAAAAGAAAAGGAGTCTGCTGCTCTCTGCGCACTGAGCATCATTCATTACTGTCTAAAACGTTGCTACAATGCAACGTTTACGTGAGTACTTTAATGGCAAAACATCATGATGGAGAAAGACTGGCCAATAAAGACCAGCTAGATCAGAATAACTCATTACCTACTGTTGCTGCCTCTGTGATGTTTATCCAGTCTGCATTTTGAAGAAGTAATCCATTATTAAGGGGAATGCAGAAGGCTTAATCATAATGCAATACCATAATGGTTTAATGTCAGGATAGTGGAGCTGTTCAGTGGTCACGTCAGCGAGTCCAGTCAGAATAGCACCAGCTGCAGGACTTGTGTGCTAATAAATAAAAGCCTGTTACCAATAGCCGCCTGGCCTCTTTTAAGCACCCGGGGTCCACATCGATTTTGCGAAATAAATGCCCGGGCTTCTAATTGGTTATTTACGGTAATCTAATGTGAATGAATGCAAGATAAAATGACACAACCTTTTATACAGCAACAACTAAAAATAAACATTTTGTGTTTGGAGCTGAATATAGGCTAATCCTTTTGCCTGTCCAGTACCTTGGACCTTCCTTTTAAAGGATGTAAACTCCTTAAAGTCCTTATTATTAATGTCCTTATTCTATACATTCCTTCATTCCAGACCAGTCTGTGGAGTCCAGTGTGAAGCTGAATATGAGTTCTCCATCACCAACCAGGACTGTTCCTATTAAACAGGAACCCGGGACCGTTTCTATTAAAGAGGAACCAGAAAACCACCCGGAGCTCAGTAAGTGTAGAGCAACATTTTCATTGATTGCTTTTCACACAGAGACATTTCTATGGTTCTAAGTTAAACCAAAACTTATATAAATGTTCAAAACACAACTCAAAGGTCTACTCCAGCTGAAAATTCATGACAATGCCCGAGGTCCTTACTCCTTAGAGCAGGGGTCTTCAACAGGGGGTCCGCGACCCCAAGGGGGTCTGCGGGGATATTGCAGGGGGTCCCCAAAATTGTTGAAAAAAAGATTGGTAGTATTGACATTGGTTCTCAGGTAATAAGGTATGTTTGTAAATGGCAGTGGTACGGTCACTTACATGCATATTTAAAATAATAGCATGAATCTATAATTTTAATAGTTAGTATTGAATGCACAATAACATTCTATGTTTATACACATGAAACACAATTTTATACATAAATATACAATATATGTTGTAGCCCCACTCTACAAGGTAGGGGGTCCCTGGCCTGAAAACGTTGGAGACCCCTGCCTTAGAGGTCTGTGACTCTGTGATTGGTCAATCGTGTCTGGAACGGTTCTGGTTCTATTATCATGGACCCGGGTCTGTCTGTATATCATTTATCTTCATTTTGTGTATCCTTTAGTTTATGTCCTAAATTATTTTGTGAAAAAAAAGTCTTTTTGGCCACTGTCGAAAAGATGAGAAAATACATTCTTCACAGACTTTTCATTTCTTAACTTAAATGAAGGAAGTTATGAAGTTATTTTAATATTAAAGGAGTCATTCAGACCAAAACACATATTAAGAGATATATAATATATATATATAAACAAACAAACACAATGGGGGAAATACGTATTTGATACACTGCTGATTTAGCAGGTTTTCCCACAATAATGGAGAGGTCTGCAATTTTTATCATATGTATTCACGTTATTCCTGGCCCCGCCCCCGGCTTCCTGTTCATATCCTGAAAGAGGCGGAAGCTGAAAAAGCTGGCCTGAAAAACATCATTTAGTTTCCTGTTGTCCTTGCATTAAAGTGTCAGTAGTTGGCGCTCTGGGCTCTGAATGTGCCTGGGTTACCATGTCTGCTTATAATAAGCAATGTGTGTCTCTAAAAAAATAGTAGGCTATAGTTGCTTATTGGGCTTACTTTCTAATATTTTTAAAACCTGTGGTTCCCAAATCTTTTCCCAAATCAATTCATATCAAGGACCCCAGATTACATTATTTGTCCAGTCGCAGACCCCCATCTGAAAATATGTCGTGCCAGGGACCTCCACACAGATTTATGTTGTTAAAATGTTTCCAAAATATTCAAATTTCTTTTTTTTCCTCAATATTTTTTAAATAGCAAATATACAAGCTCACAATGTGTCTCAATTTGACACATTGTGAGCTTGCTGATATGCTATTTTCAATTGTAAATGTAAAGTAGTATAGCCTAGTTGCTTCTGTTGGGCTTATTTCTTTGGCAAAATCTGGCAACAGACAATTCTGTGTCACTTCCTTACTTGGGAGGAAGTGAAAAGATGTTTTTGAAACAGCACACAGAGAAAAACTCTTTAGCGCCCTCTGTAAAAGAAAATGGCAGCCTCCATAGAGAGGGCCAGGAATATGGTGAATACTTCAACTATGAGAGACAGAATCTAAAAAGAAATTCCAGGAAATCACATTGTATGATTTTTAAATCATTCATTTGCATTTCATTGCAAGAAATAAGCAGTGACGTCATTACGTGCGCGTCCCGCGTCTCTGACGCATTCACGTTGCCTAGAGACGCATTCACGTCATTGTCCTGGGGTCCCACGGACGCATCGCCTCCATTGGAGTCCACGTTAAAATAATTTACCACGTCGCGAAAAAAGTCCAGACGCCACCATTGTTCATGGGTGAAGGCATGCTACTGTACCCTACGTTAACACAAATGAAATCCGCGTAGAAAGTCTTAAAACAGACGATAGAACTAACGGCAGTGTGTGTTTGGAATCCACCGACGCTATTTTGTGCGCCGCGCATGGTCACAGAATTCAATGGGTGCCTTAGTTCCGGGCCGTTCTCTGACCATAGTGGCACAGCGTGTTAAGAAGAAGGGTTCCCCCACCGAACGTGGGTTTGGCTTGTCGAGCCTGTTATCGGGTAAGCGTCACGTCATGGGCTGCTATAGCGGCCGGGGGCCGGGAGGTACAATGCGTCATCGATAGTTGTGTGCTTTGGAAGTGCATGCGTGCCGCGGAACAACGGTGGAACGCGTGAAACAATGGGCTATATGCAGCACGGTTGTTACATCATGCTCGGGAGGGAACACTTCGACAATGCAGACGGAGCCAGGCACTTGTCCATAGTGCATCACATAAGACCCAAGTGCAATCAATAACTTTGCATGTCTGGGACTAGCTCTGGTCCATAGCGTTAGTGGAGGAGAACGCGTTAGTGGAGTTCTCCTCCACTAACGCTATGGACCAGAGCTAGTCTGAGACGAGTTGAAACAACTCCAACGCGGGCTGTTGAAGCAGCGCGACAACCGTTCTCTTCCACCCAAAGTATGTGGTGCTTGAAAATATGAATGATTCCATCGATAATAATCCGTTTGGGACACTCAAAATCACTGCCATAGAGTTATAATGTATCGCTCCGTGCGAATGAATCCGTAGCGTTGCCAGCGCGACTTCTCTCAGTCTACCGAAAATAGCAGTACAAGATCACAACGCGGTGCGAGCAGACACGGTTTGAGCTTGTTGATTGGGTATTTTTTTGTTGCGTGACACCGTCGTACTATGCATTATAAATTACACTGTTAAAGAGACGGTACACATTTAGTTTCTTCAAATATTTTCCAAAAATAAAAAGGTTGACTTGCCTTCTGTCTGTTAAAGTACTGTATTTGAAGGCCCTGGTCAAATGTATTTAATGGAAAAAATAGATATGCATTTACTGTAAAAAAAAAGAAAAGAAAAAAAAGGAGAGACATGGAAATGTTAGCCTATAGTTTATAGTATAGTTTTACAGTAGGCTATTATTATTAATTCATGAATAGTACTGTAATTATATATATATATATATATTAGTGTCTCATCATGTCTTTCCACAAAATAACAGAAAAAAGCTCAATAGTGGGCTCGATAAAAGCCCGGCTCGATAAGCAACATCGATAAGGTGCTCATTATCAATAAAAATTAACGAGCTCCATCCCTAGTGCTTCTTCATCTCAAGGTACTATTATAGTTTAATTGTTTCATTCGTTTTTGTATGTATTTTGTAAGATAAACAATGTAAATAACCATATAATAACCAATTCAAGTTGAATGCTGCACTTTGTCAAAAATGACATGACGCGTTGAATTTTTGTGGGACCCATAAAATATCCCTGGGACTCATCCGAAAGACCCTTCTTGGGTCCCGGGACTCATTACATTAAAAACCTATTAACATCACTGAATAAGTATTTGATATACCTACCAATCAGCAAGAATTCTGGCTCTCACAGAACTGTCAAATATTTTTTAAGAAGTCCTCCTATTCTACACTCATTACCTGTATTAATTCCATCCTATTGACCCACGTTTTACGTTGATACCTGTATCAAAGACCCCTGTTCAGACACTCAATCAATCAGACTCCAACTTCTCCACTATGGCAAGACCAAAGAGCTGTCTAAGGACCCAGGGAAAAAATGGTAGACCTGCACAAGGCTGGGATGGGCTACAGGACAATAGGCAAGCGGCTTGAGAAGGCAACAACTGTAGGCACAATTATTGGAGCATGGAAGAAGCTCAAGAAGTCTATAAAGCTCCCTCTGTCTGGGGCTCCATGTAAGATCTCACCTCGTGGGGTATCAATGATCATGAGAAAGATGAGGGATCAGACCAGAACTACTCGGGAGGACCTGGCCAATGACCTGAAGAGAGCTGGGACCACTTAAAAATCATTCAATGTGATTTCCTGGAATTTCTTTTTAGATTCTGTCTCTCATAGTTGAAGTATACATACGATAAAAATTGCAGACCTCCATTTTTTGGAAGTGGGAAAACCTGCTAAATCGGCAGTGTATCAAATACTTATTTCCCCATTGTGTGTGTGTGTGTGTGTGTGTGTGTGTGTGTGTGTGTGTGTGTGTGTGTGTGTGTGTGTGTGTGTGTGTGTGTGTGTGTGTGGAATAGATATATAGATTTTTTTTCCTTTTTTTTTTTGAGAGTTCTTTATTTTCTCACCAATTATTTTCTGGGTAAACGGAAGGTCACCTGACACGTTGATGACGTCACCAGAAAAAAAAGCAGCTTTTACCTTTTTCTTTTTTTAAGAAAAAAATCATTCCATAATGAATGTGTTTGAGGAAAGGGATGGGCAAAGCCTATTTCCTGTTCCTGTACCGTAAGGCAGCTTGATGTACAAGCGCACAACTCCTTGCTTTATTTATGGAATTTCTTAGATGTACTGTATTTGTTTTTCTGGGAACCCAATAGCACTTGAATAAGAAATGTGAATGGCAATATCGTATATCGTATCAACATCGAAATATTTGGCGTGAATACAGCAATATGACATTTCGTCCAAATCGTGCTGGCCTCGTAAACCACCAACTTACGGATCCAGAAGGATCCCAGAAGATTGACAATGTGTTTTCCGGAAGTGGGTGGTTTACGAGGCTAGCAATTAGGTACTCCCCGAAGCACTCTTCTCTGGCCACACCCGTGGATGAAGGAAACTCAGCGTCAGTTACATGTCATTTTACAATACTTTATTTAGAATTAGCCTGCCATTTAAACACTGGTATGTGAATAAACTTGTGCAGAAGCTCAGAATACTTGGATGCATGGTGAGCTTGTAGATTGCCTTTGTTTGATGCACAACTCGATCATACCGCAAATTATTATTATTCTGCTGAAAAATCTGACTTTGATTCCTCCTCAACTACAGACCTGTTTTTGTCTAAGGTTGTTGAAAGGGTTGTTTTCACACAGATCATGATTCATGTGTCAGCTGAGTGAAAACAACTATTTCAAAAGCTTTCAGTCAACCTGGATCTAAGCACAGCAAATGTGTCAACTGATCACTATGTGACTTGAAGTAGAGGATTTGGACATTGGAAATGGAATAATAGCTCTTTATGACAGTTAACATCAGGAACAGTCCACAAACAAACATGCATATTCATGACAGCTATCTTATGGGGGCAGCAGTGGCTCAGGGGTAGAGTGTCGGGTAAAGCGGCCCGATGACCAACCGCATGGTTCAGAGTTGGTGTCAAAATGTCATTGAGCAAGACTCTGAACCCGTAATAGCTCTCGATGTGCAGGTTGGTGCTTGTATGGTTTCCTCTGCCATCGGTGAATGAATGTGTGTGAATGGGTGAATGTAATGCACAATCTATGTAAAAGTGTGTTATAAATGCACCATTTACCATTGTATGTATACCAAATCATTTCACCAGATCACTATGTCTATTGTCTTGTTTCTCCTTACAGACTTCCTGCAGCTCCCTTTGTGTAAAGAGGAGGAACCAATACCTCCACAGATGAAAGAAGAACAGGAGGATCTAGTCCAAAGACCAGAGGAGGCTGATGGGTTAACATTACTAGCAGTAAAAAGTGAAAATGATGAAAACAGAGACATAGAGCCTCAAGCCAGCACCTCAACTGAGCAAATTAAATCACAAGTTGATGTAGAGGCCTGTGGAACATCACAATCAGCTAGTGATGACCAACTCCTCTCTTCACACTGTTCTGAATCAGACACTGAATACAGTGATGAGTGGGAGGAGTCATGGGAAGGTCAGTCAGATGTAGACACACTGAAATCACATGCAACACGAAATGTAAAAGGAAAAAGGTCGTCTTTGAACAACGGGCTGTGCCAGGACCTGAAATTACCTGGGGATCACACGGGGACCAAAAGCTTTAGTTGTTCGGAATGTTGCAAAGTCTTTCGACAAAAGGGTCATCTGAAACATCACATGATGATTCATACAGGGGAAAAGCCCTTTAGTTGTTCAGTTTGTAGCAGAGGCTTTAGGCGTAAGCAAAGTCTGAAAACACACATGCAGACTCATACAGGAGAAAAACCCTTTAGTTGTGCAGTTTGTAGTAAAAGCTTTAGTCGTAAGGAACAACTGAAATTACACATGCTGAATCATACAGGAGAAAAACCCTTTAGTTGTGCGGTTTGTAGTGAAAGCTTTAGACGTAAGGAACAGCTGAAATCACACATGCTGAATCATACAGGGAATCAAAGGCCCTTTAGTTGTTCAGAGTGTGGTATTGGCTTTGGTCAGTCAGCTGCTTTGAAAAAACACATGAGGATTCATACAGGGGAAAAGCCCTATAGATGTGAAGAGTGTGGCAGAGGCTTTGGTCAGTGGTCTACTCTAAAACAACACATGAGGACTCACACAGGGGAAAAGCCCTTTAGTTGTACATTTTGTAGCAAAAGCTTTATTCATCATGGAAGTCTGAAACAACACTTGCAGTCTCATCCAGTGGAAAAGCCCTTTAATTGTGCAGAATGTGGCAAAAGCTTTGGTCTAATGGGTCGTCTGAAAAGTCACATGAGGATTCATACAGGGGAAAAGCCCTATTATTGTACAGTTTGTGGTAAAAGCTTTGCTCGTGCTGACCATGTTAAATCACACTTAATAACTCATACAGGCGAAAAGCGCTTTAGTTGCACAGTTTGTAGTAAAAGCTTTCCTCGTGCTAACAGTTTGAAATCACACATGATCACTCATACAGGTGAAATGCCCTTTAGTTGCACAATTTGTAGCAAAGGCTGTAGTCAATTGAGTGGTCTGAAAAAACACATGAGGATTCACACAGGGGAAAAGCCCTTTAGTTGTACGGTTTGTAGCAAGCGCTTTGCGCAAAGTAGTAGTCTGAAAAGCCACATGCGTATTCATATAGGAGAAAAGACCCTTTAGTTGTACAGGTTGTATCACATGTGGACTCATTCAGGAGGAAGAGCCTGTTTGTTGCAAAGATGTAATCAAACTCAACGTCTGACAAATACAAGCACTCCTACAGAATAGGGAAAATGTTGTTGAAAGTTTAGAGCAACTAAGAAGGTACTAGAACAACAATATGAGTGTCTGTCCAGAGTTCAGGATTTGAAAAGGCATATTTGCGATTATATTCATAATATTAAAATGTATATAATATTTATTATATTCATTATATTAAACCCTATACCCCCAGGGCACTAGCCTATACTTGGCCTCCTTCGATTTTCTCTCTACAATAAATATATTTGCCAAACATAGCAATCTACAAGCTCCCAACGCGTCACAGTGTGGGCTTGGTTATCTGCTATTGCTGGTGAATGTTAGAATCTAGGGTTCATGCGGCTAATATCCATGCAATAAAGTGCAGACCAAGGGGCTACCATGCTGTTTCTAAATTGAGGCCATAGGAAGTGGCAGTTCATTATGAATGGCTGCTAGTTTTGCTTTTTCCCCCCATGATTTCCCCCCTGCTGGCTGCAGAAGCAATAACTTTATTCAAGCGAATGGATTTTTGGCCGGACTTTACACCTTTATTACCTTATATTAAACATTGTCGTAAATACTTCATGCTTTCAGTCGCTAGTTTAAGGGACACCAGTGGAACAAGCCAGTTGATGGATGGCATGGTATGGCCACACTGTACCTTTCTCTTTTAATTGCATCAACACTTTGCAGTGATTCTTGTTACACACATAATAAATGGGAACCTCACCCGACAGCAGTTTCAGTTTGGACATTCAGTTATTTAACATGCCAAAAACAGGTTTCCCTGTGCCCAGCAGAGTGGATAAATATTTGTTCAAGATAGTCACTACAATGCCCTTATATAGCACTGTTTCATTTTATGGATACCTTAATTTCTGGTTTCCTACATTTTGGATCATTTTGAAACATTAAAACATTCCCCAAAAGCTACGATTTTCAAGTAATTTCATTAATAAATAAAAGAGAAATTAAGAAAAGAGAAATTAAGAAAACCCATAATTTAGAAAACAAATGTTTAAGTACAGGTAGTGAAAGTGTGTAGTGCTGCTGTTTTCACTAGTTTGGATCTCAGGCAAACCATCTAATTTCGAATACCAGTCCGTTCACCCCAAATCCCTTTCGCCTCGGGCGCATATCTGGCGGAAGGGTATATTCGGTCTCTGCCTGGTATTCCTAAACGTAACCTCTGTATAACGGTTAGACCTAACCCTTTCAGCAATTTGAGGGTTAAATGACGTTCATTTTACGTCTTAGCCGTAACCTAACGTTTGGTTTAAATGTGGTCTCCTGGGAGTCTAAATGTGAACGTTTTTTCACCGTCTAGACTTA
This sequence comes from Nannobrachium achirus, assembly GCF_963921795.1. NCBI lineage: Eukaryota > Metazoa > Chordata > Actinopteri > Myctophiformes > Myctophidae > Nannobrachium > Nannobrachium achirus. The sequence goes on from NC_137828.1 coordinate 46,240,335, forward strand.
AACCTAGACTTTAAACGGCTACAGCGGCGAAAGTAGTGAAAAATGATGGCAGCCAGCAGGGTTTAAAATCACAATTTCTTGGTTCTGAGAGCCGTACCCTACCTGGACCACCGCAACTGATCGAATTTGTAATGCATTCTTCCGCTGTTATTATTTGACACAGGGAGCCGACAGGGTTCAAACTCGAGAACTCCTGGTAATGAAGCCTGTGCGCTACGCTGGACCACTGCTTGAATTTGTGATGTGTTCCAGCACTATTAGTAGTTGACATATTGCCACCCGCTGTTCGTTTCGGGTTAGTGCAATTTATTGTTTGTTGATAGAGCAAACTAACTTCATGAATAGCTATTAAAATGATTTTATATTATATATTATTCAATATTCATTGAATAATGGTGGGGGCAGTGGTTTGGGGAGATAGCTATGTGTTTGTGTGTGTTGCTGTCAGAATGAATTATGTAACTCACAGAGAAGAAATAGTATGCTGTCATGAGCAGCACCACGGCATTATGCCGTTATTTATTACACTTTTAGAATTTTTCAAAGGACTGCCCAGGATTTTAGACGGCTAAAAGACGTGCAATGGCCAGAAAACTGCTCAGTGGATGCAAACTACAACTATTAAGGTAGAACCGGGAGATCTAATCATTTCAAGCTATACTGTTAGCATCCATAATGAACAACTTGATAAAAATGTAAAACATATGTTATGGTCTAAACATCGTTTTCATCCAAACGTTGAAATATCGTTCAACTGGAAACGTCAAATGACGGCTAAAACTAAACTAGACAATATAGTGATCTTTAGCTTTAAACATTACTTTAGTCCAATTTGAAAATCAGGTGTGCAAATTAAAGCTCTTTTTTTAATCAATAAGTATGGAATAATGGATTAAATGCAGTCGGCTAGAATCGGTCTATATAAAGACGTAATCTAGCCAGTTGAAATTAAGGCTAAGCATTTAAACCAGACGTCTAGAATGGGTTTTGTGCTCAGTGGGAACCTTATACCTACAACACAAGGCCAACACAAGGCCACTGGCCTTGATAAAATTCCAGCTAGATTTCTCAGAGATTCAGCCGCCACCATTGCTCCAATCATTACCCACATAATTAACCTTTCCATTGAACAGGGTCATGTCCCCCAGGACTTCAAACTAGCAAAAGTAACCCCCCTGCATAAAAAAGGTAGCAAGCTAGACCCTGGAAAGAACGTCAGTGCGGCGTGATTATGGATCCCACTGGGAAAGATGGATAACCACGCCCCGGACTCATTTTTGAAGCTTGTGATTGGCTGAACCGGACGTAGGGAGCGCTCCGTTGTAGTCACTTCCCATTAAACACTAGCCGTCATTTAGCCCAATGGTTATGTTTAGCCCTCATTTGAACCGTCTATCGTCAGTCTGTCTATAGACCGATTGTAGCTGATTACATTTAATCCATTATTCCATACTTGTTGATTAAAAAAACAGCTTTAATATCCACACCTGGTTTTCAAATATTGGACTAAAGTCATTTTAAGAGCCAATTTCACTATATAGTCTAGTTGAGTTGTAGCCGTCATCTGAACGCTTCCATGTAACGATAGATCACCGTTTAGGACAAACGTGTGTTAGACCATCTTTTTTTTTAAATACATTTTTATCAAGTTGTTCATTATCAGATGCTAACAGTATCTCATCCCGGTTCTACCTTAATAGTTGTAGTTTAATTGCATCCACTGAGCATTGCACATCTTTTAGGCGTCTCGACGTGCTGGGCAATACCTTTGAAAAATTCTAAAAGTGTAATAAATAATGGCATAATGCCGTGGTACTGCTCATGACAGCATACTATTCTCTGAGTTACATAATTAATTCTGACACCAACAGACAAACACACAAGACTGCAGCCACATCCCCACCCCCAGCATACGATAATGATTAAATAAAATCGTTTTATAGCTATCCATCAATATAAAGTTAGTTTGTGTTGTCAAACAAAATGCACCGACGTAAAACGAACAGCGGGAGGCGATAACTACTAATAGCTGCTGGACACATGTAAGTTACAACGTGTTGCCGTGGTGTAGCGGTAGCGCGCAGGTCTCATTGTCAGAAGGTCCCAAGTTCGAACCCCGTCGACTCCCTGTGTCAAATAATAACAGTGCAAGAATCCATTACAAATACGATCAGCTGCGATGGTTCAGGTAGCATACGGCTCTCAGAACCAAGGAATAGTGATTTTAAACCCTGCTGGCTGCCATCATTTTCACTACATTTTCACTACTTTCGGCGGCCGCTAAAGGCGTTTAAATGACAGTGATGTATAGCCGGTGAAAAAACTTTAAAATTTAAACTCGTCACAGACCGGATCTAGCTAGACGCCCGGTTACGGCGAAGACGTCATTTGAACGTGTTTTAACCCCCAAATTGCTTAGTGGGTTGGACCGCGCGAGGTGCACCAAAACCCAATTATCATTGCGTTTATCGTGCGCTTGCCCAGGCCTTACGGCCTGGGCATAAATAGAACGATTGCATTCACCACGGCTTCGTAACTCGCGCGGCGCTCCGCCGGCCGCGCGGCCCTGGCCCAAGGTCCGCTGGCCTTCGCGCCGCTTGCAATGTCGTGGACAATAACTGAAAACATAATCAGGCATCAGTGCGGTCTTATGATTGGTTGGTTTTCATGGCGGTGTCTCGAGCACTTCTCAGCTGTGAACAATGGAGGAAATGATCGCAAAATGCACCATTTGCGGCTTGTTAGGTCCTTTTGGGGTTTATTGTTACACACATCAACCTGACTGTAAACTAACAGCAGGAAAGGCCAATGTTATAAATTAAATTACCTTTCAACAGCAACGTTACGTTAGCAACTGCTGCTTTTCAGATAGTTTACCTTCAGTTCAGAGTTCAGACTGAAAAAGCACACCGCTGCCCCTTAACTGGTCGTTCGTAAATAAGTAACACTGAGTGCAGTCAGTGCACTCTACAACGTCACCGACCACTGCACTCACTACACTGACCACAAACCTGATGCACATTTTCGAACGCACCCCCCGTTTCCCGGTGGCGAGTATTCCTACCATAGGAGACGCGGTTGCATAAATCAGAAGGCGCGGCTTGTGATTGGCTGGAGCGGAGGTCTGGAGCGCTCGGCTGTGGTCACTTGGACTGCGCGGGCGGGTGTGAATGCGTTTATCGTGGGCTTGCCCAGGCCTGGGCATAAATGTAACGATTGCATTCACCACGGCTTCGTAACTCGCGCGGCGCTCCGCCGGCAATAACTGTGACATTGCACCATAAAACGAGCGCTCCTTCAAACGGCGTCTCCTACGGTAGGAATAATAGCTTCCCGGTGACCTTCATTCTGGTTACCATACTTAGAGGGGGCTTTTCTAGGAGCCTATGTGGCATTGTGTCATTTTATACAGGGTATGAAGCTTTTGGAACAATTTTTTTTTTTTTTTTCCTCATATAGTTTAAGAAAAATAAAGACTCAGATTTAAAAGCAGTCCACAAAGTGGGTATTGGTTGAAGGATGTATTAGAATGTAATAAGGTACATAAGAAAAAGTACAGTTTTGTGACACTGGTACAAGGTAATGAGATCCTAGAAAGCCTTTCGGCTTGTTTACAAATGGTTTACACATACCCTTTATGTCAGGGTCTTCAACGTTTTCAGGCCAAGGACACCTTAGTTGAGAGAGAGATGAAGCAACCCCCACAACCTTTTCATAGATTCCATAGGCCTATATAGTTTCATCATTTGACAGCACAATCATCAGTGTATTTTGGATTCATGCCAATTGGTGTTTTCAGATATTTATTTATATTAGCCTACCTGATAGCCTAAACTTGACATTTTACTATGTACTTAGTCTGCTCTTTTTCCCCTCTACACCAAACCTCTTTGCCGAAAATAGCCGATCTACAAGCTCACACCGCCTCACTAGTGAGGTATTGTGAGCTTGTAGATCTGCTCACAACAGTTGCTACAGTTATCAGAATATGGAGACTAGCACTAGGGTTCAAGTTGTTATTAAAACAAAGTTGTTATTAAAACAGGATTGGAAGATTTAATTGGAGGACCCCCTGTAGTAACTCTGAGGACCCCTTTTCAAGACCCCTGCTTTATGTATCTATAACCGTGGTGGGCGGAGCCTATATGGTCTGGAGTCAAGCTAACGGTTAACCTCAGATAAACAACAGACTTTAGTTCCAACGCGGACTCGGAGGAACCAAGCCACTGAAGCCAGTTCTACAGCTGACACGGATGATTTTTCACCAAACTGAACTGAAGAGTCCGTATAGTGTTGTTAATTTAAAAGCTGAAACGTAGTAGTATGCATAGTGGTCTAGTGCTCATTGCTTGGATTGGAAACGACGAATAAAGTTGGTTTTGGTTACGAAGGAGTTTTTTAACCGAGAACGAGAAAAAGCCGCTGCTTCATAGAACCCACACACACTGACTAAGGTATGAAATATCACGCATTGTTTTGGGATTGTTTAGTTTGTGTGAATGTGTTTTTCTTTTTCTATTTAGAACCTGGGGAACATAGGTTGGACCCCGAAGAGATGGAGTCTCCATCCGGTGGATTATTTTTCATTTCGCCCTAGAAATGTATTTTAAGCGTGTGGTGGGGGGCTCAGACCGCGTCCACTAAAGCCTCTATCACCTAAAAATACATAACAAAGCCTAGGTGATAGCTAAAGCTAGGAAACTTTAATGCGGTGAAGTGAATAGCTCTTCACCCTGGACTCTGATAGAGGCTAGTAGAGTAATCTTTCAACTGTCCACTGATACCTTTGGTTTGATGAGGGGTGAAACAGTTTTTGTTATTTTTGAACCAGGCGACGGTAACAGCGACACGCTCCCGAGGAACATAGCGTTAGGGAGAACTCCACTACCGCTATGGACCAGCTAGGCTTGACCGAGTACGCCATTTGCTTATCTCGGGTGTCTTTCACTACCCTGGCGGTGCCAGCCTCTATCACACACTTCAGTTCGTACACCACGGGGTGGTGTTGTGCGGTCTGTTTTATTAACCAGGCTAGTCTTTCACCAGCTGAATTGGTGTTTATTTTGTCATAGCGGAACATATTGTGGTGGCAGAAATGTATACGACTGTCACTATATCTATTATTTTGTATTTGTCAATCTTATTCTATGCTACAGTAGTAGCTACTATGTAGGCTACTACGTTCCACAAAGAATGTAACTAGAAGACTTGACAGCAGCTGTTCATGCTAACAGCTGCAGCTGTTCATTGTAACAGCTGCGCTGCCTGCCGCATATTCACTCCGGTAGCCAGATAAGTCGCCCTCTTTTCAAGTCGCCCTCAATCGCAGAAAAGTCACTCGGGAAGTGTCGACCCCCAGTCTAGGGGGTCGACACTCTCTTTCAAACAGAGAACGCCTAAATGTCTCTCTCCCCCTGTGTCTCTCTCCCCCTCTCTGTCCGCGGGAGGGGGGGGGGGCGCCCACGGCTTCTCTCTCCTAGCCTGGTATAACCAGCCTAGATACTAATGCACTGAATGCAGCTAGCTAACTAACTGCAGTATCTACCTATCATCCCTACCTTGTTTTAACATGGCTGGGATGTCTAGCTCAGCTAGGCTATCTCTCTCCCAGCACGCAGCAGCTGTGTCTCTCTCCCCCTCTCTGTCCGCGCTGGGGGACTGTCATTATAGAGCATCGCAGTGCGGTGTCGGAAGTAAACAACCCATTCATTTTCACCATAGCGTTTTTCATTATCAGCCACAAAGTCGTAGCAATTCAATGTACACTTACCACTAGGCTGGTGGTTGTAAAATGGTTCTATATGCTCCTGTAGAACCCCCGAGTATGTATGCAATCACTCTAGTTTTAGTAAAAACACGTTTTAATCAAGATCACACGGAGAAGAACTGCATTTCCCATACTGCTAAACATGTACATCCGGTGAAATCGACGTCTGTGATTGGTCTAGCTTCTTCTTCTTTCATGTATCTTGCGGTTACCGCGGAAGTAGCTACTGCCCCCTGTCTTCCCGGCGGATTATTGCACGTCAGCAGAACTCCGTGAGCGATCGTCTTTCTTTTACAAATATGATGCACTATGTTAAGGATGACGATAAGAGCGTCCACAGAGATTACAATCACTACATTTCAGGACATATGCTGGCCTGGATAACTAAACGGAGCGTGATTTAAGGGCTTTATTTCAGGAAACAACAACAACATTCGCAATGCATTCTGGGAGTGTAGTTTCCGCAATTTTGAAAATAATGATGTACACAGTCTTGTACCCTGACCTTTTTTTCAGCTTTCTAATTAATCTTTGCATTCAAAAAAATTTGAATATTGACATGATCCCTCTCCAGCCGAGGTGGCTTTGTCCAAGGCTTAAAAACGTTTAAATAAATACTTTATGAAATGTCTATGGAAGAAATGAATGCGGAAAACGCTTCCGACACCAGAGTGAGGACGGGGTGGGGCTTCAACTGCGATGCTCTATAGCCTATGACATAGGCTAGGGGGTCGGCAATAGGCGGCCCGCGGGCCAAAACTGGCCCCTTGGAAATTATTTCTGGCCCTTCAGATTATTTTGAGAATTGTTTTTATTTTTCTATAATCTTTTTTCTTAACAATACTGGACTGACAGTCCCAAATATACGCTATCCTATCGTAGCTATAATGTCCAAACAGAGAACGCATTCCCACCTAAACGATCAGATGCTTATTCAACGTAATCATGCAGAGAGAGAGAGTTGCTGCTGCTGCAGCTATGAGATTTTACCTGTGGTTACTCCTACCTCAACAGATATGGAAGACTTCTGTAGGCTAAGAACTAGAGGTGACTCAAAGTAAAAGTAGGCTACATTACTTTCGTGAAATTTTACTCAAAGTACTGTACAAGTAGCCTACTAGTCCATGAAGTTACTCTTAAGTAAGAGTAAAAGTAAGCCTTTTTAAAACTACTTCATGAGTAAAACCATACTCCTCCCCCCTTTTTACATTAATTACATGTCACGTTATTACCCTGTACTTAAGCTGTCCCAATACAATGTCAATCATGTCATTGACCAGGAAGAGAGGCAAGCAACCACACATATACTGTCTGCACATGTACACACAATAAAATAAAATACTCTTAGCTAGATAGACCCCTCTACATGAGTTAACTCTTGGTAATAATGGAAAATAAGTGTCAAAGGCAGGGCAAAAGAGACACTTGGGCTAGGGTAAATATGAAATATTGAAACAATGGTTGCTGAAGAAGAGGTAGAATGGTGAATTGAACGCAATACTTTTTCTTCATAAAGCTGCAGTGTCACCATGTCCTTATTATTAATGTCCTTATTCTATTAATTCCTTCATTCCAGACCAGGCTGGAGTCCAGCCTGCAGCTGAACATGAGTTATCCAGCACCAACCAGGACTGGTTTAATAAAACAGGAACCTGGAACCGTTTCTATTAAACAGGAACCAGAAAATCACCAAGAGTTTAGTAAGTTTCCTGCTCTTTTTATTTCCCTTTGTCTGTGCTGAGCTATCATTTCATTAATTACTTCACTCATTATGGTCTATGGCAGGTGTGCCCAAAAGGTAGATTGTGATCTACCAGTAGATCACAAAGGCTGTGCAGGTAGATCACATGACATGCCCCTAAACAGTATAATTCAAATCTAAAAATAAATAAATAAATAATTAAAAAAAAACAAAAACTCTTTTTGGCATTTTTCACTTGAATTATATGAAGGTGACTTGATCTCAGCTCCCGTCATGGCTTCTAAAGTAGGCAAACCCCACCAATGCTTTGTTTTCAAGAGTCAGTAGCCTAAAAAACCCCAAAACCTACCACTTCCACAGAATGGGATGAAGACCTTTCCCCCCCTCTATTTGCCATTTCAAGTGAGTTTGTCTTATATGTAACGCCAGTGTGCCGCTATTCCAAAGCCCGCCCAGGTAATCCCAGGTGGGGTAGATCCATAGAGCTAGGGTAAGTGGCGAAAATGAGAAAAACTTCTGGGAACCCAGATTAGGGTAGATCATGTTGAGCTGGTCATTTTAAAAGTAAAAAAAAAAAAAGTGTGGGCACCCCTGTTCTATGGTTATCTATCTAGATGGAAGTTCTTCCTTGCCAAAAAAAAAGCTACAAACCAACACAGTGCAATGAATGTTGCCTTATAATGCTTTGTGGTATCACAGTGTAGCGCAGCTAACAGAGCCAATCTATAAGCTCACATCTGTTGCATTGTAGGATTGCCTTATGTATATGTAAAGCCTGTTTAGGCCAGCAGCTGTCACTGTTATTATGAAGCTCATGCCCATGTATTCTCAGTAAACATGAACTTTTTGTCCCTTACTGGGCACCGTAGTTCAGTTCTGCTAGGAGCTGCAGGCGCCATCTTTGGTAATGTTTTTCTTTGTATTGAAAGGTGAGCACTGCTTTTGAGACTGTTTGATCAATTTGTATTATATTTGAAGTTAAAAACGGCCATTGATATAATTTGTTGCCTTACAGAGTGAGCTAAGATGCTTAACTGTATTTAGAAGTAATTAGAGTAATCTGCACTTACGTTTTTGTACTTTAATAATAATTGATTGGCCAGTTACAGGTGCATTAAGAATAGACCTGATTGAATGGGAATTGTAAACACACTTTACAGTACAGAATTACAGTATTCTATTCTGTTTAATATTACTGCAAAAGAACATATTATTTACTGAGGAATGTTTTTCTTTGTATTGAAAGAGCCTACAGCTATTACCTGCAGCCCAAACTTTGAACTTTGTCAGCAATCCACTCTTTGTCAAATCCCGCCCCATTTTGCTCTTGTTACTAGGTGGGACGAAAAAGCCAGGGCAGATTGTTTTTATAATGGAAGTGGATGGGGGGGGGGGGGGGAGGGATATTTTTCATAGCCTCATTATTGCTATTTAAAGTACCAAAAGAAAAACATCTACGTGATATTAATAAAAAGGGAACAAAAAAGTACAGTAGTTACATTGCAAAACGGGTTTCCCCCCGAAAATACATGTTTTAATTAGTTTAATCCTCTGAAACAGGCAGAGGACAGAGAGATAGAGAGAAAGCGCAGTGCATCTTGGGTAGGAAGTTGTGGAATTATAGGCTGGCTTTCAACATAACATGTATTTTAGTTGTAATTCTGCCCATTTAAAATATATTACCCAATCGAATATCTTAGTTACATCATTGTCGTTCATGTGAACTAGTTCTTGGAAGTTTATTCATTATAATTATCGAAATCGCTATGACCGTGCAGCGCCGTACTGCGACCCGGCCGTGCTCCGCATCACGGCACCGCGGTGAAAGACTGAAGCGACTTTCTCCCACTGCATAACTCCACCCCCGGTAGCGAAAAGTGAATGTTTTTTTTCTGGTTGGCCAGTCAGGGAGTCTCAGGGACCAATCAGAAGGCTGACAAACGGTGAATTAAATGCAACAGTCTCAACCACGATCAAGAACCACTGTGTCCAGTGTCTCTTCTCTGCGCACAACACCCCATCTCATTTACTGTAACGGGCGAGGAACACGAAGATTTCTCTGTCTTTCACTGCCTGGCTTTAACGCGGGTGCTAGAGTTTCTATCGTGCGCGATCGGACACCAACTATGCATCGTGCGTACGTGTATTCCATCAGCTTCAAAAATCCGTTGAAACTTTGAAAATCTGTCCAGCGGTTGACTTTTTGTAAGCCGTGTTGTTTACACAGAAAGCTACCGGCTTTCTAGAGGCTGGATCATCCTGCTTCCAGTTTCGGCTTCCGGTTAATAGGTCCGTCCCCTAACTAACGGCTTTCTAGAGGCTGGATCATCCTGCTTCCGGTTAATAGGTCCGTCCCCTAACTAACGGCTTTCTAGAGGCTGGATCATCCTGCTTCCGGTTAATAGGTCCGTCCCCATAATTGGTCCGTGTTGAAACAGATCGTGGAGGATTAGTTCCGGCCTATTTTAGTTCCGCTCCGATAAAATATATATATTTTCCTCGGGCCTGGCGGTGAGGCACTTCAAAGTTGTTGTTTTTTTTGTAGTTTTTTTTGGCAATAAATTAGTTAACACAATTAGTGCCTCTTAATCTGAAGGTTGCTTGGTGCCTCTGTGCCACGCAGTTTCCTCCATAGGCCGCCGCTATTATTTTGAAGGGCTGGAAGGGGGTTGTTTTTGTTTTTTTGGATTATCACTTGACGGCAACGATTACGTCATCTAGTCACATGACAGTGTGGGACAAGAAGATGAAGATGGCTGCGCCCTGCCTTGTGCCTTGTTTACATTTAGATCTGCTGCAAAATGTCTCAAAATGGCTATTTTGTTTAAATGACGTTTCTTTATGGGCCTCTCCATTGACTTAACATTGAGGAGCTTCACTTCGCGTGCACGCCCAACGTGCGTTGTAAACAAATCGCCGACATTACCGATGCGGGCGGGACCGGAGCGACATTAAGTAAGTAACAATATCTTTACTGTATATACAGTAAGATTCACAGTCCTCACCGTCAACGGCGCCATGGTATTAACCCTTTCAATGACGGTGAGCGCCGTCTACAGCAGCAGAACAGTTAATACTAAAAACACAAAGGTCCAAAGGTGTGTAGAGGCCAGCACCACTGTGGGTTACATATACCATTTCAAAAATGTTTCCAAATCTTTTCACCTGACGACTATTTCTGTCATATTTACCCCCTTCTAGACTTCCTGCTGTTCACTGTTTGTAAAGAGGAGGAACCAGAGCCTACAGAGATGAAAGAGGAACAGGAGGACCTTGTTCAAAGACCAGAGGAGGTTGATGGATCAACACTGACATTGCTAGTAGTGAAAAGTGAAAATTGTAATGAAAACCAAGAGATAGAGCCTCTAGCCAGCACCGCAACTGAATACATGAAATCACAAGCTGATGCACAGGACTGTGGAGCACCACAACCAGGTATTGATGACCAACTCCTCTCTTCACACTGTTCTTCTGAATCTGACATCACTGAAGACAGTGATGAGTGGGAGGAGACCAGGAAAGAGCAGTCAGATTTAAACACACTGAAATCTCATAAGATACAAAATGTAGCAGGACAAAGATTGACTTTGAGCAATAAGCTGTCCCAGGACCTGACATCATCAAAACAAACTCTTCTGAAAAGTCACAGGAGAATTCATACAGGTGAAAAGCCCTTTAGTTGTACTGAGTGCGGCGAAGACTTTCGCCAAAAAGGTCATCTGAAACAACACATGATGATTCATACAGGGGAAAAGCCCTTTAGGTGTGAAGTTTGTAGCAAAAGCTTTAGAAATAAGCAACATCTGAAAACTCACATGCTGAATCATACAGGAGAAAAGCTGAATCAAAGGCCCTTTAGTTGTGCAGAGTGTGGTATTGGCTTTGGTCAGTCAGCTGCTTTGAAACAACACATGAGGATTCATACAGGGGAAAAGCCCTATAGATGTGAAGAGTGTGGCAGAGGCTTTGGTCAGTCAACTACCTTAAAACAACACATGAGGTCTCACACAGGGGAAAAGCCCTTTAGTTGTACATTTTGTACCAAAAACTTTCGTCATCATGGATGTCTGAAACAACACTTGCAGACTCATACAGAGGATAATCCCTTTAGTTGTGCAGAGTGTGGCAAAGGCTTTGGTCAAATGGGTCGTCTAAAGAGTCACATGAGGATTCATACAGGGGAAAAGCCCTTTAATTGTACAGTTTGTAGTAAAAGCTTTGCTCGTGCTGATTATGCTAAATCACACTTAATGACTCATACAGGTGAAAAGCCCTTTAGTTGCACGGTTTGCAGCAAAAGCTTTGCCCGTGCTGTCCATGTTAAATCACACATGATCACTCATACAGATGAAATGCCCTTTAGTTGCACAATTTGTAGCAAAGGCTGTCGTCAGATGAGTGATCTGAAAAAACACATGAGGATTCACACAGGGGAAAAGCCCTTTAGTTGTACGGTTTGTAGCAAGAGCTTTGCGCAAAGTAGTAGTCTGAAAAGCCACATGCGTATTCATATAGGAGAAAAGACCCTTTAGTTGTACAGGTTGTATCACATGACTCATTCAGGAGGAAAAGCATGTTTGTAGCAAAGATGTAATCAAACTCAGCATCTGACCAGGTACAAGCACTCGTACCGAACATTTAGATGTACATTAACCAAGCCATCTTAGTTGACATGATATAATGCGCAGAATCCCAACTCAACCTAATGAACCACCGTTTCTATGTTGATTAACCCATTTAGGCCTAGAATTATTGACAGCTTTAACTGTTGAAAAATAGCAGATATACAAGCTCGCAGCGCGGGAGATTGTAGATCTGCTATTTTTGAAAAAGTCGTGAAAATGTGTGCAAATCTTTGAATATATGTATTTTCAAAGCGAACGTTTGTAACTCAAATCTTGCTTCTGGGTGGTCCCTGGAACTAGATATTTTGAAATTGGGTTTGTGGCCAAATAAATATCATTTTGGGGGGTCCTTCACATGAAAAGGTTTGAGAACCACTGACATAGTAGTCTCTCAAGAACAGACTAACTGAGCTCCAGTTAAGTGAAAAAGACCTTTTCTTTGACGATGGCTAAGCCAGATTGCTGACTGCAGCTGACATAGAAACATAGGTTTTTTCCAAAAATCTTAGAAGGATTCAAAAGACACTTATAGAATCGGGTCAAAATTCAAATTTTCATAATTTTTCAAAAATAGCAGATCTACAAGCTGCACTCGGTGCCTGTATATCTGCTATTTTTTTATATTTAAAGCATAAAATATTGCGTCATAATGTGTTCAAAAAACAATCTACAAGCTCCCAACGTGTCACAGTGTGGGCTTGGTTATCTGCTATTTTTGGCGAATGTTAGACTTCAGGGTTCATGTGGTTAATATATGCATGCAATAAAATGGTTGCAGCCAATAGCAGGTATTCATTTCGGGACCGGAAGTTCAAAGATGGCGCATTTCAATTTGCTAAAGAAGCCAAAGGGGCTCAGTTATTCTATTAATTTTACAGTATGGTGCAGATGAGCTGCTACATTTTTGTAACCATTCACTTTATGTTGTTGACAGATCTATTGTTTGGTCGGTCAAAGTATGACATTTATTTGATAGTTAGGTGACATTTATTTTTTGATATTGTTTAAACTAGTTGTGCATGTCTTTAGAGGTGTTTTTGCAGAAGAGCTGTTCTGTTATACCTGGAAAGAAATAATAGTCCTTCATTTGTATATCAGTTGATCTTGAAATTACCCCACAACTACAGAGAGCAATATGGCCATACGGGTATATGGAGATCTTGTTTCCAGAACAATCAACCTGACCATTATGCCCTCTCATATGTCTCATATGGGCATATTAAGTACCATGCATAGTAATACATAAGGACAGCAGGTCTACACTAGAAATGGAGGGTGAGAGAGATTTTCTTCCGTTTGGTCAGTTTGGTGTCCGTTTTTTGTCAACCGTGGGGGCAGTAGTGAGGAAAATAACTTTTCCTCTGCAAAAAGAGTGGAAGGATGTCGTTCTTCAACGTCTGTAAATATCAACCATACCTCTATGGTACAAACATGGAAAGCTCTGTGGCGTGCCGTGAACGGTGTTCTCATCAAGAGCCCATGGTGAAGTGAAACGGCAGTGAGCCTCAATGGAGTCAAACCGAATATGTTGAAAAAGACCCCATCATAGTTTCCTTTTTATGTAGACAATGTATGTCAATGTGAGACTGGTATACAAAATGAACAGCATACAAAATGAACAGCATATACTAGTGTGTCCCCTCACACAGGACATCAGAAGGAAGTATGGACTTGAGTTTGATGATCTGAGCTCACTCTTTGCGGCAACTAACAGAGAAACTTTGTGTATGCTGCATGCCTGCCTGTCACTTTAGGAGCACCAGAAAGTTTCGGTTGTTTGATTCAAGGGATTTTGTGTGTTTTTTTTTTTTATGTATTGTAATTTGTACTTTTTAAAGTTTTTTATTAATGGGTTTTCGATTATTGTTTGGACCCAATGTTTTATACAATTGTGTCAATAAAGTAAACTAAACTAGACATTGTCCTTTTTTAGACGGAAATATTAAATCCTGTTGGTTATTGATTAATCACCAGATACGATAGATGGGGGCTACTCAGTGAGTGTGGTTCATGCAGCCAAAATCTGTCTCACTTGAGTTTCAAATCGCTCTGTTCTGTTGAGTTTCGAATCGCTCTGTTCTACAGCGGTCCCAACAGGAGCGGAGGGCGGGTCGGCCCGCACATAACGTAGACAGGAACTATGCATTCCGACATAATTAACGTATGTGCTCTCTCACCCAAAACGTACACAAAATCAAACGTACTGAGCTATAAACGGCCCTTTAGTGTTAGTATGCCTTAAAGGAGCCATTGGGCCATGAGGGGTGGGGTGCTGCAGTGGACGGGATGGATGGACAGCAGTTTCAGGTTGTGTCAAAAGCTGGTTTCCCTGTTAGAGTGGATGTCTGTTCAAGATTAGCCTCGGACACCCAGGCTTTTTAGTTCAAGATAGTCACTACTCACTACAATGCCCATGTAGGGACATATGGAGATAAACTGTCTGCATGCATGTGTGCATACCTGCATGATTACTAGCTCACAACGTGTGGCATCATGAACTTGTTGAGCTGCTTTTATTTACTAATGTTTGCACAGATTTCATGTGCTTATACAGTATATGCATGCAATAAAGTGCAGATAAGCTGCTAAAGAAAATCCAAAACTAAATGTGCAAATGTGGGATGGAAACACTTCTGCAGAATTGATTCTGATGTAGAGAGCATTTAACTGTCTCTATCAATGTTGCACAATTATAACTTATCGTATTATAAGTATGTTATAAGTAGAAGAGTTGCTACTCAAATTATGCTGATTGATCTTTCATTTTGATGTATTCACTGTGTGAATTAAAATATTTCTGATAAGTAAATACATTATTTGTTCAAGTTTAAACTGTTAACGTTAAGAGTTCACCACTTTTTTTAATAACTTTTTATGGCCCTTTTTCATAGATGCTAACTCATAATTTCAAATGATAGAGGTAGGGATGTGCGCGAATATTTGGTTATCCGACTAAACGGTGTGTAAACCACTATTCGTTTGAAAATACAATTTGGTTATTCTATTAAATATATTTTTAATTATTGAGGTATTAACTTTATTAAACATTTACATTTTGCACCCATATTACTGTTGTGTCTTAATAAAATGTTGCTTTTAACAAGCAAATTAAGTAATCCCTTGGTTGATTTGTGGAGCATGACTGTCACACTGACTGTTACGCACTGTGGTCAGTGGTCGCGGTGATCTGCAGTGAGTGCATGGCACTGCACGCAGCCACGCACCAGACAGGCTATCATTCATTACTCTGAAGAGTTGCGTCAGTATATACTTTAATGGCAAAGCGTCGTGATGGAGAAATCACTCAATAAAGACTACTGGATGTGAATCACTCGTTACCTTGAGTAGGGTAGGTTACTGCCCGCTGCATCTGTCCATGAATTAATCCATATTTTGAGGTGAGAACAAGGAGAAGGCAGACGTAATCATAAATTGGCTGAGTATGCAATACCATAATTGTTTAACCCTTAAGTTCTGTTCAGATTCACTACACCTTCGTTCTGTTCGGGACCCGGGGGATATTTGGTTTAAAAAAACAACACTAATATAAATTTTAACTTAACAAATCATCATGATACATTGACTTTGACTCAATACCAAACAATTCATATGATATATATGGTAAATGTTTGCATTTCTGCTTTGCTATATCACATTAAACACTGAAAGAGCTTGGCGTTTTTACTGATTTAGCTGAAATTCAGGTAAAAAAACTACTTTGTTTAATACTGGGCAATATTGCTCATGCTTATACGAAAAAATGTAAAATCAATGTTTTTATGAACTCAGAAGTGGGGGTGACTGTGTGTCTGTGTTTTGGCATAATACTGTGTATTTCTGTGTATCTGTGCTTCCGGGTCAAAATGACCCGAACAGCACTAAAGGTTCAAAAAATATGAGGGGGGTGTAGCATGGGTGTAGTGCAAAAATATATATTTTTTTACATGTTCATCTCAGAAGAATCTTTAAGGCCAGTGAGTTTCAGGTGGAAACAATTTAAACTTCTACCTTTTTTTTCCAAATGAAAATGTAAAACGGGTCAAAATGACCCGAACAGCACTTAAGGGTTATTGTAGCTAACTTTGAAGAGAGCAGAGCTGTTGCTCAGTTAGTATAGCGACTCCAGTCAGACCAGCTGTAGCGACCAGCTGCGACTCATGCGCTAGTTGATCTGACCTATATATTTGCCTCTTTTGCTGGCAGTTGTAATTGATTATTTTGGAGAAAGATTCCAATAATATAAACATTTTTAAAGGGCTTACATATACTCTTGATATTTTTCAAATGAGGTTTGGCAAAATAAAATGAAATGTTCTCAGTTTTCGCTTTTTTCTAGGTGTTAATTACAATAAAAAAACATTATAATAAATAATTTTCGGTTTAAAAAATGTTGTGTACACATCAGTGAAATTAACCGCTAGGAACATGTTTTGATTTCCCGTCCGTCCGTCCGTCCGTCCGTCCGTCCGTCCGTCCGTCCGTCCGTCCGTCCGTCCGTCCGTCCGTCTGTGTGCGTGTGTCCGTGCGTCCGTCCATCCAGTTTGTTACCAGCTAATCTCTGGCACTGTTGGTCCGAATGCTGCCAAACTGTGCATACACACTCCCTGGATGCCAATTCAGAACCTCTGCCCCACATTTTTCACATGGGCCTGTTCTAGCGCCACCATGAGCCCTACTTATGTAAAACATATTTTTGAATATATAACTCCTTCAGATTTTATCAAAAAATCACGCAAATCAGTACACAGTATCTCTGTAGTCATATGATCAAGACGCATCTGTCCGATTTTCCATATTCCATGCTGATTGGCTAAGATTGGCTTCCAAAAGTTTGCAGGATTGGTCCATTTTAAACAAAATGCCTCAAATCATGAACGCAGCTTGCGATTTCCGTGAATATATTCCCACTCGGTCAGGGAACAAATGCCACCCTTTTCACATTGGTCTGTTATAGCGCCACCAGCAGGTCAACTTTAGCAAAACAATTTTTTGGAACAAAATGCCTCAAATCATGCATGCAGCGTCCGATCGCAGTGAAAGGCCGAAGAAGACATGGCACCCTTTTCACATTGCCCATTTATAGCACCACCACCAGGCCACAATAACATACCTGACCTGGTGGAGACCTGTACTCGGAAGAGCACTGCTTTTAGTTTTACTTCCAACTCACTTTTTCTTGCTTACAGGGCAACTTAAGCAAAAAGTGGTTAATCTTACCCCATTCTCCCCTACTGCACGTGTACACTAGGGTTTTTCCGATTAATTGATTTTTAATCTAAATCTGGGTTTTTTCCTTTGGACGATTTAAAAAATAAGAATCATCAAATCGAGTTTCACTTTAATTAGGGTAATTCTTACTCATTGAAGCCTTGCACGGGGCAAAAAGTACACAGCCCGATCCGACACCAAATTAATGTAATTTCTCTCTGATGTGTCCTTTCTTTGATGCGCATGCAGCACACAGACTGGGCAGAGCTCACCACAGCACTATGATGTGCGCTCACTTGCGCTGGTACAGGCAGCAAACAGAAAAAACGCTGCTGAGCTGCTGCGTCGGGAAGCGAGGCGCTTGGCCTCCGTTTACAATCAATCAACATCTCCGTGCAGGGGCGGCCTTAGCTATGTTTCACCAGTTTCAATTGAAACGGACCTCAGCCACCAGCGGGCCTCCAAGAGCTGGCCTGCAAGCCTTGTTCAACTTGCAACTTATCACTGCACGTTCCTCTGTTGCCACGGCAAGCTGTTTTGTCACTCACTATTGCTAATGAAACAATGGACTCTAAGTTAACTTCTGTATGTGATTGTTGCGCAACTAAATGTATTATTATTATTATTATTATTATTTTATTACGTTTAGCTATTTGGCTATATATCAAAAATAAAAATAAAACAATAAAATAAAATCCTTTCCTTGCATTTTTTAAATGAAAACAACATAGTTGAAACAATGTATTATTTTTTAACAAAACAATCGAAATCGGAATCGAAAATCGACTTTTCTGAGAAATAAATCAAGATTTTATTTTTAGGCCAGATCGAACAACCCTAGTGTACACATAAATACAATAAAATAAAATACTCTGAGCTAGATAGACCCCTCTACATGAGTTAACTCTCAGTGAAATCTCACTACTACGTGTCGACAACGGAGCGTCGGGAGGTTTAACGACTCACTCCACGGAGGTTAGGGTAAGGGTTTGGTTTGGGTGTCGAAAAAGATGGAATGATGGAAAAGAAAGGAGGCGCCAAAGGCAGGGCAAAGGAATATGAAATATTGAAACAATGGCTGCTGAAGAAGCGGTAAAATGGTGAATTGCGTTTGGCAGAATCCACTGGTGAAGTGAAAATTTCCGCAGAAGTCATAAACTGAATACTTTTTCTTCATAAAGCTGCAGTGTCACCATGTCCTTATTATTAATGTCATTATTCTATTAATTCCTTCATTCCAGACCAGTCTGTGGAGTCCAGCCTGCAGCTGAACATGAGTTCTACAGCACCAACCAGGACTGTTTCAATTAAACAGGAACCAGAAAATCACCAAGAGTTTAGTAAGTTTCCTGCTCTTTTTCTTTCCTTTTTTCTGTGCTGAGCTATCATCCTATCCCAACTACTAATTGAAGGCCAATGGGCCCGAGTCGCATGAACAGGGTCTCATAGCACATGGTTGGTTCTACAGACTCCAAACTTTCACACATGGATAGTTCAGATCTTTGCCTGCGTTCTTAGCAGCCGCGGCTCGTTAATAGGAGCGCAAGTGCACCACACCAGCTCTCCCCAACCCATATCTTCCTTGAATAAACATGGCCTTCTATGTATATTTAGAATGATCAAACCAACAAGGTAACTATTATAGAGTTAATGAAATGTAGACCTTAGCTTCCATTAAATGTAGATAAAACCACTCTACGCTGTCTAAACGTAATGCTGTGGGCGCAGAGATCTAGCGCACAAATGGTAAATGGTAAATGGTGCATTTATATAGCGCTTTTATCCAAAGCGCTTTACAGAGATTGTGCATTACATTCACCCATTCACGCACACATTCATACACCGGTGGCGGAGGAAACCATGCAAGGCACCAAACAGCTCACCGGGAGCAATGTGGGGTTCAGAGTCTTGCCCAAGAACCCTTCGACATTAACTCAGGGGGAGCCCGGATTCGAACTGGGAACCCTTCGGGAACCCTTCGTGCTCTAATAACAGTTTCTCTACCCCTGAGCTATGCCTCCGCACAGAGCCCCATTCACTCAAATGTGTGCCCAGAGCATAGATATATTTACACATAGAGCAGCACTGACTGCTGCTTCTCATTCCAACTGATGAGCTTCCCTTCCTCCTTCTATTCCTTTTTCAATTTTTTATTCCACATTGCTTATGTAATCCTGGGCTCTGTTCTATCTCTGCCGCGCCTGGGGGAGACAACAGACTGACCTCATGCTTCCTTCTATGCATGAGTAGTCCAAGTTGCTTCTTTTCACCTGACAGTGGGGATTTCCCCGTTTTGGACGTAGCACGTGGAAGGAACACGTTATTCCAACCAGTTCCATTCCCCTCCATCAGGCGCCCCGGCTGGCCAGGGGGAGGCATTATAGAGACCAGGATTACTGCATGTTTTTGTGAGGGTATCTACCCTACGAGACACGGGGAGTACATACAAACTCCACACAGAAAGGCCCTATCGTCATTGACGCCAACCCCCCCTCCTCTGGGCGCTGATGACGCAGAGGAGGGAAGACTGAGTTACTACTCTCCGACTGAGTTATGTTTCGACGAACAACGGTATTGACGATTTTCAAGCCCACAACTGTGCTTGCAGATCGGCGATGTTTGACCAGTGATACCATCGTACGTCGAAGTATAAAGCAAATGTATTGAGACATGAAAAGCAACACACAACTTGTGAGTTCTGATCCGTTTTTCAAATGGTTTGGACCGTTTGTATGATACAGTACTAGTAAGACACCTCAGGGTGCCATAAGACCTCGCCCTTTCTTGACCATCTGGCCAGTGATGTATAATATATGGTCTCTGTCTAACATCATCCCGGTGCCTAAAGCTGGGGACCTCTCAAAGCCAGACAACTACAGAGGCATCAGCCTGACATGTATCACTGCTAAGGTCTTCAACCGAATGATACTGAACAGGATACGGCATGCCATCGACCCTCACCTGAGAGAGAACCAAAATGGTTTTCGAGAGGAGAGAACAACCGTAGCACAGATCCTGGCATTAAGGAGATTAATAGAGGAGGTGAAAAAGGACAACCTAGCAGCTGTACTGTGCTTCATTGACTTCAAAAAGGCTTTTGATTCTATCCACAGAAGCAAGATGGTGAAGATCCTTGAGGCCTACAATGTCCCTCCCAACATTCTCCGGGCTATCGAGACCATGTACGCAAGAACAAGGGCCAAAGTGGTGACCCCAGACGGCAGCAGTGAGGTGTTTGACATCCGAGCTGGTGTAATGCAAGGAGACACCCTGCCCCCCTACCTCTTCATCATAGTTCTAGATTATGCGCTCAGGAAAGCCATAGGTGGACGAGAACAAGAGCTTGGCTTCACGCTAACACCAAGGAGGTCAAGGCGGCATCCCGCAGTAGTTCTGACAGACCTGGACTATGCGGACGACATCAGCCTGCTCTCCGACAGCATGGAACAAGCACAAGAACTCCTGAGCAGGGTGGAGATAGAGTGTGCCAAAGTTGGTCTCAGGCTAAATGCTAAGAAAACTGAGGTTATCACCTATAACCTACCTGATCACTCACCTCTGACAACAACAGAAGGAGCTGTGTTGAAGGAAGTCAAGGACTTCAAGTACCTGGGCGCATGGGTCGACTCAACTGAGAAAGACCTCAAAGTAAGGAAGGCACTCGCTTGGAGGGCCCTGAACGGCATGAACAGTGTATGGAACTCTAGCCTCCCCCGCCAAATCAAACTTAGCTTCTTCTTTGCAACAGTGGAGTCTGTTCTCCTCTATGGCAGTGAATGCTGGACCCTGAAGCCAACCCTGCAGAAGTCTCTAAATGGGTGCTACACTAGAATGTTGCGTGCAGTACTCAACATCAACAGGAGCGCACATGTTACCAACAGGAGCCTGTATGAGGGAATACCAAGGGTAAGCGAGAAAATTGCCACCAGAAGAATGAGACTTGCAGGACACTGCCAAAGACACCAGGAGCTTCCAGCCAGCAAATTGGTACTGTGGGAGCCAACACATGGGCACCGGTCGCGAGGACGTCCCACAAAAACATACGTGGACGTACTCAAGGAAGACGTAGGGACACAGAACACCAATGAGCTGGCCAGATGTATGGAGAACCGAGATGACTGGAAACAACGATGGAGGGCTCGTCTGAGGACGACCTAGATAGATGTATATGGGACCAGTTACTCATATATGGAGACCCCTGCATGGTAGTCAACAATGTTATGTAAAAACATGCCCATATATGGGCATTACAAAATATGGGCATTCCCAGATATGTCATAATATCCTTAAAGCTATACTATGGAAGTGGCTCAACTACTGGTCGGTAGCGGCATTGCTTTTTTCGGCCGTTTTTCGCCCGGAGTCGGTGCGGACCACCAGAACCACCGCCGCCTCACCGATACGAATCCGTAGAGCCGTCTCCCGTCATGTTTAGACCAGGATTGGGGGAGATAAATTCACCAACGTAAACACTGCGACTTCCTGAAGAGACTGCAAGATGCGATGTGATTGGCCGGTAGGGAGACACGTATACAGAATGATGCAGATGACGTTTGCCGGGAAATGCAGCCCCTGTCACGGCCACATGGGCGCAGTAGAACACATATAAAGAAAAGGCTTTTGGGGCTGAAATTAACAGAGATTTAATAGTTAGGACAATTTTAAGATTTGTTTTATTAAAAAAGTTACATAGTATAGCTTTAATAATGTCCTTAATATTGATAATATAGGAATCTCCATAATATGGGTATAAAATGTATGTTAATTAGTATGGCGAGTTAGGGCCTGGGTTTGATGCCTGGGGGTCTCTGGGTTTGATGTCCAGGGATCTCCATATATGGGCATAAAACGTATGTTAATTAGTAAAGCCAAGCAGGGCCTTGGCGAGTTAGGGCCTGGGTTTGATGGCTGGGGATCTCCATATATGGGCATAAGGGGTCCTTTATTAATATATATCCATATGCATATATGTACTTAATATTAACGGAAGGTAGGGTGTAAATCAGAGTAAAGCAGGCTTTTGGGCCAGTTAGTGGAACAGGAAGTGATGTCACAGTGACAGTATGGGTATCCAGGGTTTGATCTTTGATGAAGTGATGTAACGTGACATCACGTTACAGAATCACAGCAAGGACAAGCTACGACATTTCTCATGGTATACTGTGACCTTCGGTCGCAATTAAGAATGCTGGCTTTCATTACCAAAACAATACATTTGATTATTTTGGTATCAATACTTTTGTTATTTAACTACATTTTTAATACAAGACTTCTACTTGTAACATAGTATTTCTACATTGCAGTAGGACTATTGATGGGCTACTGCAGTAAAGAATGTGATTGTGGTTTTGTTTATTATGATGTATGCATTATGTGGGTATTTTGTATTTTATTTACAAAAAAGCCTTCCATTGAATGTCATCATCATGTATTTATCAGATTGCAGTAATTAGAATCAGCATGTGTTCATATTTAACCATTATACCTGATAGAAAATCACCAAAGTCATTAATAAAGTCAGCATTATATTTGGGAGACAGTGATAAGACAGTGATGAGTGGGAGGAGTCCAGGGAAGGGCAGTCAGATTTAAACACACTGAAATCACATAAGACACAAAATGTAGCACGACAAAGATTGCCTTTGAGCAATAAGCTGTCCCAGGACCTGACATCATCAAAACAAACTCTTCTGAAAAGTCACAGGAGAATTCATACAGGTGAAAAGCCCTTTAGTTGTAGTGATTGTGGCGAAGACATTTGCCAAAAAAGTTATCTGAAACGACACATGATGATTCATACAGGGGAAAAGCCCTTTAGGTGTTTAGTTTGTAGCAAAAGATTTAGACAAGAGCAACATCTGAAAACACACATGCGGACTCATACAGGAGAAAAGCCCTTTGGTTGTTCAGTTTGTAGTGAAAGCTTTAGACATACGCAACATCTTAAAAGTCACATGCTGAATCATACAGGGGAAAAGCCCTTTAGTTGTTCAGTTTGTAATAAAAGCTTTAGTGTTAAGCAACATCTGAAAACTCACATGCTGAATCATACAGGAGAAAAGCTGAATCACACAGAGGAAAGGCTGAATCAATCCTGTAGTTGTTCAGAGTGTGGTAGAGGCTTTGGTCATTCAGCTGCTTTGAAACAACACATGAGGATTCACACAGGGGAAAAGCCCTATGGTTGTACAGTGTGTGACACACACTTTGGTCAGTCGTCTACTCTGAGTCAACACATGTTGACTCATACAGGAGAAAAGCCCTTTAATTGTACAGTGTGTGGCAATGCCTTTACTAAAAAGTGCAGTCTGACAAAACACATGAGGACTCACACAGGGTATTATCCCTTTAGTTGTGCAGAGTGTGGCAAAGGCTTTGGCCAAATGGATCGTCTGAAAAGTCACATGTGGATTCATACAGGGGAAAAGCCCTTTTTTTGTACAGTTTGTAGTAAAAGCTTTGCTCGTGCTAATTCTTTAAAATCACACTTAATGACTCATACAGGTGAAAAGCCCCTTAGAGGTGAAAAGCCCTGTAGTTGCACAGTTTGTAGCAAGAGCTGTCGTAACATGAGAGATCTGAAAACGCACATGAGGATTCACACAGGGGAAAGGCCCTTTAGTTGTACAGTTTGTTACAAGAGCTTTCATTACATGAATGATCTGAAAAAACACATGATGATCCATACAGGGGAAAGGCCCTTTAGTTGTACGGTTTGTAGCAAGAGCTTTGCGCGAAGTGGTAGTCTGAAAAGCCACATGCGTATTCATATAGGAGAAAAGACCCTTTAGTTGTACAGGTTGTGTCATATGACTCATTCAGGAGGAAAAGCGTGTTTGTTGCAAAGATGTAGCCTAATCAAACTCAACATCTGAATAGACACAATAGACACAAGCACTCACACAGCATAGGGATGTTGGTCTTTTATATAGACATATAGTCATAATTACACACAACTAATAGCCGAATAAGGTACTTGCACAAATATATGAGATTGTCTAAAGTTAAAAAGGCACATTTGCTATTATATTCATAATTGTACATTTTCTCCCTACAATATATTTGCCAAAATGGCAATGTACAACCTCCCAACGTGCCACAGTGTGGGCTTGGTTATCTGCTATTGTTGGCAAATGTTAGACTTTAGGGTTCATGAGGTTAACATATGCATGCAATAAAATGGTTGCAGCCAATAACAGGTATTCATTTCGGGACCAGAAGTTCAAAGATGATGACTGATTTAAATTTGCCATAGAGCCAAAGGGGCTCAGTTTTTCTATTAATTTTACAGTCTATGGTGCAGATGAGCTGCTACATTTTTGTATCCATTAGCTTTATTAAGTTGTTGACAGATGTATTGTTTGGTCTGTCAAATTATGACATTTATTTGATAGTTAGGTGACATCTATTTGAATAATTGATTAAACTAGTTTTGCATGTCTTTAGAGGTGTTTTTGCAGAAGAGCTGTTCTGTTATACTGGGAAAGAAAATAATATTCCTTAATTTATATAGTTACAGAATGGTATTTGATCTTGAAATTACCCCACAACTGCAGTGAGCAATATGGCCATACGGGTATATGGAGATCTTGTTTCCAGAACTATCAATCTGACCATTATACCCTCTCATATGTTTCATATGGTATCGTGGGTCTTTGGCCATTTGTGTTCACCGTGAGGTGTGGGGTGCTGCAGTAATTGGCAGGCAATGAGATAAGGGACAGGTGCAACAAGCCAGTTGATCATGGCATGGTATGGGCACACTGGAGGAAATACTGTTTTGTTATGTTTTTTTATTACTGTTCTCCTATATTTGCATCAACACTTTGCTGTGATTCTTGTTACGCATAATAAATATGAACCTCACCAGACATCAGTTCCAGTTTGGACATTCAGTTATTTAGTGTTTCCCTGTGCCCAGCAGAGTGGATGTCTTTTCAGGACTCCCATAATGTTAACAGAGAAGAGGGGAAACGGCAGACACAGAACCTGTCGCTTTTCAGTGACATCACTGTCTTTACTGCTGTGCAGGGGTGAGATGCCGTGGGCTCGGCTGGGCTCGGCGAGCCCACACTTCTTTTTTTCAAGCTGCACGTACGCACGCACCAGATGCACGCACACACGACCCGCGCGCCGCGCTGCCGTGGTCAGCACTATCAGAAAGCCTGGTAGGCGAGGTTAGGTCAGCACGAATCCCCAGGACTGAATCCCCCTACCTGACTAGTTGCTTTGCATAACAATACTCTCGGGTATTCGGCAGTTCTCACCTACATTCTCATTTACACTTGTACACGGCCGTTCGCGAAAACGTCTCCTTTTGTGAACATCTCATCTGTTAGTTTACTTCAAAAGAGTGGAAGAAAAACGAAGCTGTGTGTTGTTTTGTCAGAGCTGCATGCATAGCGGAGGGAGAGTTCCGAAAGTGTCTATGATTGTAAAGTAAAGTCTATGTTGTGTAAAGTTATTTTATATTTGATATAAAGAAATAGGCCTACATTAATTGAAACACATTAATTGAAACGAATTAACAATGTAACTAAATAATAAGAAATATAGTTAGGCTACATTAAAAATGTTGTGATGTTGAATACAGTATTTCAACTAGCACCGCGCGGCAGGCATGCGTGCACACATGCGCGTGCACGCGCGCGCGTATGTGACGTCATGATTTAGAGGGGTACCACTTCTAAAATCCATATCACACCACTGCTGCTGTGCGTTTATGAGTGCCGACTTTGAAGATCCTGACTTTTTCAACTACAGAGTGGATTCTCCAGGTTAGTATTAATCCAAAAATAACCTGCAAGACTCCGTTTGGAAGAAGCAAGATGCAATCATTTTCCAAAAATAAACAGCCTAGACAAGCGTATCTGGGTATTGAAAACCTCAAGGGATACGTGTGTAGCCTACCATCCGACCACCACCTAAACTTAAGATTTCCAATGCTAGTGTGGCATAGTGGTATAGTTTAGGGTAATTGCCAGACAACGCCACCGGTGGAATTGCGCCACCAGAAATAGTTATTATTAAACACCTTAAAGTCAATATAGCACACAGGTTCGCTTTACAGTAAATCAGGCAGAAACGTGTTCTACAAAAGTACAAAACCGTTCTTTATTTAGATTAGGCAGCTTATTTCAGTCAGCAGATCATATATTTCTTTTAATAGTCAGTTTAACAATAGAGCTGGTAATGGTTTAAAATGGAAACAGTGACATGAAGCGAATCAACAATAAAACACTATTGGACTATCTATGGGCCAGGTGCATAAGGCAGGGGGAGTAGGGACAAGGCGACCGCCCCAGGGAAGTGGCTCTCTAACAAATCACAGCAAATTAAATATAAACAAAATCATATAAATCAAACACAGCAAACGGGGGGATTACCACAACCCTGGGCGGCCGCCCCTGTCCCACCGTAAGGCCCCAGCACCGTGGCCTGCGTAATAGAAAGAGACAGGTGTTAGAATGAATGATTCACAGTAGTTTCAATATAGGACTGGTTTCCTAGGGAAACTAAATATTGCCGTCTATATATATATTGGCCTAGTGCCGGATCGTTGTCATTAAATCAAGTAAATGAACCAAATAAACAAAATAAACTAAATAATCCAACACAATAAACCATACAGCAAAATAACAAACATAAAGCTGGCCTTAAAGCCGGGCTATGGACCGCCGGGTAGGACGGCTGTAAGGAGCCGTACAACGGCGTGTCTTCGTGCCGCCCGCCGGCAACTTTATGAATGGAGGAAGAGTGGTATGGTATCAGACGTTGGCTTTCTTTAATGGCTGGTGACCGTAAAAGGTCCGCAAAGCAGCAGCTGCCCTGGCCCTGAAACAGGCAACAAGCGGCCCGGTTAGCTTACTAATTACACTATAAAGTTCACAGAGACAGGAACAGAGAGATGCACACCTACCACTTTAATGCGAGCGGCACTCACAGAGTCCCGTCTCCGCAGCGGCCCCCGGGAGGACGTTAGTAACTGGAATAATACAAATACCATGTTTAGTCTAGTGAAGACACCAAACAAAACTATACTGCGGAGAGGGAGGACTGTACACCTACCTAATGTGCGTGGCACTAGATCGCCTCACAACCAAAGCTCCTGACAGAGCGTTTGTATCATCAGTAGCATCAAGGCTAAAAAAAGACAACAGTCACAGTCAAGTTCAAGTTCACCATGCAACGTACAAAGGGTATTTACTTGAACAGCAAAACCTGGGAACGTACCTTTACTGAGCAAATGAATGTGTAGCTGCTGGAGCCCATCAGGCCAGCGCGAGCTGGAGGGCACCTTCAGTGTGCCCCACCAGCAAGAGGAGACAACCATCTAACTCACAGCTGAAGACCATGCTGCTTAAATACTGGTTTCAATCAGGCAGCTAACAAGGGGGAGGAGGATGGGCAATGGGAACCGACGCCCATACTGCTACAATCCATCCCCCCCAATTGCGTCGTCGACCCGACGATGACTCACCTAGCAATACCAAACATTTCATAAGGCTCACTAGGTGCAACAAATATAATCTATAAAGCACACAGACTGTGCGTTGTAGCTGAAGCCCGGCAGGCCAGCGTAGTTTGACACATTCAAACTCTGAGGACACAACCACCACTACAGTTGCACCGCTCCTGAAGAAACGGGCAAAAACTGTCCAGCTTGTTAACAAGTGAACAGGCTGTAGTCAAACCTTATATGACCATGACTTGCTCAGCTCCTTAAAGAGGTGAACAAAACAGACTCACTAATGGAAGCACACGGAAGTGCGCGGACTGACTGAAACCCAACAGGCCAGCCATCGAACAGTTTTAAAACCTGGCGCATTCAGCTCCTCTGGAGGTGAACACAGCGAACCGACTAAACCCATTACAAGCCAGCCATTGAACCTTTTAAAACATGACGTATTCAGCTCCTCTGGAGGTGAACACAGCGAACCGACTAAACCCATTGCGAGCCAGCCATTGAACCTTTTAAAACATGACGTCTTCAGCTCCTCTGGAGGTGAACACCGCGAACCGACTAAACCCATTGCGAGCCAGCCATTGAACCTTTTAAAACATACTATAACCTGTTCAGCTCCTCGGGAGAAGAACACCACTGAAGACTCACTTATTGGAAGCACACCGAAGTGCGCAGACAAACTGAAACCCGACGGGCCAGTCAAACTTTAACATACTGACTTGCTCAGCTCCTCTGGAAGTGAACAAAATTGAAATAGACATTATGGACTGTTTAGCTCCTTTGGAAGTGAACTAAACTGAAAAGACTCAACTTATTGGAAGCACACCTGAAGTGTGCAGGCTGACAAACTAAAACCCAACGGGCCAGTCCACCAACTCTAGCTGTTCAGCTCCTTTTGGAGGTGAACAAAACTGACGAGACGCAACTATCCTACACGGGGGAGGGGGACGCCATTGGGACCTACACTCCCTGGCAAAATGGCAAATCTTTGTCAGCCATTTCAACTGCTCCTGCTGTCCCTTAAGCACTGCCTGCACATCAGAGGAGACAATACTACTACCTGGTTGTGCATCTCTCTGTTCCTGTCTCAATGAACAATCTGCCCTGAGCTGTGCTACCAGCTCAGCCTCCATAGTGGTACAGACTTTAAGACTTACGACCAGATTGAGTTTTACACGAGCCAGGTCCTACAGCGGAGACCAGGGAACCAGTCTAGGCGACCCGCGGGTCCTCCCCTCCACTGACAACTGCTGCTTTGCTTAAAAAGAACAAAATATCAGTTAATCAACAAAATACAACTCTTCTCCACCTTTTTTTTTTTTTTTTTTTTTTTAACTGGACTAACAAATTATACATCTAACTTAAATCACTGTGCTAACAGAACAAATGATCTAACAAGGGAACTAGAAAAGAAAAAAAAATACACGTTTCTGCCTAGATAGTAAATCCTGCCGACCCACGTCAAATGTGGCATAGTGGTATAGTTTAGGGTAATTGCCAGACAACGCCACCGGTGGAATTGCGCCACCAGAAATAGTTATTATTAAACACCTTAAAGTCAATATAGCACACAGGTTCGCTTTACAGTAAATCAGGCAGAAACGTGTTCTACAAAAGTACAAAACCGTTCTTTATTTAGATTAGGCAGCTTATTTCAGTCAGCAGATCATATATTTCTTTTAATAGTCAGTTTAACAATAGAGCTGGTAATGGTTTAAAATGGAAACAGTGACATGAAGCGAATCAACAATAAAACACTATTGGACTATCTATGGGCCAGGTGCATAAGGCAGGGGGAGTAGGGACAAGGCGACCGCCCCAGGGAAGTGGCTCTCTAACAAATCACAGCAAATTAAATATAAACAAAATCATATAAATCAAACACAGCAAACGGGGGGATTACCACAACCCTGGGCGGCCGCCCCTGTCCCACCGTAAGGCCCCAGCACCGTGGCCTGCGTAATAGAAAGAGACAGGTGTTAGAATGAATGATTCACAGTAGTTTCAATATAGGACTGGTTTCCTAGGGAAACTAAATATTGCCGTCTATATATATATTGGCCTAGTGCCGGATCGTTGTCATTAAATCAAGTAAATGAACCAAATAAACAAAATAAACTAAATAATCCAACACAATAAACCATACAGCAAAATAACAAACATAAAGCTGGCCTTAAAGCCGGGCTATGGACCGCCGGGTAGGACGGCTGTAAGGAGCCGTACAACGGCGTGTCTTCGTGCCGCCCGCCGGCAACTTTATGAATGGAGGAAGAGTGGTATGGTATCAGACGTTGGCTTTCTTTAATGGCTGGTGACCGTAAAAGGTCCGCAAAGCAGCAGCTGCCCTGGCCCTGAAACAGGCAACAAGCGGCCCGGTTAGCTTACTAATTACACTATAAAGTTCACAGAGACAGGAACAGAGAGATGCACACCTACCACTTTAATGCGAGCGGCACTCACAGAGTCCCGTCTCCGCAGCGGCCCCCGGGAGGACGTTAGTAACTGGAATAATACAAATACCATGTTTAGTCTAGTGAAGACACCAAACAAAACTATACTGCGGAGAGGGAGGACTGTACACCTACCTAATGTGCGTGGCACTAGATCGCCTCACAACCAAAGCTCCTGACAGAGCGTTTGTATCATCAGTAGCATCAAGGCTAAAAAAAGACAACAGTCACAGTCAAGTTCAAGTTCACCATGCAACGTACAAAGGGTATTTACTTGAACAGCAAAACCTGGGAACGTACCTTTACTGAGCAAATGAATGTGTAGCTGCTGGAGCCCATCAGGCCAGCGCGAGCTGGAGGGCACCTTCAGTGTGCCCCACCAGCAAGAGGAGACAACCATCTAACTCACAGCTGAAGACCATGCTGCTTAAATACTGGTTTCAATCAGGCAGCTAACAAGGGGGAGGAGGATGGGCAATGGGAACCGACGCCCATACTGCTACACTAGCACTTTTGACTCACAGGTGAAGTATATTAAAGTATATTGTAGGTAGTGTATCAAGATGACAGATATGCCACTTTAAAATTAAACATGTTCAGTTCAGAAGCCATGAAGAGCAGACGTCTCTCTCTCCGCTCCGTGCGCAAACGGCTCTACAGGCGTCTCCGCTTCGCGTCGCCTAAACGATCGGTAACAAAGGATAGGATATTTTTTTCCTTTCTGGTGTTACTACTGTTGCTACTTGCGTGGATTACGGATTCGTGCCAAAGTTTATCATGGGACGTATATACAATGGACAAGGAGCTGTATGTACGTGATCAACAGGAGTCACACAGCGACTTCTACCAGCATGATGGCTTGGAGAAAAAACATCTCGGCATCGGAATTGCAACCATGATCTCTACAAGAAACAAACCCCCGAATTTCAGTGGAAACAGGCGCTCTGTGTTTGTTTTTCTTCTGTTACTTTGTGGAGACGTAGAAACCGCGGTGAAGTTGGATTCAGGTTGGATATTCACCCAGATGGATATTCGACATTTTTAGGGACCGTCCACAAATTACAGATTGCATTTTAAAAAAAATGCAATATCCACAACATCCAGGCCCGGTACTGACGAGGCAAGCAGCTGCTCGTATTGCGCGAGAAACTGAGTTGTTTTCCCAGTCTGTGACCAGCGAAGACCCCCGCCACACGGACGCCACCGCGGGCCCCGAGTCCCTGGACCCCGACATTACCGCGGGAACAGCTCGGCGTGAGGACAGTTATGTCGCAGAGCCCGAGACATTGGCCTCCGACCACGACACCCCTGACTCACGGGCCCCCGGCGGTGAACACTCGGCGACCGCACCCGCGATCGCACCCACGGACCCCGGCGGCAACACCAACGCGGGAACAGTTCGGCGCGAGGAGGACAACAACACGACACCAGACCTGGGCGTGCGGAGCCCACTGCGGCCCCCCACGGCGGCGCCCTGCATGGCCCCCGCACCCACCACGAGGCTTCGGATCAGAGGGTCTACAGGGATCGTAATCAGTCGTGGCTTGCTAAATATCTTGGCTTCGATTCAACCTGCGCCGACAACTCGATCCCCCGTGCCGAAGAGACTTCGTGGATCGCTCGGTGTCTGGGGTTTCGAACAACAAAGGAACTTGACCTCCCCCCCACCCCCACCGCCGACCTCCCCCCACCCCCACCGCCCCCCTCCCCCCACTACAGACGGACACAATGGAAACCCCCTCCCCCAGCCCTGATCATGGTTATCTGGCCACCTCAGACATGAAAGGTACTTTTGTGAAAAGAGGACTGAAAATTATTCATCTCAACGTCAACAGTTTGAAACCCAAACTGGAACAAATCCAAGCTATGTTTCTTGATGGTAAGGTCCAAATTTTAATCTTCTCAGAAACTAAACTCGATGACTCATTCTCAGATGCTAGCATTGAAATAGCCAATTACACTGTCATTAGGAATGATAGGAACAGGAAGGGAGGTGGTGTTTGCATGTATATTCACAATGATTTAAATTTTATCCCTCGCCCAGACCTACACCACAGCTCTCTTGAAACTGTATGGGTCGAGATAATTTTTGAACATGCTAAAAATATACTAATATGCGCTGTCTATAGACCCCCTGACCAGAATGACTTCTTTGAGCTGTTTGAAGAGAGCTTAGCAAAGGTGGACGGTATTGAGTACTACAGTTTGGGCGACTGGAATGTTGATGTTTTGCGTAAAGAAACACCCCTGTTCAAGTCCTTTAATGGGTTATGTAATCAATATGGCCTCATTCAGCTTGTTACCGTACCCACTAGGGTGACGGAGCACTCCCAAACCCTCATAGATCTCATTGTAACCACAGACAAATCCAAAGTCACCGCTAGCGGGGCTATTGTATGCGGTCTTAGTGATCATTACATGATCTACTGTACGCGTAAAATACACAAACCCAAGGCTAGTGGCCACAAAACAGTTGTAGCTAGAAGCCTCAAAAACTACTCCAGTGAGGCTTTAAATCACACTCTAGCGAATACAGACTTTTCCACTGAACTGCAGTGTACAAATGTCGAAGGAGCATGGTGTGGTTTTAAAACCAAATTGACCGATGCTCTAGACAACGTGGCCCCCTTGCAAACCACCAGGGTTAAAGCCCGCCAAGAGCCATGGTATAACTCAGATATTACCGAATCAGCTAAACTCAGAGACAAAAAGTACGATGAAAAACGTAAGTGCTGCAAAAAGCTTAGAAAAAAATTCAACCATGACCTCAAAATCCAAATCAAACATCTTACTGCTCAGTGTAAGAAGCTCAGAAACCAGACAATCGCCCTAATTAGATCCGCCAAAAAAGACTACATCGACGTCAAAATTGACGAATACAAAAACAAACCACGAGACCTATGGAAGTTGCTTAACAACCAATTAGGCTTAAAACCTAAAACCATATGCCACAGCATAAACATCAAAACGGACGCCGCTCTCATTTCTGACAAATGTGAAGTGGCTACCCATCTTAACAAAACCTTTACCACCATGGCCCATTCACTGGTTGAAAGACTGGTCGCCCCATCTGGGCGGTATGGTGTAAAATTTGTTAAGAAATTCTACAATAAACTGGGCGTCAGAAAAGACAGTTTTAAACTTGCCACAGTGACAACTGATGAAGTGTTTAAAAAACTGAGCGCCCTACCTCAACACAAGGCCACTGGCCTTGATAAAATTCCAGCTAGATTTCTCAGAGATTCAGCCGCCACCATTGCACCGATCATTACCCACATAATTAACCTTTCCATCGAACAGGGTCATGTCCCACAGGACTTCAAACTAGCAAAAGTAACCCCCCTGTATAAAAAAGGTAGCAAACTAGACCCTGGAAACTACCGTCCCGTTTCCATTCTTAGCTCCATATCCAAAGTCATGGAGAAAATAGTCTACGAACAGATAGCAAGATATCTCGATGAGAATAATCTGATTTACGAGTTCCAATCTGGATTCAGAAAATCTCATTCCACTGACACATGCCTTCTCTATTTGACTGACCAAATCAAACGCGAAGCGGATGACGGCAAATATAGCGGCATGGTCATGATGGACCTCCAGAAGGCATTTGACACCGTAAATCATTCTATTCTGATTGAGAAACTAAAAGCCATCGGTCTTGACAGCGCAGCAGTGAGTTGGATGCAGTCTTACCTGGTGGGGAGGGAACAGGTGGTGGAGATTAACGGTACCCTGTCCCCCCCCCTCCCAGTAAGCTGTGGTGTTCCTCAAGGTAGCATACTGGGACCTCTGTTGTTCCTAATATACGTGAACGACATGGCATCTGCTTGTGACTGCAACCTGTTCCTGTTCGCGGATGACTCGGCTCTCCTAGTCTCGGGCAAGGACCACTTGCAGGTTGAAAAGACACTTAACTCTGAACTAAGTAAGATCTGCACATGGCTTAATGACAACAAATTATCAATTCACCTGGGAGAAACTGAGTCCATCCTCTTTGGATCAAATCATAACCTCAAAAAAGTCGATAACTTCACAATCAAAGTGGGTGACAAGGTCATAACACGAAAAAACGAAATCTCTTACTTAGGATGTATCCTTGAAGCTAATCTTTCCAGTGAAAAGATGACTTCTAAAGTAATAAATAAAATCAACCAACGAACTCGTTTCCTACAGAGGATCGCCCCAATGGTCAATTTCAACACACTGAAGACCATAGCTGGTGCAATAATCCAGCCCCTCTTTGACTACGGAGTCCACGTATGGTATCGTGACGCCCCACAAGCCCTGAAAACTAAACTCCAAACAGCCCAAAATAAACTAATTAGGGTCCTACTTCACCTTCCCTATCAGACTCACCTCACCGCTACTCACCAGTTAAGAGTGGGGTGGCTCAGAGTAGATGACAGAGTACAGCAACTTGCAATGGGCCTGGTGTACAAGATACACTACACCACTATGATACCCAAGTACCTGTCAAAATACTTTATAAACATTAAGGATGTCCATAATTACAACACCAGAGGCAGCGCCACAGATCACTTTCAACCCAGAGTCAAAACCAACAAAGGGTCAAACTCTTTTTTCTGCTATACCACCAAAATGTGGAAAGCCTTACCGAAGGTCATAAAGGAGTGTGGATCACTAGCATCCTTTAAAATTGCCCTGAAAAATCACTTACAGGCAGCAGCCGTTCGCAACTGGTAAAAAACTAACCTAGCCCAACCCTACCCTCCCCTGCCCCTTCTTTGTATATACTGTTTGTTTAGACTTACTGTTTTCTTTTTTGTTTTTCTTTACATATCTACTGCATAGTACTGTGTTCTATTTGTCTGTCATTCAATGTTATATGAGATACTTCAATGGTTTCCAGTGGAAATAAGTGATAGGTATTTTGTTATGGTTCATATCATCTTTTTATCAATACATATTGATGACCACCTGAAGTTGAAGGCACAGTGACTGTGTCATAAAATGTCATGTACAGTACAACACAAGGTCTCCGTCTGGTTGAAATCAGACCTTATCAACTGCCTGGAGCCTGTACCGAAAACAATGAGAATTGTTTTGGTTTATAAGGCTCAGTGTCATCCAGACACGAGCAAGGACATCTCTCCTCCCAGGAACCCTGTATATGGACTCTTTGTCTTGTGTTGAAACGTCATCCATTGACTGATGAAATGACCATACTTATACTCATGTCAAAACATAATTTGTCAGAGAGAGCACGAACCATTGATTATTCTGTACTGTACCTGTCTTGAATACTCTCTCTCCATAGTAAACATACCATTCTCACTCTGATCACTCTCCTGTCTTATTTCTGTGTGATGGATTATTGTATCTCATATGGGAATAAGAAGGTGTTGTTGTTTAATAATAATATATCAATCAAAATGGTCCTACGTCGCCGCATACAGATGTAATCTTGGCCGACCGATGGATGGACAAGTGACCGTGGGTGCACTTTCTCTCCCCCGGTGGGTCGGTTTTACAACACGTATAAAAGAACCAGCTGTGAGTTTGGAAGTTTACTGTGTTTTCAGACAAGGTTATTATTTTGACAACAGTACAATTTATTTTATAACATTCCCTGCTTGGACATCCGCCACTGGACCGCTGGACACATGGTTTTCTGATTGCATGCTCCACGGTCCGAGGACGGATCTTTATGCACCACTGGTGACCGGAATAATATTTTAAGATAAGTATACTGTTTTCTTCAGTTATCTGTGCGCGATGAGTCGCTTCTCAGTTTGAATTATTGTTTTGATTTTTGATATTTCAGGGAGTCGGACAAGGCTAAATAATGTTTTAGTATCGCTCAGTCTATTTTACCTTCACTTGTTTTAACACATAAATTGCTCGGACACATCCTATCATAGGCTATTGTCCCTGCCAGCCCAACATAGGGGAAATACAGTAGGACAGGAGACACCATTCATTATAACATTCTTTTAAATTATAACATTTGTAATTACTTATTAATCCTTTATAGTTTACGGTTGGCCCCTGTAACATTATGTGTCGTGTCTTTGAATTTTGAATTAATGATGAATTATTGTTCTCCCTCCGTCGAGGAGCCGGAAATATGTTCTGGTTTGACACGCGTCGTAAATTAACCCTTATCTGATAACAGTAGATGGTCATTTTATCGGTCGTTATTTCTGTGATTTTCAAACTTCACAGAAACTATTTTTTTTCTCTCGGTACCTTTTTGTTGCTTTTTGTTGCACATTGTTTACCAGAATCAGAGGGTTTGCCTGGTTCTAAAGAATTTGGACATAGCCGCCGGTGGTCACGGTTGATGCTAGTCCCCAGTTGGTGTTATTATAACAGTAGATTTCATTAAGTCCACAGAATCAGATGTTGTTCCTGTTTCTAAAAAAAAGGGTAGAAGACAGAGGTTTTTCCTGTCTTTGGAGGAGAAGTGGACTTATTTTGACCCAGACAGAGGTTTTTCCTGTCTTTGGAGGATTCCCAGTACAGAGGTTTTGCCTGTATCGGATGGAAATCTTTTGACCGGTGTTATTTAACCCAGCCACTTAATCACATAAGAAATAGCGTGGTTATTTTTATCAATAATTGTCCAGTATTATTTTGTTATCTGTCTGTTTTGGTACCGAATTCGCTCCGTTTACTCTGCGCCTCTCACCCCCTCGCTTGCCGTCGCGAAGCAGAGTGAGAAGCTATATGTTATTTTTTAGACCGTATTTTGACCATTTCTGTTCTGGTAAAATAATTGGCATGAAGGCCTCTAATAATATTCAAATGTTTAAAATGTATCTGACAATTTAAGTTAAGACAGAACTAAAATGTCTCCTTCTCCACTTTCAATAATTAAGACACTAAATCAATTTACAAGGAACCCCAATTCACACACTTTGTCTAGAATATTTTCAAAATAATCCAACTTGCTACAGAACAGATTGCCTTGAGTAGCCTGAATCTATCTCTTATCAGTCTCTCTGCTCTCACTACTACTACAGGCCTTTGTCCACTAAAGAAAACCTGTATGTCTCTCATTACACTCATAACCCTTCCTTCGATAGTTATGAGACAAAAACTTGCTTAAGTTGTTATAAATCGTATTTTTTATCCATGATTTAACCTTGTCCATGAGGCCCCTGTGTCCTAAATAATGTGTTCCAAATTCCGTTGTTTCGTCCTTCCGGTTTGCCTTACAAATTACTTTTTATCTGCGGCCCTGTTAAAAACAGACATTAAATCGGTCGCGTTATTCTTTTTAAGTCTTTGAAGTTGGTTTTCTACACCTTAACTTTCTAAATCTATTTCTCAGTTTTCATTGTAGGCTATTCATGCCTTTTTGGACTGTAAATCACAGAGGTGTCCAGTACTTAAAGATTTATACCTGCTGTCTTAAGAGTCTAGCTAGCTCTTAACACAGCTGCGTTTTTATTGTTTAATGTTTTTAGTCTATTGTTTCGTCGCTTTTTGAAGACCTCACAGCCGTTGGTCCGGAACTGTGGGTCTTACGTTGGCAGCACAAAACTTCATTTTATTAAGATTTGCATTCATCCTGAAGTTAGTCAAGTCTCCTGAGTTGCACTACAACAGAAGTTGTTCTTACTCCTTCTGTTGTGAATTAAGTCAAGTCAGGATTTCACCGCCAGACCAGCATTCTGTTTCCTGGTTCTGTAGGAAGTTTTGGCCAGTGCATAAGACCAACACAGCTGGTTTTCAGCTATCTTATTTAACCAGATTACTGAGAGAAGTTATGGTTATGTTATGCTTACATGTCTTTGTTTTAGTCTTATTATTATTTTTAATTCCATCTCAGGCCAGCTGAGGTGTTGAGAACTAAGAAGCCCCCTTCTGAATGATGACCTCTAAACTGACTGACCCATGTGTGTAAATGTATGAGAAATTGTCTACATGGATACATGTACTGTATGTATGTGTGTTTTAATCCTATTTTTCTCCCCTGGTCAATTGAGTGAAAGAAAAGGAAAAAAATCAAACCCAGTATGAAGTGAGCAGTGGTGCATGTGTGTTTGTCCGGCCGTGCAGTACTGTACGGTATGTGTGAGTCGCTGGCTCGCATTTAGGCTTGCTGCTTAACGCTTGCTGCTTGCGCTAGCTCTGCCTATGTTTTATTTTATTTGGAGAAACTGTGGGGATCGTTATAAACTTCAAGTGACTTGTTACATACTGTTTCTCTCAAAATGGGTCTTACTCTGTTGTGTGAATCTGTTTCTATGTGTTTCTCCTAAAAGTGATGTTTGCCACTCTATGTTCCTTAACACACCCTGGTATTCTAACATCGTGATTCCGACAGCCTTGACACTGTAACAAGTGTCTGATATTTCACTGGTAAACCATATTTCAGTAAACAATCTTTATCCTCATGGGGTGACGGCAAGAGCTGTCAACAACAAGATTCACCATCATGTCAACAACTCAGTTGTGTTCTGTCCACTGATTAAGGTCAACCCAGCCCATGAGGTGACCACTTGACATGATATTACATCATGTCTTACAGTAACTATATAAATTCATGTCAACTGTTCATTTCATTTTGTTTTGTTTTTCCAGGTTTATGACAGGTTTATTTATTTTGGTTGGACTGGACGGATTTGACCTCATGTTTTATTTACATTTGATTTTGTCCGTTTTTCTCTGTCCTCCTGTCTTGTTGAGAAAGGGGCACCATGTCCGGTGGAGCCGTTCATTTTGTTTTTGCTTCCCTAGGGGCTGGTGTCCATTTAATTATATTTTATTTATTTTGTTATTATTATCTTTTATTTGTATTTAAACCTTCTGTCTGTGTTCTGATGTCAAAGGGGCCCTGTTCATACAGTGCCTATGTTACAGAAGAGGCTCGGACACTTTACTCCCTCTCTGCCTCTGCGTGCGTGAGCGTGCGTGTGACTGTGTGCCATGGCCATGGCGGGTATGTGTGAGAAAGTGTTAGATATGTTTTGTCTTCCTTTCTACTGATTTCATCAACATTCTGATTGTGGAACTTCCTGTTCCCAGGTCCTCTTTGGGTGACTTACTGGTAGGCCTATTAAGAAACATTTGACACTGATTTAACTATTTTATGATTTTAAGTCATTTTTAATTTGTTTTGAAAGTTTTGAATAATTGAAGAACTGTGAACAGATTATAAATCTGTGGTCTGAAAATGTATTTTTATTTTTATTATTTTAACCATTTAGCCCCAAACATCAACAACATAATTTTTGCCACACCTTGTGTCAAGAGGGGGAGTATGCTTGATTGTTTGGATTAGGCTTTGATTTTCATTGTTTAACGTTTAATTTTGATTTTGAAACTTTTGATTTTAAAACTTTGTATGTTTTGAGTATGTTTGTGTTGTGTGCATTAATCCTTCTGCCCAACACAAACAGACTATCAGAACGGCTTACAGCCACTCAACACCTATAAGGGCTAACCATGACAACACCACAGCGGAGGAAAAAATACAGAGGGCGGAGAGTGAAAAGGGGCACCACCAACAGACGATGGGTCACCAGTGCACGAGCCAATCAACCGCAGGACCAGAGCTATGCTCTGGTTGTCGGTGGGTAACGGAAATGCACTGTGAAGAAAAACATTTAGGTGGAGAAATTATGATTGTAAATTGTTGAAATACAAGTGATCTGCCGCCAAGCACTGTCATCCTCTAGGCCCGATGGACGCCAGGCGGTGCCAAGGAACCACCAGAGGCCAGAGGGCAGTGCGAACGCGCCATCATCACAGCGGGGGGCTATTGCAGCCTCCCGGGCCTGTGAGTATTCTGAAATCGCACTGTCGAAGAATTAAGCCGCTATAATTATGACTGAAGAATCCATTGTATCGATATTAGTGAACTGCCGCAAGCTTCTGTCCATAGGAGCTGTCTGAAACCCACCTAAAGAACCCTCTTCCACTCTTCGACCCGTCTCCGCCCATCTCCGACCCGTCTCCGCCCTTCTACAACCCATCTCCGACCCGTCTCCGCCCATCTACAACCCATCTCCAACAAAACCTCAACTCGATCCCTGGACTTTGCTCTGTCTCTAGCCCTCATCATATCGAGGACTTATGGACTTATGGACCCCTTTTTATTTTTATTCTGTCCTGACAGGTTGCAGGGGAAGACTGATCAACTAATCTTGACGTATCAATCTGATTACAAGGGGTTATTTCATTTATGTGTAAACATGATAACATTTTTGTCATTAATGTCATGTCAACTCTAACCCTAACGATAATTACAGTCCTTTTACTATTGAAGAAATGTTTTAACCCTAACCCTAACCCTAACCATTTTTCATCCCACTGTGTGCCTATTTTGTTTTCTTTTGTTGATCTATTTGATAAAAAGATCAATATTAACCAGCCGGTGGAATTGATAGGTATTTTGTTATGGTTCATATCATCTTTTTATCAATACATATTGATGACCACCTGAAGTTGAAGGCACAGTGACTGTGTCATAAAATGTCATGTACAGTACAACACAAGGTCTCCGTCTGGTTGAAATCAGACCTTATCAACTGCCTGGAGCCTGTACCGAAAACAATGAGAATTATTTTGGTTTATAAGGCTCAGTGTCATCCAGACACGAGCAAGGACATCTCTCCTCCCAGGAACCCTGTATATGGACTCTTTGTCTTGTGTTGAAACGTCATCCATTGACTGATGAAATTACCATACTTATACTCATGTCAAAACATAATTTGTCAGAGAGAGCACGAACCATTGATTATTCTGTACTGTACCTGTCTTGAATACTCTCTCTCCATAGTAAACATACCATTCTCACTCTGATCACTCTCCTGTCTTATTTCTGTGTGATGGATTATTGTATCTCATATGGGAATAAGAAGGTGTTGTTGTTTAATAATAATATATCAATCAATAAGCTTAGTCTTTTCATGGATCTCCTTTTAGTAGACCTTGTACCAGTGAACTGTACCGTCATGAAACTGTACCTTTTCCTATGCAAACTTCTAATAAAGTCTTCAATCAATCAAACTCATGGGACACTTTATTAGAACACAAAAAAAATCGCTATGGCCTCAGTAGTCAACCATTGAAATTATGATATTTCACGATGCATCTCATTGGGATTGCATTGGCAGCTGCAGTGCACCGTTCTTCCTTATTACCTGAAGTGGGGCCGCTATCACAATAGGGGGCGTGAATTTGTAGGCGCCCGAGTAGTGTCTCTATGGCGTGTGTATCTTACTCCTTTAAGATAGATGCAGAATATTTTTCCCGGAAAGAACTCAGGGATGCAATACAGGCAGGGTCAAATACCACTCCAGGCCAAGATAGAATAAGTTACACAATGCTTAAACAACTGGATGAGGCGGTGTTAGAGGAAATTCTTGCACTATGTAACATCTCATGGGAGGAAGGTAAATTACCCCAAAAATGGAAGCATGCGATGGTGATCCCAATCCTGAAGCCAGGAAAAGACCCGTCCTGTCCATCATCTTACCGACCAATAGCATTAACATCTGTGTTGTGTAAGGTGATGGAAAGAATGGTCACAAATAGGCTGGTATACTTCTTAGAGGTGAATAACTTTTTTGTGAACTACCAAAATGGGTTCAGGATTGGGAGAAGCACAATGGAATCTATAGTTGTGTTAGATCAGAACATCAGGAAGGCCTTTATTAATAAGGAAGCAGTAATGGGGGTATTCTTGGATATTGAAAAGGCATATGACTCTATGTGGAGGGAGGGAGTACTAATAAAACTTCATGAGGCAGGTATTAAAGGCCGGATGTTTTATTGGATAAAGGATTTTCTTAATCATAGAACTATTCAAGTAAGAGTTGGAGGAGTTGTATCTGAAACGGTTGACATTGAAAATGGTACTCCCCAGGGCTCTGTTATCAGTCCAGTCCTGTTTAATGTCATGATAAATGGCATATTTAAAGAAGTGCACAATAGATTTGGTAAATCGCTATTCGCAGATGATGGTGCTATCTGGAGGAGGGGGAAAAACATTGGGCACCTATTTAGGCAAACCCAAGAGGCCTTGAACAAGATTGTTCAGTGGGCACTGGGCAGACAAGTGGGGATTTAGGATTTCCTCCTCTAAAACCCAGTTCATGGTGTTCGGATTTAAGAGGAAAATTCCGGCCTTAAACCTGATTATGAATGGACAACCCTTAGAGAGGGTAAAGGTCTTTAAGTTTCTGGGAATGTGGATGGACGAAAAACTGACTTGGAAATCTCATATAGAGATGCAAGTGCGAGAAAATCAATAACATCCTCCGTAGTCTAGCTGGAAGTGATTGGGGGGCTGAAAGGGAGACCTTGTACATGATCTATCAAGCAATGATAAGATCCACTTTAGACTATGGTAGTATAGTGTTTGGGGCAGCTGCAAAGTCACATCTTTGCAAACTAGACCGAGTGCAGTCAAAAGCATTGAGAGTCTGCAGTGGAGCTTTTAAAACTACACCCATTCCAGCCTTGCTGGTTGAAATGGGGGAGGCACCGTTAAGCAACAGAAGAAACAAACTGGGACTACATTACTGGGCCAAGTTAAGTGGCTTTCAGTACAGCTCTGCAGCTAAATGTATTTTGGAGGAGAGTTGGGAGTTTGTGGGGAAGAAGGAAAAAGTCCCCTTTTTCCACCACATTAAGCAGCTTGCCACTGATATTGGGCTAAAGCAACATAATATTATATGGTCTGTGTTTTCTCCTGTTCCTTTTTGGTTCCTCCCTCAGCTCGAAGTAGATCTGTCCTTGTTGGACCGGGAAGAGCTTACAAGCGACAATGTGCATAACTACCTAGATAAATTTAAGGATGAGTATGTACGAATATTCACTGACGGGTCTAAGGACCCAGTCTCTGGGAGGACGGGGTTTGGGATGTATGTTGAGGGGCTACAAATCCAGCAGAGCATCCGAATAACTGATAATATGTCTGTGTTTTCAGCTGAATTACTAGCAATCCTATGGGCCATGTGGTGGATAGAGGAGGTCAAACCTGTTAAAAGCATTATATGTTCAGATTCAGCGGCTGCTCTGGTGGCTTTGAAAGGTGGGGAGTCAAAGGTTGACCTTGTGTGGGTACCTGGGCACTCCGGGGTCAAAGGGAATGAAACAGCCGATGGTGTGGCCAAAGAAGCCATAAAAAGAGAAAGTATTGACCTGAAGGTCCGGCTAGGGAAGTTTGAGTGCTTCAGCATTTGTAAAGAACAGTTAGAGGCTCAGTGGCAAAAGGAGTGGGCAGAAGAGGAAAGGGGAAGGATATATTTCACTGTGCAGCCGTCTGTTAAAAAAAGGGTGTGTACTATGCATTCGGGGAGGAGGGATAACGTCGTCATGACCAGGCTGAGGCTTGTGCATTGTGGTCTAGCCAGCTGCCTATATAGGCAAGCATCCAGATGGGCTCTGTGAGTGTGGACAGCAGGAGACTGTGGGACATGTCTTGTTCTCTCATGTGAGAAGTATACAACTGAGAGACAGCAGCTGTTTGAGGAGTTGTCAGACCAGGGTCTCAACGTCTTTTCCTTTAAATCTGTTTTTACTCAGAATGTGAAATCTCAGAAAATTGAGAGAGCAGTTATTAGATTTCTCCACTCCACTGAAGTGTATTCAAAAGTGTAGGAAAAAAGAGTAAAACCTCGCCTGTGGAGGGCAGCATTACACATACTAGTGTACAGCCTGCCGGAAACAAAAAGAAGAAGAAGAAGAAGAAGATGCAGAATAGACCTCAGGTCCTCTACTCCTCCTGTTTTCAGTTCTGCCAGAAGATGGCTCCAGATAACCAGTTCTAAACATAACATGTTTGAACTACCAGGCAGCAGTTTGGGCACTGGGCAAAAACACGTATTTTATTATTTTATACTTGATTTTATATTTCAATCTGTAATTAAATAAATAAAAGATGTAATGGGCATGGGGGCGTCTGTATGATATTCTCACGGGGAAACTACATCACCCACAATGTAGTGCAAATCTA
The DNA here is from genome assembly GCF_963921795.1 of Nannobrachium achirus. Lineage (NCBI taxonomy): Eukaryota > Metazoa > Chordata > Actinopteri > Myctophiformes > Myctophidae > Nannobrachium > Nannobrachium achirus. The sequence goes on from NC_137828.1 coordinate 46,284,488, forward strand.
TCAGCGAATCAGTGCGCTGTATTCAGGTCACGTTATAATGCAGGATGTGCATGCTGCTGCTGTGTTTATGTTAGAAAGCAGAAACATTTTGTGAAAGGCGGTAAAAAGGAATAGTCTCCACGCGCGGCCCGTCTGAAGGGGAGTTTCACTGTAAGTAACCTTGGTTCAAAGTCATCTTTATAGACTGATCATTTTGTCCAAACTGATGAGTCCGTGATCATGTTAAATCAGGGCTGCCAACTTTCAGGAAAACCTAAGAGTGAGATTTTTTGCGAGGGGGGGGGGGGGGGGGGGGGGTTTGGTGCCTCAAAATAAATATAAAAAACCCTAACCCTATAGGCCTATATGTTCAACAAATATTACAATAATTTAGGTTATTATTATTATTTTATCGACAGTATTTTGCACTGGGTGGGTGTTATTTAATTCTCCAAATCTACCCCTCAATAATGAATTATGTAATTTTGAGGTAGAAACGTAGAATACTGTGGATCATTTTGGTGGGGGGTCTGGGGGTCCTCCCCCAGAAAAAAATTAAAAGAGTAGATGTTATTTCCTGTATTCTGTTGCATTTTACAGGGAGTTTGATACTTTTTATCTGGCTTTACTAGGATGAGGAAATTATGGATAAATGTTTACATTAAGCTGCAAGTAACACGTCTTTTGCTTGAAGATCTGTTCTTTTTGCACACGCATCCATCCAAAAGTCCCTCCTCATTTAAACTGCCTGCTAGTAAGCAATGGGCATTTTGGACGTGTTGAATTAATGTTGTAGCCTAGAATCCTCCTGTCGCCTGTCGATCTTACTGTAGAGAATGACGTGCGCAGGGAACGTGCACGCAGCGTTCCTCACACCAGACGCTCACGCACACACAGCGACGCATCTAATCATTACTTCAGAATCAGATACAGTATTTTAAGCCCTTTTTTGTTGCTCAAATCGTGGCCGAAGTGGATGTCTCAGTGACACTTGAGTTGACGCAGTTTTCCACTTTGTGACGGTTGGTGATATGACGGCGTGAGAAATACGATGTGTGGCGTGAGAGCGTGAGAAGAGGGTCATTTGCGTGAGTCTCACGCTCATTGCGTGAGGGTTGGCAGCTCTGTGTTAAATCCCTGAGACCTGAAATGTGTTGACGGCGCGACGTAGCGATACAATAGGCTCTAAGCCAGTGGTGGGCAACTTTGATGATGGTGAGGGCCACTATATTTCCACCTTCACTCCAGAGGGACACATTTGTCATTCTAGTATTGCATACAATAGAAGAAAAAATAGATCAGTGATGTAACATCACTGATCTATTTTTTCTTCTATTGTATCCACTGATGTTACTAGGTTTTCAATGTAATGGTGGTCATTGGTCATTCAAATGGGTCCCAGAAAAGTTTTACGAGTCCTCAATATAAAGTTTACGCGCGCAAAATGGCGTCGGACGTCGGTGGAATCAAAACATTGACGTTTCTATCACCTGTTTAAGACTTCCCTGCAAGCCAAAAATTACGTCATGATGACGTTATGATAACGTCCTTCGGTGACGTTCAGAACTAGGCCAGATCACAGCACAGCCCATATGGGGATGATCTTGACGTCATTAGCAGGACGTCATATGGACTATAGGATATATTGTTATTGTTTGTAATGTTAGTTGAAATATGAGCATGTAAGGTTATATTCTGGGACATATCTGACTAGTTATGATATTCATCTGGCCTCGAACGGACCCTCTCTGATTAATCCAGGACGTCCGTTTTCGTGGGCAGGATTTATGTTGGTTGAAATCAGGTGATATTCTAGGCCAGATCTGACTAGTCATGGTTTGATTTGATCTGGCCCCAATCGAGACGTCACTGATTGGTCCAGGTCCTGACCGTGCTTGCTGGGAAATTTCTACGTGGATTTTATTTGTGTTAACGTAGTAGGGTAAAGTAGGATGCTTTCACCCATGAACAATGGTGGTGTCTGTGGAATTTCTTTTTTTTTTCTTCTTTTACCGTGACGCGGTAAATTATTTTAACATGGACTCCAATGGAGTCGCATCCCCGGGACCCCAGGACCATGACATGAATGAGTCCCTGGGTGACTTGAATGAGTTTTTGATGCGGGATGCGCACGTAATGACATCACTGCAGATCAACAAGCTCAAAACGCATCGCGGTTTTGAGCTTGTAGATCGGCTATTTTTGCTTCTTTTGAATTGGAATCCTGAATAATCTTTTGTTATTTCTTAATTGGAATTCTGGAAATGTAACATTTTGATTTAATTTCAAACACATTTATATAGTCATGTTAACTTTATGAACCTAAATGCAAATACATTGGACATAAGAAGACATTTTAATTGATTGATTGATTGAAGAATTTATTAGAAGTTTGCAATAGAAAAAAGTACAGTTTCATGACAGTACAAATCACTGGTACAAGGTCAACTAAAAGGAGATCCTAGAAAGCCGAGGCTTATTTCCACAGGAACCACACTTTAAGTATCTCATATAACATTGAAAGACAGACGGATAGAACATAGTACTTTATCTAGGATAATATCAGTTTCAAAAGCATAACATCAAATACAAAGGCAGAAAAAAGAATAATAAAAAAGGGGGGGGGGGCGGCATGGGGGCTTAGTCTATTTACAAGTCACGGGTAGCAGCTGTCTGAAGGTGACTTTTCATACCAATTTTGAAGGAGGCTAGGGATTTGCTCTCCTTTAGGGCTTGAGGAAGGGCGTTCCACATGTTGATGGTGTAGCAGGAGAACGAGTTAGAGCCTTGTTTAGTGTTAAATCTACGTTGATGATGATTAGTGGAGCTGCCTCTGGTGTTGTGGTCGTGAACATCCTTGACCTTTAAGAAGTAGTTTGTCAGGTACATGGGAATCTTGGAGGTGTAGTTAATACTACTGTACTAGTAATTAAGCTACTAATATAGACTGACGGAATTAAAGCAGGTCATGTTTGGAATTAACAGCTGAAATCAATAATATATCAGTATTCTGATATTAACGCGCGGGCCGCATTAAGTGAAGGTGGGGGCCGCATGTGGCCCCCGCCCCCCGGGCCGCTTGTTGCCCATGTATGCTCTGAGCTCTCTGCACAGCAGCCATATTGTAAAGAAAGTGGGCCTTACTTCCGTCACAGGTGTTACCATTCTGGTCAAACAAAAAGCCTGTATGGTTAAGCTGACTGAGGTGTTTGTTTGTTTGTTTGTTTGTTTGTTTGTTGTGTTTTTACTTTTAAGGGTAACTGTTGTTTAATCACAATATAAGTTAACACTCGAGGGTAGTGCCTCATCATGATTATCGGCACTTCTGCCCTGCCCATGGAACTCGCCTGTCGGCTCATTCCTGCAGCAAGGCTGGCGTGCCGATAATCATGATAAAGCACACCCTCTCGAGTAATATTGCTTAATTACTCCCTACCAACCATACAGTTGTGCTTGTGTTTTCTGCTGGTGTTTCAGTCCGAGTGTATCAAAGGGTGCGTTCGGAAATGCGCACCGGGTCTGGTTAGGGTTAGGGTTAGTTTTAGGTATAGTTTTACTGAGGTTAGGGTTATGGTTGGGTTTAGGCATAGTTTTACTGAGGTGAGGGTTAGGATTAGGGTTGGGTTTAGGCACTCACTACCAGTGTTGGGTATCGTTACTTTGTATAGTAACTCGTTAAGTTACATCGTTACTGCCTTTAAAAACGAATCCGTTACGTTACTCTGCTACCCAATGAGAAAAGGAACTTAACGAGTTACTTGTTCCGTTACCGACCATTAAAACCCACTGCGAGGGAGTTTGGTAAACATAAAAAAGAGTGCAGCCTACCGGATTGTTGTGGCTGTCAGCTGTGATTGCCTGCCTGCAGCTTCAACATGGATATAGTAATGACGTCGATCTATCCTTTATTCCTTTCACCAAGTAAATCCAAAAATAGTGTGAATCCTTCCACAGCTTTACTAAAGGGCTTCTCTCAAGCCCTGCCATGTCGTGCGTGACTGTAAATGAATGTAAACAAGACGCGCACAAAGTTCTCCTTATGTCGCTAATACTCAGATGACCGCGTGTAACCCCAAGTTACACCAAATTTCGTAACCTGTCATAAACTGTAGAATGACTACGCAACCACCACAGGCTGGCAACACATTTCTTTTCCTTTTCCTTGTAAAAATGCAGACCATGCTGCCTGCTCAGGCTCTTCCTCAGACAGAGGAGAAGAGCTCATTCAGGAAACAGCGCAAATGTGTCAGATGGATTATTTTCCTTTGTGGCAACAGAAAGAACAGGGAATCTTAGGTCTTAAATATCTAATTAACGCTGTTATTTTTCGGAAAATGTAACTGGTAACGATCTTACAAAATTGCAAATGTAACTCGTTAAGTTTCTCCGTTGCCACCAAACCTAACGTCGCTACGTAACGTCGTTAGTTATAGCGCCGTTACACCCAACACTGCTCACTACACTGAGCACACACCCGGTGCGCATTTCCGAACGCACCCTTTGATACACTCAGACTGAAACACCTGCAGAAAACACTCTCCCCCGTATTTTTGAATAGATGTTTTTAATCATGTTTTAATCCTGCCTGTGCATGCTATTTTGACCTATATTAAGCAGGATGAACAGCTAAACACACTTGTTTGTATGTAAAGTTGCTGAATGATAACTCAAAAGTTTGTTCTGCTGTTGCTTTCCACAGACCGCTACAGGGAGAGCCTAGGTCTACTTATCAAGAGAGATGGCTTCCAAAATGTATTCAACAGTGTCAGAGGAACAGCGAGAGATGGACCAGTCATATGGACTGCCTGATGACAAGCTGAAGCTGAAACCTGTAGTAAAGTTGTATAGGATGGGTATGTATGTAGTTTTTATTTATTTATTCTGGAGAGCACTGACTTGTGCACAGAGAGGTCTTGGTTAACAGACATACACAGTTAATGTGTTTTTGTTTAGTGTGTTTAATATATAAATCATGCACCATGACAATGGTGAATCGAATCTTGTTTTTGCAGAACAGCATTTTTTAGCTCAGCATATTAAATCAACTTGCTACAGTTTGATTTGTTCATTTAGTCAAGAAAGGAACATCAATGGTGTGCAATGGTGAATTGTCATTACAACAAATGTAAACATTTGATTGGAATGTGCAAGAAAACATCTGTCAAACATTTGTATGATCCATAATGATCTTCATAGACGGACTATGAAAAAATGGGCCCCAAGTTGAGTTACTAGTTACCAAAATGCAAAGGTCCCCCCTTCTTACGACCGCACAGCAACATATCGACGGTGTGTGTTCCGTGCCGCGCAAGAAAAAAATTGAGTTTTTAAAGTCCCAAAAAAGAGCCCCTGAAATGTATATACCGTAACTATAACACACAATATTGTGTAGCTTAACATAGTAGCTATTCTTGAAAACATTTTGGATGGGTTTATTTTCCCTCTCCTCTGTAAAATAAGAAAATCTAACAATACTTTATATAAAATTGTGTGCTGACTTATTTATTTTAGATATATTATTATCTATATTTTAATAATAAATTATTCATTATACTTCTTGCAAGAGTTTGGCCCCTATACATTTGATGGGGCATTTTATGCTTATGCAAAGAATCTCACTTGTCCCAGGCAGCCAGGTAAGGCTGGTGGTAGCCTCGGAAACCCAGGCTTCTTTTGGCGATAGGAAGAAAAAGAGGGCTGGTGGTAACACATACTTAACTCATTGAATGCCCTTTTCAAGATGGCCGCCAAGTACCAGGATGCCACGTTCCTAAATTTCTAGTGCGCGGATCAATTTTTAGTGCACGGATCGTGCACGCCCATGCACCATATGTGTAGTACTTTTTAACAGCTTTCAAACAAAAGAATTCGCTTGGAAATCCGTTCAGGCATTCATGAGATAGAAGCCTTCAAAGTCAGACAAAACAAACACTGCCACCTTCCTAAATTTCTAGTGCACGGATCAATTTTTAGTGCACGGATCGTGCACGCCCATGCCTAGATCATGCACCATATGTGTAGTACTTTTTAACAGCTTTCAAACAAAAAAATCCGCTTGGAAATCCGTTCAGGCATTCATGAGATACAAGCCTTCAAAGTCAGACAAAACAGCCATTTTTGACATTTTGAAAGATGTGTTTGTTATGGGGCTAAACATGCAATTTCGCAATTGCGATCATGCCTAATACATTTGAGGCATTTTTAGAAAATTTTTTATAAAAAAAAAATTTGAATTTTTATTTATTTTTTATTTTTTTCAAAATGGCTTCCAACTCGGGAAACTCGGGCTGTGGCAGCCTGGGAGTACTGTAATAACTCGTGAAACTCGTGCCTTGGCAGTCAATGAGTTAAAGGACCATACAGTCAAGTGTTACAGTATATGATCCTATTGTATGAATGAGGGGGCCCATTTAGATTAATCGGGGTAGATAACATAACAGTTATGTTATCTACCCTGGTTTATCTACTACCACTACATTGTTGTAATGCGTGGACATTAGAACATGTAATGTTGTTGTTGTTTTGCACTTGCTTTTTGGATCCCTCACTCTGAAGTCTTATAGATGAACTGAGGAGCTAAACACTTACAGTATAACATGTATCATGGTGTTTTAGGCATATTTGGGGTTATTTTATCGACATGAACGAATAAAATAGTGTGTGGCAAATAGCGCAACGTTAATAACAGGGACACGGTCACACGGTGGCTCAAGCTGAGGGGCCCCCCTAGCTCAGGGGCCCCTGGGCCTGGGCCCATTGTGCCTGTTGGGTAATCCATCCCTGATGATCTTGCATACATTACAAACAGAGAGAAGCCGTGGTATTATGTGCCATATTCACTGTTTTGACTGGACAAGGCCACAGTGACTCTGTGACACCAGTCAATCCTAAAGACACCTTCTGATTTATTATTTTGAGGACAAAAATGTAATATCTCAGAGGTGCTAGACTCGCGTAGCCAGGCTTACTCATCTGCGAAGAGAAAAGCCTGGTGACAATATAACGCAGAAAGTGTTAAACTTCCGCCGTGAGAATTTCACCGGAAGACTGCAACGCATGACGTAACTTCCGTTAAACGCAGGACTTCCGCCACTTCCTCTAGAACCAATCGGAAGGCATATTGTCTACAGGGTGCAGAGGTGCTGAGATGAATACTCAGTCAGCGCCGCTTCATCCTTGGGGAAACACTGAAGATCCACAAAAAAATAAACATTTTGTGCTCATGTGCTTGCAGCTGAATATAGGCTAATCCTTTTGCATGTTCAATACCATAGACTTTCCTTTCAAAGAATGTAAACTCCTGAAAGTCCTTATTATTAATGTCCTTATTCTATTAATTCCTTCATTCCAGACCAGTCTGTGGAGTCCAGTCTGCAGCTGAACAGTTATCCAGCACCAACCAGGACCGTTGCTATTAAACAGAAACCTGGAACCGTTTCTTTTAAGGAGCCTGGGACCATTTCTATTAAACAAGAACATGGGACCGTTTCTATTAAACAAGAACGTGGCACCGTTTCTATAAAGCAGGAACCTGAAAACCACCTAGAGTTCAGTAAGTTTCATGCTTGTTTGTTTTCTTTCTTGTATTTCATTGATTACTATTTTGTCATATAGTTGACAGTTGTTTCCTACTTTCTAAATGGTTGTGTATGTTTGAAGAGGTGTTTTTACAAAATATCTGTTATACCTGCAAAGAAAAATAATAAAGGTTTCGCTGTTATTGGTCCTTTATTTGTGTTTACAGAAAGGTGTAAACACAAACAGGCTTAGCAGCCCTAGTCTGGCCACTGAGCAACCCAATTGTTTAACATTTTAACATTAGCCTCTTAAAGCCTCCTCACATGGGCCGAAATCCTGCGCAATGTTGTGGCATTTGAGGAATTTATGACCGTGACGAGGAACAGCCCAAGATCGCTCACGAGGCACAGTTTTTCTCGCGTTGTGTGGAAGCGCCTGCCGATATGTTAATTCGCTTTTTTACAACCCACCTGACAGTAGAAAATATCAGACATGTTTGAAAATCAGCACACAGCAGGGTAGAGATCCAGCTGTGATCCTGTGTGGAAATGGGTAGTGAAGATATTGCTCCGAGCAAATCTGTTAAGTCCCTCCTTCCTTCCCTCTCTCGTCTCTCCCTCTCTCTCTTCCTCCGTACCCACTCACTCCAGTCACTAGTTATTAATATTATTTTCATAAACATCCATTAGAACCTACCATTTAAAGTTTGTATCATGATCTGACTTTTAATGTCATTGGTTTAATTCCCCGACGGCTGCTGCTGGCTGGGGACATAAAGTCCATCTCCCCACATGACATGCTGCTGCTGCCTGCTGCATATCAGCCATGTTGTGGTGGTGTTTCTGGGTTGAAATATCAGCACTACAAGCTCACAACACATCACAACGCGCGTGTATGTGTATGTCTGCTATTTTGGACACGCAACAACCCCGCAATATGGTGATGCGGCGAAGCGCAAATCAAGCTTGTCACTCATATGGATGGGACGTTCGCGAACGAATCAAGTCTTTTGAACGGCTCTTTGAAATGAATGATTGTATCCGGTTCGCAATATGGAGCCGTTCCTTTCTAATGAACAGTGGTGGGAAAAGTACTCAATTTCTTTACTTAAGTAGAAAATATCAATACTGCAATCAATGTGGAAATACTCAGCCACAAGTAGAAGTTTGGAATGTTAATATACTTGAGTAAAAGTACAAAAGTATTGCTATCAAAATGTACTTAAACTACAAAGTACCAATAGTAGAAAGTATTCTGTTTCACAGGTCTTCCAATGAATAAAATGTAGAAAAATTATTTGAAAATAGATCTACAAGCTCACAATGCGTGGCAACTGGCAACGTGACACATTGTGAGCTTGTAGATTGGCTATTTTCAAATGGCAGGTACCCGTATGTACATATGTAATATGTATGTCAGAAATAAATGTATATAGGGTTGAAGTTATTTGTAATTATAATCAGATTTTATTTTTTTATTTTTTTTATGATGACGACGTTACTATCTGCAGATGACGTCACAATCGGCAGCAAATCTGGATAGCCTGTTTTGAGAACCCATGGGATACTTTTAACCTTCGCCTTCTCAAAACCAGAGATAGACACAACGGTCAGAAATGGGACTTTGTGAGGATAGAAGGTGCTAGTGGGACCCCAAAAAAAGGTTTTAAAATAGGAAAAGTGAAATTTCATGGTGTATCACCTTTAATTAGTAAAGCCAAGCAGGGCCTTGGTGAGTTAGGGCCTGGGTTTGATGCCTGGGGATCTCTGGGTTTGATGTCCAGGGATCTCCATATATGGGCATAAAACTTATGTTAATTAGTAAAGCCAAGCAGGGCCTTGGCGAGTTAGGGCCTGGGTTTGATGCCTGGGGATCCCCATATATGGGCATAAGGGGTCCTTTATTAATATATATCCATATACATATATGGACTTAATATTTACGGAAGGTAGGGTGTAAATCAGAGTAAAGAAGGCTTTTGGGCCAGTTAGGGCCTGTCATTGATGACATCAGAAAGTGGAACAGGAAGTGATGTCACAGTGACAGTATGGATATCCAGGGTTTGATCTTTGATGAGGTGATGTACGTGACATCACTTCCGTTACAGAAGGACAAGCTACGACATTTCTCAAGGTATACTGCGACCTACGGTCGCAATTAATGCTGGCTTTCATACCAAAACAAAACATTTGATTATTTTGGTACCAATAATTTTGTTATTTAACTACATTTTGAATACAAGACTTCTACTTGTAACAGAGTATTTCTACATTGCAGTAGGACTATTGATGGGCTACTGCAGTAAAGAATGTGGTTTTGTTTATTATTATGATGTATGCATTATGTGTGTATTTTGTATTTTATTTACAAAAAAGCCTTCCATTGAATGTCATCATCATGTATTTATCAGATTGCAGTAATCAGAATCAGCACGTGTTCGTATTTAACCATTATACCTGATAGAAAATCACCAAAGTCATTAATGAAGTCAGCATTATATTTGGGAGAACGATAGACTACAGCACAAAAAACAGAATATAACAGGTTCAACTGAAATAGCTGGAGCTCGAAACTAGAGTAGGGTAGGGTAGCAGGCTGCTCAAAACAGGTTTGTTGGAAGGGGGGAGGGACAGGTTAAAATAGCAGGCATGTCATTAAGAGTGTTGATTATATTAAAAACGGGAGGTGAATAAAGTGCAGGGTTAACAATATTAAAAATATGAGAGAGAAATTGTAGTCCGGAACTAAAGTGCTGAGAGGCGGAACTAAAGTGCGGGGAGTGCTGGGGACGTCAATAGCAGCCGGACCGGTCATTGTTGACCAGTGCAGTGTAGTGGCTAACGCCACGAGCCAGGTTTGCTGCTAGCGTTTTGCTGCCTAGCCTATTTGGGTGAAGACCATCCATGATGGTGCTCTACTGTTCTTCCTTGCTAAAAGAAGAGACGATCTATAAGCTCACATCTGTGTCGCATTATGTATACCATTTCAAAAAAACATCCAAATCTTTACACCTGACAACTATTTCTGTCATGTTATTGTCCCCCTTCTAGACTTCCTGCTGTTCACTGTGTGTAAAGAGGAGGAACCAGAGCCTCCAGAGATGAAAGAGGAACAGGAGGACCTAGTTCAAAGTCCAGATGAGGTTGATGGCTCAACACTGACATTGCTAGCAGTGAAAAGTGAAAATTATAATGAAAACCGAGAGATAGAGCCTCTATCCAGCACCGCAACTGAATACATGAAATCACAAGCTGATGCACAGGACTGTGGAGCACCACAACCAGCTAGTGATGACCAACTCCTCTCCTCACACTGTTCTGAATCTGATGTCACTGAAGACAGTGATGAGTGGGAGGGGTCCAGGGAAGGGCAGTCAGATTTAAACACACTGAAATCACAAAAGACACAAAATGTAGCACGACAAAGATTGACTTTGAGCAATAAGCTGTCCCAGGACCTGACACCATCAAAACAAACTCTTCTGAAAAGTCACAGGAGAATTCATACAGGTGAAAAGCCCTTTAGATGTTCTGATTGTGGCGAAGACTTTCGCCAAAACGTTTATCTGAAACGACACATGATGATTCATACAGGGGAAAAGCCCTTTAGGTGTGAAGTTTGTAGCAAAAGCTTTAGACAAGAGCAACATCTGAAATCACACATGCGGACTCATACAGGAGAAAGGCTGAATCAATCCTGTAGTTGTTCAGAGTGTGGTAGAGGCTTTTGTCATTCAGCTGCTGTGAAACAACACATGAGGATTCATACAGGGGAAAAGCCCTATAGTTGTACAATGTGTGACAGAAACTTTGGTCAGTCGTCTACTCTGAAACAACACATGTTGACTCATACAGGAGAAAAGCCCTTTAATTGTAAAGTGTGTGGCAGTGGCTTTACTCGAAAGGGCAGTCTGACAAAACACATGAGGATTCATACAGGGGATTATCCCTTAAGTTGTGCAGAGTGTGGAAAAGGCTTTGGTCAAATGGGTCGCTTGAAAAGTCACATGAGGATTCATACAGGGGAAAAGCCCTTTTTTTGTACAGTTTGTGGTAAAAGCTTTAATCGTGCTGACAATGTTAAATCACACTTAATGACTCATACAGGTGAAAAGCCCTTTTGTTGCACAGTTTGTAGCAAAGCATTTGGTAACATGAAAGATCTGAAAAAACACATGAGGAGTCACACAGGGGAAAAGCCCTTTAGTTGTACAGTTTGTAGCAAGAGCTTTGCGCAAAGTGGTAGTCTGAAAAGCCACATGCGTATTCATTAGGGGTGCAACATATCGAACCGAATACCGAACCGAAAGACCCTGTACCGAACCGAATGACCCTCTACCGAACAATACAATACAATACCACTCCACATCCACATTCCCCTGGAACCCCTTCAAGGAACCCCTAGGGGTCCGCAGAGCCCACTTAGAGAACCACTGCCTTAGAGATTGGGTACCGTATTGTTCAAAGTTACAACCAAAAAATACGTAGTTATAAAAATATATTTATAAATCAAGGACATTTCTGTTTATGTTTTATATCGAAAAAGTATCGAACCGTGACACAAAAATATCTAACCGAACCGTGAATTTTGTAAACCGTTGCACCCTTAGTATTCATATAGGAGAAAAACCCTTTCGTTGTACAGGTTGTGTCTTATGACTCATTCAGGAGGAAAAGCGTGTTTGTTGCAAAGATGTAGCCTAATCAAACTCAACATCTGAACAGACACAAGCACTCATACAGCGTAGGGATGAAAAGCATTGCCTTTTTATATAGACATATAGTCATATATTACCCACAACTAATAGACTAATAAGGTACTTCCCAAAAGAGTGTCTGTCCAAAGTTTAAAAGGCACATTTGCTATTATATTCATAATTGTAAATTTGAAATAGGCTAATTAAGCAATATTACACGAGAGGGTGTGGGATAACTGAATTATTTGCACAACAGTGATGCGGTCAGGAACGAGCCATAGGCGAGTTCCGCCGAGCATCACTGGAGTGCAAATAATTCAGTTATCCCACACCCTTGAGTGTAATATTGCAATTATACAACTGTTGCACTTAAAAAAACACGTCAGCTTAATTTCATTGTAATTAAGATATTCGATAGGAATTTGTAATTTTTTAATGCCACATTTAGCTACTCTGTCCCTGAACGTCACAAAATGAAAACCACTAGCGTCACGTCACGTCATGAAAACCACTAGCCTAGGGCCTAGGCTGCCTAGCCGCCTAGCATAGTGTGGGGAGAGGGGAGCGCTTGCGGTCTTTCGTGAGTCGTGACCAACGCAGCTGATTTCTTTACTTGATGAGAGACCGTGCATCTGTGCTCGTTATATGCATGGTTAGAGAGCCTGTTTTCCATTGAGAGCCCGACTACCTGTTGTATAATATTAAATATATTAACCCTATACCCCTGGGGCACTAGCCTAAACCACGACCCCTTCGGTTTTCTCCCTACCATCTGCAAGCTCCCAAATTTGTGTCGCAGTGTGGGCTTGGTTATATGCTATTGTTGGTGAATGTTAGACTTTAGGGTTCATGAGGTTAATATATGCATGCAATAAAATGGTTGCAGCCAATAGCAGGTATTCATTTTCACAAAGGGAGTGTGTGCCAAACCGGTTGTGGCCAGCCAATGCTGATCTACTGTATTATAATGTAAATTTCGGGAATTACTGAGAGGTGGGGGTGCTCCCTGGCCAAAATGAGGGTGCAAAGCAGGCAATGAGATAAGGGACACAGGTGCAACAAGCCAGTTGATCAAGGCATGGTATGGGAACACTGGAAGAAATAATGTTTTGTTATGTTTTTTTACTGTTCTCCTATATTTGCATCAACACTTTGCTGTGATTCTTGTTACGCATAATACATATGAACCTCACCAGACAGCTGGACATTCAGTTATTTAATGTGTTTCCCTGTGCCCAGCAGAGTGGATGTCTTATTGTCTTTAAGATGGTCACTACTCACTACAATGCCCATAGGGACACATTTGTTGTTAAACTGCGGATGAGCTGCTAAAAAAAATAACATCCAAATTCCAAATGTGTGATGGAAGAGAGACAGCATTTAAGAGCATTTAGCATTTAACTAAGAGTATGTGTCTATCAATGTTGCACAATTATAACTTATCGTTTTATAACTATGCTATAAGTAGAAGCCATGTCGGTTTGAATTTATTTAACTTTATTCTAAATCTATTTAATTCATTCAATCTTTAATATTTTTATTTTTTTATTTGTTGTTGCAAAATGGGCCCCATCTGCAAACTTTGGAAGCATAAAAGAAGCAGGCTATTGTGCTGTCTGAAGTTGAACCATAGATTAAGGTCTGAACTCTGACACAACACAAATGATGCTTTGTAACATGGGCAATGCGTGGGTTGGGCTCATATTGAACTCCCTTCCTAAATTAAGTATCTTTGGGTAAAACGCGTTCAAATGGAATAGTCACCACGCGCGCCTTAAAGGGGATTTAATTGTAGTTTGGTTCGACCGTATATGCCAGTTTAATTTTATCACTTCACTTCACCAGACGATCGAAAAGCAATTCAATTCAAATTAGCTTTATTGGCATGAAAACATACTTCTACATTGCCAAAGCAAGTTTCAAAATAAAATAAAAACAGTTGACAGAACTTGACACTGGGGAACATATCTTAGGAATACCAGTAGAGTCGCCGGAATGAAGGTCGCCCGGAAATCCTGTGTGCGTTCGGAAATGTGCACTCAACGCACAGCTGTGCTGAGTGCACGCACTGAACAACCCTTCTCAGAAGTTGGGGTTTGGTGGTGTGGTGCGTCAGTGCGGCGTGATTATGGATCCCACTGGGAAAGATGGATAACCACGCCCCGGACTCATTTTTGAAGCTTGTGATTGGCTGAACCGGACGTAGGGAGCGCTCCGTTGTAGTCACTTGGACCGCGCGAGGTGCACCAAAACCCAATTATCATTGCGTTTATCGTGCGCTTGCCCAGGCCTTACGGCCTGGGCATAAATAGAACGATTGCATTCACCACGGCTTCGTAACTCGCGTGGCCGGCCCTGGCCCAAGGTCCGCTGGCCTTCGCGCCGCTTGCAATGTCGTGGACAATAACTGAAAACGACCGCTCTATGCCGTTTCCATCCATCTTTCCCAGTGGGATCCATAATCAGGCGTCAGTGCGGTGTTATGATTGGTTGGTTTTCATGGCGGTGTCTCGAGCACTTCTCAGCTGTGAACAATGGAGGAAATGATTGCAAAATGCACCATTTGCGGCTTGTTAGGTCCTTTTGGGGTTTATTGTTACACACATCAAACTGACTGTAAACTAACAGCAGGAATGGCCAATGTTATGAATTAAATTACCTTTCAACAGCAACGTTACGTTAGCAACTGCTGCTTTTCAGATAGTTTACCTTCAGTTCAGAGTTCAGACTGAAAAAGCGCACCGCTGCCCCTTAACTGGTCGTTCGTAAATAAGTAACACTGAGTGCACTCTACAACGTCACCGACCACTGCACTCACTACACTGACCACAAACCTGATGCACATTTTCGAACGCACCCCCCGTTTCCCGGTGGCGAGTATTCCTACCATAGGAGACGCGGTTGCATAAATTAGAAGGCGCGGCTTGTGATTGGCTGGAGCGGAGGTCTGGAGCGCTCGGCTGTGGTCACTTGGACTGCGCGGGCGGGTGTGAATGCGTTTATCGTGGGCTTGCCCAGGCCTTACGGCCTGGGCATAAATATAACGATTGCATTCACCACGGCTTCGTAACTCGCGCGGCCGGCGGAGCTCGGGCGCGAAGAGCAGGACCAAGGTCCGCTGGCCTTCGCGCCGCTTGCAATGTCGTGGACAATAACTGTGACATCGCACCATAAAACGAGCGCTCCTTCAAACGGCGTCTCCTACGGTAGGAATAATAGCTTCCCGGTGACCTTCATTCTGGTTACCATACTTAGAGGGGGATTTTCTAGGAGCCTATGTGGCATTGTGTCATTTTATACAGGGTATGAAGCTTTTGGAACAAATTTTTCATTTTATTTTTATTATTTTTTTCCTCATATAGTTTAAGAAAAATAAAGACTCAGATTTAAAAGCAGTCCACAAAGTGGGGATTGTTTGAAGGATGTATTAGAATGTAATAAGGTACATAAGAAAAAGTACAGTTTTGTGACACTGGTACAAGGTAAACTAAGAGATCCTAGAAAGCCTTTCGGCTTGTTTACACATGGTTTACACATACCCTTTATGTCAGGGTCTTCAACGTTTTCAGGCCAAGGACCCCTTAGTTGAGAGAGAGATGAAGCAACCCCCACAACCTTTTCATAGATTCCATAGGCCTATATAGTTTCATCATTTGACAGCACAATCATCAGTGTATTTTGGATTCATGTCAATTGGTGTTTTCAGATATTTATTTATATTAGCCTACCTGATAGCCTAAACTTGACATTTTACTATGTACTTAGTCTGCTCTTTTTCCCCTCTACACCAAACCTCTTTGCCGAAAATAGCCGATCTACAAGCTTACACCACCTCACTAGTGTGAGGTGTTGTGAGCTTGTAGATCTGCTCACAACAGTTGCTACAGTGGCTACAGTTCTCAGAATATGGAGACTAGCACTAGGGTTCAAGTTGTTAAAACAAAGTTGTTATTAAAACAGGATTGGAAGATTTAATTGGAGGACCCCCTGTAGTAACTCTGAGGACCCCTTTTCAAGACCCCTGCTTTATGTATCTGGGTGGGTGACGTGACGTAACGTTTTCGCTGTCCTCGGTGTCAAACATGTATAAATAAAAAATATATTTGTCAAAAACCTTCTGAATATTGTGCAGGACATTAAGCTTTATGTGAACTTACTCAAGATTAAAACATTTCATTCCTCATTTCTTCAGAATCTTCAACCAAACATGGCAAAACTCATATGGTGTGACTGTCCTGACCTTGTTTCTCAAAGTGGGAACTTGAATAAAACTAAGAAAAAGAATTGCTAAAAATCATTTGAAAATGAATTTAGGCTAAAAAAAATGTCTATTTTGAGCCTATATCTTTTCAAAGTCAAAGCATAATGTTTTCAGTCATTTCTGATCAAAAACATTTTGTCCCCCAACCCAAAATCATTTGGTGTGACACTAGTTTGGAAAAATTAAACAGGCAATTATTTGGACACCTATTGGCTAGAGAGGTCCTTCTTCTGTAAGGCTATTCAGCACTCCCAGCACAACTGCAAGACAGGTGTCTGAGGTGAGTTATGATTTTAACATTTTCATGAAATGCCATCTTGTTGAAACGTTGACAAACTCACCATTCTGGATGTCTTTTGGTGTGACACCTTTTCTTTAAAAAAAGCTTAAGTTATTTGAAGTTTTGGTCATATTTCCATGTAGATCTAGGCTGCTTTGTTATAGCTAGCATGCTGTTAGCATGCTAATGTGTACATAGTAGCCTCAAGGTAAACCTAAATGGAGAAAACAGTAATATGGTGTGACACTTAATCATATGGTGTGACATGTCTGCTTGTCACACCATATGACTTGACTGTCACACCATATGATTTATACTGTATTTAACTACAGATATAACAACAAATAACAAAGTTCCATGTTTCTTTTGTACATTTAAACATTTGTTTTAAACATTTTTACATAAAATGTAATTTAGCTTCATTCAGTGATACTTCAAATTCATCAGACAGAGCAGAAACCCCTTCACAGAAACCTTAACATATTGTTTCAATCTAAACAATATTTTCTCTTTGTCTTAAACTATACATTGCATTTTCTTTTGTCAGCTGGAAAATGACAAGTGCTGAGAGAACGAGAAAGTACAGGGAGAAACTAAACAATGACCCAGCAAGGAGAGAGGAGCCAAAGGGGCGAGACTGCATTTTCTACGAAGAGCAGGAGGTTGTCTGTGGCATAGCAGAACCGCAACAAGGCAGCCGGTTTGCTACCCTCACCAAATACGACTGGCTGATGTACAATACAGTCTAAATGTATAATCTAATCTGATCTAATACTTTTGTACTTTCACTCACTGGACTGGACAGTGGACAGTGTTAAGGTAGGACCCGAGACAAAACTAGCGAAAATAGCTGATCTACAAGCTCTCAACACGTTGTGCTGCGAGAGCTTGTAGATCAGCTATTTTCGGAGTTGCGCAACCCAGCACTCTTTAGCTAGTGGAGATGTGGTGTAATGTCATGATTCCTAATTACATTTGTTCAACACAAAATGCTGTGTTCAAGTTCAGGAGACTTCGGAAAAAAGCAATTTACCTGAATGCTGAGTTCTGTTTCCACTAATTGGTGTTAATAAAATGTTGCCTTCAATGCCTTGGCTCCAAGTGTGGCTATGCGCCTTATTGTCCCTTTAGGATCCTTCTGCCGTGGGCCGGCAGAAGACTTAGGTGTGCGTAGCATTCCTGTGCACATCCTCATCATCCATCTACTACTACAATTCTTTCTTATCCCATGTTAAAGCCCTACAATAATATCCTGTTCAGAAATATTAAGGCCATGTTATCCTGGGTAATTGTTTAATCAATCAGTAGTTCAGTTCAGTACTCACTAATAGGTAGGTTAAAACACAGTTTGCTTTGACACATGAAGATATGATCATACGGTGTGACACTAAATCATTTGGTGTGACATTCCAAATAGTGAGAAATCATACCTTTATTAATGATTAAACCAAAAAAATGTTTATGGATTACATAGAGAATATTATCAGGAAGAGTCACAAATATTTGTGTAATTTTAGAGAAAGTTTTGACAGAATACATTTAAAATATGTTGTAAGATCATGAACATGGGCCTCACACAGAGTGTCGATTATGAAAAAAATATACAGATATAATTAATTTTCAAAAAACTATAGTGGATCACTGGTTAGTTATGATAAAGGACTTTGATAAAGTGAGTAACTTAAGAAAGATGTACTCCATTTTCATTTTATGAACAATTATTTTCATGTCACACCATATGACGATTTTAGGCACAAGTACAACAAACTGCTGAATAAAGTCTGATTCCAATAAAATATCTAAAAACAAAATGTATTTCCATAAGGTTGAGAGTGAGTAGAACAAAAGTAAATAACTTTTATGCCTGCAATTTAAAGTTTTTTTAAAAACACATTTTTTGGGGCGTCACGTCACTGACCCATCTATAACCGTGGTGGGCGGAGCCTATATGGTCTGGAGTCAAGCTAACTGTTAACCTCAGATAAACAACAGACTTTAGTTTCCAACGCGGACTCGGAGGAACCAAGCCACTGAAGCCAGTTCTACAGCTGACACGGATGATTTTTCACCAAACTGAACTGAAGAGTCCGTATAGTGTTGTTAATTTAAAAGCTGAAACGTAGTAGTATGCATAGTGGTCTAGTGCTCATTGCTTGGATTGGAAACGACGAAAGAAGTTGGTTTTGGTTACGAAGGAGTTTTTTAACCGAGAACGAGAAAAAGCCGCTGCTTCATAGAACCCACACACACTGACTAAGGTATGAAATATCACGCATTGTTTTGGGATTGTTTAGTTTGTGTGAATGTGTTTTTCTTTTTCTATTTAGAACCTGGGGAACATAGGTTGGACCCCGAAGAGATGGAGTCTCCATCCGGTGGATTATTTTTCATTTCGCCCTAGAAATGTATTTTAAGCGTGTGGTGGGGGGCTCAGACCGCGTCCACTAAAGCCTCTACCAGAGTCCAGGGTGAAGTGCAATTCACTTCACCGCAATTCACTTCAGTTTTCTAGCTATCACCTAAAAATACATAACAAAGCCTAGGTGATAGCTAAAGCTAGGAAACTTTAATGCGGTGAAGTGAATAGCTCTTCACCCTGGACTCTGATAGAGGCTAGTAGAGTAATCTTTCAACTGTCCACTGATACCTTTGGTTTGATGAGGGGTGAAACAGTTTTTGTTATTTTTGGACCAGGCGACGGTAACAGCGACACGCTCCCGAGGAACATAGGGTTAGGGAGAACTCCACTACCGCTATGGACCAGCTAGGCTTGACCGAGTACGCCATTTGCTTATCCCAGGTGTCTTTCACTACCCTGGCGGTGCCAGCCTCTATCACACACTTAAGTTCGTACACCACGGGGTGGTGTTGTGCGGTCTGTTTTAATTATTAACCAGGCTAGTCTTTCACCAGCTGAATTGGCGTGTTTATTTTGTCATAGCGGAACATATTGTGGTGGCAGAAATGTATACGACTGTCACTATATCTATTATTTTGTATTTGTCAATCTTATTCTATGCTACAGTAGTAGCTACTATGTAGGCTACTACGTTCCACAAATAATGTAGAAGACTTGACAGCAGCTGTTCATGCTAACAGCTGCAGCTGTTCATTGTTACAGCTGCGCTGCCTGCCGCATATTCACTCCGGTAGCCAGATAAGTCGCCCTCTTTTAAGTCGCCCTCAATCGCAGAAAAGTCACTCGGGAAGTGTCGACCCCCAGTCTAGGGGGTCGACACTCTCTTTCAAACAGAGAACGCCTAAACTTCTCTCTCCCCCTGTGTCTCTCTCCCCCTCTCTGTCCGCGGGAGGGGGGGGGGGGGGGCTTCTCTCTCCCAGCACGCAGCAGCTGTGTCTCTCTCCCCCTCTCTGTCCGCGCTGGGGGACTGTCATTATAGCCTATGACATAGGCTAGGGGGTCGGCAATAGGCGGCCCGCGGGCCAAAACTGTCCCCTTGAAAATTATTTCTGGCCCTTCAGATTATTTTGAGAATTGTTTTTATTTTTCTATAATTTTTTTTCTTAACAATACTGGACTGACAGTCCCAAATATACGCTATCCTATCGTAGCTATAATGTCCAAACAGAGAACGCATTCCTCCCACCTAAACGATCAGATGCTTATTCAATGTAATCATGCAGAGAGAGAGTTGCTGCTGCTGCAGCTATGAGCTTTTACCTGTGGTTACTCCTACCTTAGCCTCCGAAACCCAGACTTTTATTTTGGCGATAGGAAGAAAAACTCCTACCTCAACAGATATGGAAGACTTCTGTAGGCTAAACTAGAGGTGACTCAAAGTAAAAGTAGGCTACATTACTTTAGTGAAATTTTACTCAAAGTACTGTACAAGTAGCCTACTAGTCCATGAAGTTACTCTTAAGTAAGAGTAAAAGTAAGCCTTTTTAAAACTACTTCATGAGTAAAACCATACTCCTCCCCCCTTTTTACATTAATTACATGTCACGTTATTACCCTGTACTTAAGCTGTCCCAATACAATGTCAATCATGTCATTGACCAGGAAGAGAGGCAAGCAACCACACATATACTGTCTGCACATGTACACATAAATACAATAAAATAAAATACTCTTAGCTAGATAGACCCCTCTACATGAGTTAACTCTTGGTAATAATGGAAAATAAGTGTCAAAGGCAGGGCAAAAGAGACACTTGGGCTAGGGTAAAGAAATATGAAATATTGAAACAATGGCTGCTGAAGAAGAGGTAGAATGGTGAATTGAACGCAATACTTTTTCTTCATAAAGCTGCAGTGTCACCATGTCCTTATTCTATTAATTCCTTCATTCCAGACCAGGCTGGAGTCCAGCCTGCAGCTGAACATGAGTTATCCAGCACCAACCAGGACTGGTTTAATAAAACAGGAACCCGGAACCGTTTCTATTAAACAGGAACCAGAAAATCACCAAGAGTTTAGTAAGTTTCCTGCTCTTTTTATTTCCCTTTGTCTGTGCTGAGCTATCATTTCATTAATTACTTCACTCATTATGGTCTATGGCAGGTGTGCCCAAAAGGTAGATTGTGATCTACCAGTAGATCACAAAGGCTGTGCAGGTAGACCACATGACATGCCCCTAAACAGTATAATTCAAATCTAAAAATAAATAAATAAATAATTTAAAAAAAAAAACTCTTTTTGGCATTTTTCACTTGAATTATATGAAGGTGACTTGATCTCAGCTCCCGTCATGGCTTCTAAAGTAGGCAAACCCCACCAATGCTTTGTTTTCAAGAGTCAGTAGCCTAAAAAAAAAAAAACTACCACTTCCACAGAATGGGATGAAGACCTTTCCCCCCCCTCTATTTGCCATTTCAAGTGAGTTTGTCTTATATGTAACGCCAGTGTGCCGCTATTCCAAAGCCCGCCCAGGTAATCCCAGGTGGGGTAGATCCATAGAGCTAGGTTAAGTGGCGAAAATGAGGAAAAACTTCTGGGAACCCAGATGAGATTAGGGTAGATCATGTTGAGCTGGTCATTTTAAAAGTAAAAAAAAAGAAAGTGTGGGCACCCCTGTTCTATGGTTATCTATCTAGATGGAAGTTCTTCCTTGCCAAAAAAAAAGCTACAAACCAACACAGTGCAATGAATGTTGCCTTATAATGCTTTGTGGTATCACAGTGTAGCGCAGCTAACAGAGCCAATCTATAAGCTCACATCTGTTGCATTGTAGGATTGCCTTATGTATATGTAAAGCCTGTTTAGGCCAGCAGCTGTCACTGTTATTATGAAGCTCATGCCCATGTATTCTCAGTAAACATGAACTTTTTGTCCCTTACTGGGCACCGTAGTTCAGTTCTGCTAGGAGCTGCAGGCGCCATCTTTGGTAATGTTTTTCTTTGTATTGAAAGGTGAGCACTGCTTTTGAGACTGTTTGATCAATTTGTATTATATTTGAAGTTAAAAACGGCCATTGATATAATTTGTTGCCTTACAGAGTGAGCTAAGATGCTTAACTGTATTTAGAAGTAATTAGAGTAATCTGCACTTACGTTTTTGTACTTTAATAATAATTGATTGGCCAGTTACAGGTGCATTAAGAATAGACCTGATTGAATGGGAATTGTAAACGCACTTTACAGTACAGAATTACAGTATTCTATTCTGTTTAATATTACTGCAAAAGAACATATTATTTACTGAGGAATGTTTTTCTTTGTATTGAAAGAGCCTACAGCTATTACCTGCAGCCCAAACTTTGAACTTTGTCAGCAATCCACTCTTTGTCAAATCCCGCCCCATTTTGCTCTTGTTACTAGGTGGGACGAAAAAGCCAGGGCAGATTGGGGGTGGGGTATATTTTTCATAGCCTCATTATTGCTATTTAAAGTACCAAAAGAAAAACATCTATGTGATATTAATAAAAAGGGAACAAAAAAGTACAGTAGTTACATTGCAAAACAGGTTTCCCCCCGAAAATACATGTTTTAATTAGTTTAATCCTCTGAAACAGGCAGAGGACAGAGATAGAGAGAAAGCGCAGTGCATCTTGGGTAGGAAGTTGTGGAATTATAGGCTGGCTTTCAACATAACATGTATTTTAGTTGTAATTCTGCCCATTTAAAATATATTACCCAATCGAATATCTTAGTTACATCATTGTCGTTCATGCGAACTAGTTCTTTGAAGTTTATTCATTATAATTATCGAAATCGCTATGACCGTGCAGCGCCGTACTGCGACCCGGCCGTGCTCCGCATCACGGCACCGCGGTGAAAGACTGAAGCGACTTTCTCCCACTGCATAACTCCACCCCCGGTAGCGAAAAGTGAATGTTTTTTTCTGGTTGGCCAGTCAGGGAGTCTCAGGGACCAATCAGAAGGCTGACAAACGGTGAATTAAATGCAACGGTCTCAACCACGATCAAGAACCACTGTGTCCAGTGTCCCTTCTCTGCGCACAACACCCCATCTCATTTACTGTAACGGGCGAGGAACACGAAGATTTCTCTGTCTTTCACTGCCTGGCTTTAACGCGGGTGCTAGAGTTTCTATCGTGCGCGATCGGACACCAACTATGCATCGTGCGTAGCTGCGTACGTGTATTCCATCAGCTTCAAAAATCCGTTGAAACTTTGAAAATCTGTCCAGCGGTTGACTTTTTGTAAGCCGTGTTGTTTACACAGAAAGCTACCGGCTTTCTAGAGGCTGGATCATCCTGCTTCCAGTTTCGGCTTCCGGTTAATAGGTCCGTCCCCTAACTAACGGCTTTCTAGAGGCTGGATCATCCTGCTTCCGGTTAATAGGTCCGTCCCCATAATTGGTCCGTGTTGAAACAGATCGTAAAGGATTAGTCCCGGCCTATTTTAGTTCCGCTCCGATAAAATATATATATTTTCCTCGGGCCTGGCGGTGAGGCACTTCAAAGTTGTTGTTTTTTTGTAGTTTTTTTTTGGCAATAAATTAGTTAATACTAAAAACACAAAGGTCCAAAGGTGTGTAGAGGCCAGCACCACTGTGGGTTACATATACCAATTTCAAAAATGTTTCCAAATCTTTTCACCTGACGGCTATTTCTGTCATATTTACCCCCTTCTAGACTTCCTGCTGTTCACTGTTTGTAAAGAGGAGGAACCAGAGCCTACAGAGATGAAAGAGGAACAGGAGGACCTTGTTCAAAGACCAGAGGAGGTTGATGGATCAACACTGACATTGCTAGCAGTGAAAAGTGAAAATTGTAATGAAAACCAAGAGATAGAGCCTCTAGCGAGCACCACAACTGAATACATGAAATCACAAGCTGATGCACAGGACTGTGGAGCATCACAACCAGGTAGTGATGACCAACTCCTCTCTTCACACTGTGCTTCTGAATCTGACATCACTGAAGACAGTGATGAGTGGGAGGAGACCAGGAAAGGGCAGTCAGATTTAAACACACTGAAATCTCATAAGATACAAAATGTAGCACGACAAAGATTGACTTTGAGCAATAAGCTGTCCCAGGACCTGACATCATCAAAACAAACTCTTCTGAAAAGTCACAGGAGAATTCATACAGGTGAAAAGCCCTTTAGTTGTTCTGATTGTGGCGAAGACTTTCGCCAAAAAGGTCATCTGAAACAACACATGATGATTCATACAGGGGAAAGGCCCTTTTGGTGTGAAGTTTGTAGCAAAAGCTTTAGAAATAAGCAAAATCTGAAAACACACATGCGGACTCATACAGGAGAAAAGCCCTTTAGTTGTTCAGTTTGTAGCAAAAGCTTTAGACACGAGCAACATCTGAAAACTCACATGCTGAATCATACAGGAGAAAGGCTGAATCAATCCTGTAGTTGTTCAGAGTGTGGTAGAGGCTTTGGTCATTCAGCTGCTTTGAAACAACACATGAGGATTCATACAGGGGAAAAGCCCTATAGTTGTACAATGTGTGACAGACACTTTGGTCAGTCGTCTACTCTGAGTCAACACATGTTGACTCATACAGGAGAAAAGCCCTTTAATTGTAAAGTGTGTGGCAGTGGCTTTACTCGAAAGGGCAGTCTGACAAAACACATGAGGATTCATACAGGGGATTATCCCTTTAGTTGTGCAGAGTGTGGAAAAGGCTTTGGTCAAATGGGTCGCTTGAAAAGTCACATGAGGATTCATACAGGGGAAAAGCCCTTTTTTTGTACAGTTTGTAGTAAAAGCTTTGCTCGTGCTGATTATGCTAAATCACACTTAATGACTCATACAGGTGAAAAGCCCTTTTGTTGCACAGTTTGTAGCAAAGCATTTGGAATCATGAAAGATCTGAAAATACACATGAGGAGTCACACAGGGGAAAAGCCCTTTAGTTGTACAGTTTGTAGCAAAGCATGTGGTTACATGGGTGATCTGAAAAAACACATGAGGATTCACACAGGGGAAAAGCCCTTTAGTTGTACAGTTTGTAGCAAGAGCTTTGCGCGAAGTGGTAGTCTGAAAAGCCACATGCGTATTCATTAGGGGTGCAACATATCGAACCGAATATCGAATACCGAACCGAAAGACCCTGTACCAAACCGAATGACCCTCTACCGAACAATACAATACAATACCACTCCACATTCCCCTGGAACCCCTTCAAGGAACCCCTAGGGGTCCGCAGAGCCCACTTAGAGAACCACTGCCTTAGAGGTTGGGTACCGTATTGTTCAAAGTTACAACAAAAAAATACGTAGTTATAAAAATATATTTATAAATCAAGGACATTTCTGTTTATTTTTTTATATCGCAAAAGTATCGAACCGTGACACAAAAATATCTAACCGAACCGTGAATTTTGTAAACCGTTGCACCCTTAGTATTCATATAGGAGAAAAACCCTTTAGTTGTACAGGTTATGACTCATTCAGGAGGAAAAGCGTGTTTGTTGCAAAGATGTAGCCTAATCAAACTCAACATCTGAACAGACACAAGCACTCATACAGCGTAGGGATGAAAAGCATTGCCCTTTTATATAGACATATAGTCATATATTACCCACAACTAATAGACTAATAAGGTACTTCCCAAAAATATGAGTGTCTGTCCAAAGTTAAAAAGGCACATTTGCTATTATATTCATAATTGTAAATTTGAAATAGGCTAATTAAGCAATATTACACAAGAGGGTGTGGGATAACTGAATTATTTGCACGACAGTGATGCGGTCAGGAACGAGCCGTAGGCGAGTTCCACTGAGCATCACTGGAGTTATCCCACACCCTCGAGTGTAATATTGCAATTATACAACTGTTGCCCTTAAAAAAACACGTCAACTTAATTTCATTGTAATTAAGATATTCGATAGGAATTTGTAATTTTTTAATGCCACATTTAGCTACTCTGTCCCTGAACGTCACATGAAAACCGCTAGCCTAGGCTGCCTAGCCGCCTAGCATAGTGTGGGGAGAGAGGAGCGTTTGCGGTCTTTTGTGACCAACGCAGCTGATTTCTTTACTTGATGAGAGACCGTGCATCTGTGCTCGTTATATGCACGGTTAGAGAGCCTGTTTTCCATTGAGAGCCCGACTACCTGTTGTATAATATTAAATAACCCTATACCCCTGGGGCACTAGCCTAAACCACGACCCCTTCGGTTTTCTCCCTACCATCTGCAAGCTCCCAAATTTGTGTCGCAGTGTGGGCTTGGTTATATGCTATTGTTGGTGAATGTTAGACTTTAGGGTTCATGAGGTTAATATATGCATGCAATAAAATGGTTGCAGCCAATAGCAGGTATTCATTTTTGGGACCGGAAGTTCAAAGATGAAGGATTTCAATTTGCTATAGAAGCCAAAGGGGCTCAGTTTTTCTATTAAGTTTACAGTCTATGATGCAGATGAGCTCCTACATTTTTGTAACCATTTGCTTTATGTTGTTTATGTATTGTTTGGGCTGATAGTTCGGTGACATTTATTCTCAATTAATTGTTTAGATTCTAAACAGTTGTGCATGTTTGTTTGTAGAGGTGCTTTTAGCAGAAGATCTGTTCTGTTATACCTGGAAATAAAATAACAGTCCTTCATTTGTATAGTTACAGAAATGCATTTGATCTTGAAATTACCCCACAACAAACTACAGTGAGCAATATGTACATATGGGTATATGGCGATCTTGTTTCCAGAACCATCAGTCTGACCATTCGCCCATCTCCTATGGGCATATTAGTGTTAGTATGCCTTAAGGAGCCGTTCCACTTGTGTCTCTTTGGCCAGTTGTGTTCACCGTGAGGGGTGGGGTGCTGCAGTAATTGGCAGGCAATGAGATAAGGGACACGGGTGCCACAATCCATTTGATGGATGGCATGGTATGGGCACTCTGGGGGGTTTCATCTTTTATTTTATATTTTACTGTTCTTAAATTTGCATCACTTTGCTGTGATCCTTGTTACACATAATAAATGGGAACCTCACCCAACGACAGCAGTTTCAGTTTGGACATTCAGTTATTTAATGTGTCAAAAGCAGGTTTCCCTGTGCCCAGCAGAGTGGATGTCTGTTCAAGATAGTCACTACAATGCCCATTTAGGGACATATATGGAGATAAACTGTCTGCATGCGTATGTGTGTGTATGTGTGTGTGCGTACCTGCATGATTACAAAACAAAATGTGCAAACGTGGGATGGAAACACTTTTGCCAAATAAATTCTGACGTAGAGAGCATTTAACTTGGAGTAGGCCTGCAGTGGTGTAAAGTAACTACCTTAAGTACATTTACTCAAGTACTGTACTTAAGTACAGTTTTAACTATTTGTACTTTACTTGAGTAGTTCCAATTTCCAATACTTTTACTTCTACTCCACTCAGATCCAAATATTGTACTCTTACTCCACTACATTTAGTATTTGAAAACTTTAGTTACTTTGCAGATACAAAATATAATATTATAAGACATACATTAACAACTTTAGACCTATTTTATGCCTTGGTCATTTGAAAATAGCCCACAATTTAGCTCACAACGCATCGCATCGCTACACGTTGTGAGTTGTAAATCTGCTATTTTCAAACATTGTACTTTTACTTTTGGTACTTAAAGGAGTAGTTCACCCCCAAAATGACTTTTTTTTTCTCTATTGATTACTCATGCCATGGAGACTTGAGTTCAATAATATTTTTTTTTATTTTTCCTAAGACAAAAATTACGTTTTGGTAAATGTACTCCCATTGATTCGGAATCAATGGGAGTACATTTATTGTGATGACATTTTTGTCTTAGGAATATATATATAAATATATATATAAATATATATATATATATATATATATATATATATATATATATATATATATATATATTATTGAACTCAAGTCTCCATGGTGTGAGTAATCAATAGAAAAAAAGTCATTTTGGGGGTGAACTAATCCTTTAAAGTCAATTTTTAGGCCAACACTTTCATACTTTTACACTACTAGTACATTTTGAATTTCGGACTTGCACTTGTAACATTGCAGTATTGAGTACTTTTTCCACCATTGGTGTTGTGCCCCTATATGGACATATACTGTATGGAGAACAAATCTCTGCATGCATGTGTGTGTGCTTGCATGATTGTGAGGTTGTTGATTTGCTCTTTTTGACAAATGTTAACCTTTTAAACCGGATAAGGGGTCCCACAGTGCTCTCTATAGGCTGGCATACTTTGTCAGCTCCTTTTTATGCCAAATCTCTGCACCAAAAATAGCCGATCTACAAGGTTGTGAGCTTGTGGATCTGCTATTTTTGCCAAATGTTTTGTTCAGAATTGTGACACTGGGCTTCATGTGGTTAAAATACATCAATATTAATCACTAATCTACTATAAAGATGAGAGCAGTTCTTTAGTCAAACATAACACAGCTTTAATGGGAACAATCATACAAACAGAAATATATTTTATTCTTTCCACATACAGTATAAAAAATGTTTTTTTCAAATAAAGAGGAGAGTGATCTGTCAGATATATGGGGAAAGGTTGTAGGCAGGGGCAACAAGCCCAGATTAAACCAAACTGTTATCAAAGGCTAACTCTTTATCCTGGGTTTACATTTACACAACCAAACTTTACTATATAGAGACTATTGGACCTATTACCATCATCAATGATGATGTCAGAGTCTGTTCACCAATCAAAACAATTGGGACAGGAAGGGATAGTTCTGTTTTACTCAAGTTATTAGTTATTTGTTACTGTATAACATAGGAGCATGATCCCCTTCATGTTTAACACATTTTGTGTGCACTTATCATCCTATATCTTTCTACATGTTTGATCCAGAGCCTTGGGGATTGAATAAAATGTATATCCATGAAGAGCTGTTTTAAACTGCTGTCTAACAGACAACAAACTGCTGTCTAACAGACAACCTTTATCTTCCTGTTAAAGCGCTGTTTTAAACTATTGTCTTACGGAACACCTTCGTAAAGGGGCGTTCCAACTCTTGGCTTCGACAGAGGACTTTACACATTTTGGACATCGAGATGACCGGGACAGACACATCCACACACTTTGTAGAGTTGTGTTTTCACTGGCAGCCACGTGGGCTCCACGTACAGCTCATATTATCTGTGGCTGTTGCAATGCAAAGGTGATTCTATTCATTGGGAATGTTAGGATGTCAGCCATGTCGCCAAGAGAAAGCGACATGCAGGCCACAGTTCAACGTAAACTAGCCCTGAAACACGACCGTCATGCTGCCATCTCAACCTGCTTTGAAGCTGGGTAGCCAATTTGCCATGGCAAGCTAAACCAACGTTCAGATCTAAAAAAAAGTGTCCGAATAAGGGCCGCTCAACCAAAATTACTGCCTGCTGCAGTATTGTTCAATAAAAAGCATTTTAATCCGATCGTTTTCGGTTGTTCCTTGTATTTCCTGGTTTTCCCCATACGCATCAGCCCGGTTGTGACGTGCTTAGCTGTAACAAAAGTCCTCGGTCAATCAAGTAAAAGTAAACATGTTACGACCGATAGATGGGGTTGATGCGCATGGGGAAAACCAGGAAATACAAGAAAAACTGAAAACGATCGGATTAAAATGCTTTTCATTAAACAATACTGTAGTAAGTGGACCGTATTCGGACACCTGTGAGCCTTCAGTAAGCACTGCCCTGGGAAATTGGCTACCACGCTCCAAACCAGGTTGAGGTGGAAGCATGACGGTCGTTTCATATGACCGTCATGTTTCAGGGCTAAAAGTAAACCAACTGTCAGCCAGCCAGTGGCTGTGGATTGACCTGAGACCACAGGGAAATTAACTATTAGCTGCAATTCTTCCTCTCGTTACAATTATATTGTTTTTAATATTTCCGATATGAAACTCAATAAACGTTCTTAATAAACGTGCCTTGAAAAGAAAAAATAAGTTGTACTTTTAGGTTCCCACTTCCCAGACATTTTCTTTCTTCATGAACTATGTGTTCTTCTTTGATTCAAGACCGCTTTTTTTGTCTCCGATGTCTTTCTTTGAATGGCACGTATACGTTATCAAAGCGAACTTCACTGAAACCAGCGGAATGAGACGGCGGCGGTATTATCAAACTTGAGCTGAACATCTAAAAAATAGCAACAGGTTACTTGCTAACATGGCAGAAAACTAAAACAATTTTGTCTGAGACACAGTGGCTTCCAACATCTGAAGAAAAAACACTTCTGACAACAGAACAGGACCTTCAAATTGAATTGACATGCAGCTATAGTTTCAATACAATACCACACAATTAAATCCTCTGTGTTCATTTATCCATTTGCTTCCTTCTGTGCACTCTCAGTTAAAGGAGCAATAGACAACATTCAGCCACTAGATCTAGATGTCTCACTTTAACAACATCTCTGTTGTGTGAGGTTCCTTATTTCCATGTGTCACCTCTAGGAGGCAGCAGTTAGGTAACACATGGTAACATAATGGCTGTTTTAGGGGGGAATACCAAGCCCCCAGAATGGCTTGTACATATTGAAGCCGTCGACCATAGTGGCCAAACCTGGAACTGCAGGCGGGGTGAAAAATACATAGAGCAAAAGAGCACACCGCTGGGGTCTACAATAGGGTTCAACAGACTTCGAGTGACATTTGTGACGTAATTGTGTCTCGACGTAACAAATTTCGGCACATCCAGCCAATTTCCTCCACAATGCACCTGGATTCAGCTTCTTCCGGGTGCTTCAAAACGTCACTGAGCACTTGCGTTGAAATGAAGCTGGGAGTGGGGCTATATATTATAAATTCTCTATGGGGAATACTTTACACAACTTAAGCACATGGATTTAAGTCATCAAAGCTGCAGCATCACTTGGAGTCGTCAAGGACGATAATACAAGAAAGAAGAAGAAGAGGCAACCCATAGTCGAAACCTGCAGAAAACGTCCATGCATGTGTCTCTTGATGAGACAAACACACACACAATCAGCTAATTATGGTGAGCTAACTTTGAAAAGCTTTTATCAAATTGCATGGAAGAAACAAAAAGCAACACTATGTTATACAATATGCAGTGGTTAGCCTCTCTCAGCTAAGGGCCTGAAAATGTTAAATAAAAAAATAGAAAAAGGAAAAACACTAGTGGGGGTTGCTTTCCTCTCTCCCAGCTATGGGGGCCTTTACCTGAAAAAAAAAAAAAAAGTTGAAGACCCCTGCTTTAAATGAACACTGAGGATATTATTGTGCCCCTCCCATTAGAGGCTATTTGTTCCTGTCCAGCAGGCCAAGAGCCACAGTTCAGTCTGCATTTTAACATGCGCTTGACCGCTGACACCTCTGGACTACATGACAGAGCAGGACGTTGGACCCTGGGGTTGTCCAGCCTCCATCTTCTCCACCTCCATGATGGTCCTCCTGAACACCTCCACCGCCGTCTGGCAACACAGGAAGTATGTTAGTAGTGCCAAGTGGTAGGGTAGTCTCGCGTGGCCAGACTGTTGACTCCCACGATTTGAAATGCTCCCGTCATACAGTCTGGGACAACGGAAGCAGGAAGTGTATCTGGCATGAGAAGCTGAGAAGCTATAAATGAGAAGCTATAAAGCGGAAGTGTGGCCTCCTCCCCACTTCCGTTTAATCTTTACAGTCACGCACATTTATCCTCACATGAATTAAAATAATCTAAGCATACATAGCTTGCTGCTTATCAGAAATGATATTTTAAAATATAGTTTTGTGAACGGAAATGTCAGCTTACGATACTCGCCGTTCGGGAGATCTAGTTCCAGACTCTATAAAGCATTCGTAGATTGTGGAATAGTTGTTTGGCTACGCAAGACTACATATCAATAGACCCGTTAACTCCTGTAGAGTAGTTGTTAAGCGACGTGTGCGTGATGTCAGAAATGACTGTCCTCCCAACATTGAATCATCAATGCAACACTGATTATGCCTCTAATACCCAGGCTTCACAGAGACGATCGAGTGTTACGCTGGATTGCGTTGCGTTAAATGAACACTGTTGATTTGACTGTAGTCGTAGCCTACATGAAACGCAACGCAAGCACCATAACGCCAGTCTTGTTGTGGGAAGAACAGATTGGAGAACATGCAAACATGTGTGTGTGTGTGTGTGTGTGTGTGTGTGTGTGTGTGTGTGTGTGTGTGTGTTCACCTGGTTCTCTTTGGCTGATGACTCAAGGAAGGCAGCGTTCCAAGACTCTGCCAATGCCTTGCCTTCCTCGAAACTAATCACTCTGGGAGAGGAGAGGAGAGGAGTAGTCATATATTGGCAACTACATATCTCTGTCCCTTTCCACCACAAGAGACT